>NC_047529.1:49810278-50114966 GCF_012275295.1 Melopsittacus undulatus | reverse complement strand
AATGAGTACAAGATGGGGAAACCCAGCTCAGATGGACGAACACAGAAGACTTCCATGATACCACATCTCTTCCTCTACTCTGGGACCTCTGGGGAGATTTAGATTAAACATAAGGAAGAAAATCTTCCCTGTTAGCATGGTGAGGCACTGGCTCAGGTTGCCCAGAGAAGCTGTGGCTGCCCCATCCCTGGCAGTGTTCAAGGCCAGGTTGGACAGGGCTTGGCTTTGGGCAACCTGGTCTAGTGGAAGGTTTCCCTGCCTTCTGCCTATGGCAGGGGGTTGGGACTGGATGATCTCTTAAGGTCCCTTCCAGCCCAGCCCATTCCATGATTCTATGATTCTGTGATGGCCCACCCCAGCAGCCCTTTTTTCTAATCCAGCCTTATTTGGTGTTATTTCACTGGCTTGATGTCAATCTGTGCCTCTGCTGCCTTGGAGGAGGGCTGTCGCTTGCATCAGTGAGTTATTAGAGTCAGGTCTTCAGTAGTCACCAGCAAACATCAGGACTGGAGGGATAATTTTCACTCTTAATCAAGGGTATAGAATAGCAGGCAAGTGGTTATGAGAGTGTCTCATCTGGGGTCTAAAGGCACTTGAATTGCAAATGGTGTTTGTTCTGCTCTCCTTCAGCAACCCTTCCGTGTGCACACGCATCTGTGCCTGAGAGAAGGAACCACATGCTTTATCAAAGATGAATGAATTCAGTATTCATTTTGAAACATTAAAACTTCAGATGTCTTCCCGGGGTGGCCTTTATGTGACACAATTACACTGTTACTGAATCTACCTTTTTTATTCTTGTGTGCCTTTCACTGGGGAAAATCATGCTGAAAGCAACAGCTATTTTACAAATATTATAGACCTGGATCTGACTGTTTGCCAAATCCTTCCATTAAGTGCAGGCTATGTTCAGTAAAACTACTGTGTCAAGGCCTAGATACACTAGCTAGAGTTTCATTAAACATCTTGGCTTTTATTGCCTTGTTTGGCCAAAACCAAATAACATTACCTCTCCTTATCAGAAGATGTAATTTGCATGCAAGCTTGCTTTGGTTTTTATTGCTGCTCCTTTTAGGAATCTCTGAGTAAATTTTCAAGCCATTTGCTGGGATAAACACCAGCAGCAAGACCAGCAGCAGGACCAGTGAGGTGTGTGGGCAGCCTGCACCCTGCCAGCCTGATGGGAGAAGCAGCGGAGAGAAAGCAGCTCAGCTGCAGCTGAACCCAGGGCATCCACATGCATGGATGAAAATGGTGGTAAGGCTTTGGGACAGTTACTGTGGTAATATTTTTTTCTGCTACCTTTCCTCCTAATTCTCCTTCTTTTAATTCTAACTGCTTTTTGGTGAAACCCTTCAACAATGATCCCCTCACCTTAGGCGCACCCTGTGCTGCAGGGACAGAAGCATCACCCCATTCACCTTATTGTTAATGCATGGGGTCCAGGTCAGACAGTAAGGAAAGGGTGTCTTGCCAGGGCTATTGGGACATTTTTAATGGTTGCATTTGGATGCAAGAGCCCTGGGGCACTCTGCCAAAGCATTTTTCCCATTTCAAAATGCCTGGAAAATAAGCACAAGGCAACAGTGAGGGTGAAGGAGGAGGAAGGCTGGGCCTGAGACACCTTTGTGCTTCACATGCTATCACAGCAAGGGCACCCCCGTGTCCCTTTCAGAAGTGTCACCATCTACTAACTGGTGCTCCACCTTACCTCGTGCAGCTGGACCTAGAGGACTCGCACCATGTTCTTAAGTCGTAGGAAACTTATGTCAGATTCAATGGGCAGGTACCACTTCTGCAAGTATCAGCCAGCGAGTGCTGCAGCCTCTTTTGGGTAGCCACAAGAGGGCAATAGGACCAAACATAGCTTCTGGCTGAGATGTCCCTTTCAGCAGAAGGCACATACCAGCAGAGCTCATCTCTCCAAGATGCTGGGCACTCTTGGAAGGTACATGTGTGCAGAGCTGCCTGGAGGCAGGGAGAGGCATCCCTGGATCAGGAACATCACTTTCGTCCTGCAGCCACAGCCAGGTCGGCCTCACTCAGGAGCCATGAGGTTGAAAGCCCATGCTGATCCCCACATAGAGCCTGTATGGGGCCCAGCAAGGAGGGGACACCTCCAGTTCTGGTGCAGGAAGCTCATTGGGAACTGCTCACCCACCTTGCCCCATGGGAAGCAATCAGGGTTTCACCACTGCTTTCAGGAGACAATATCTTTCAGCTCTGCAACCCACAGCCAGCAGGCGTGTAGAATGCTAATTGCTGCTAGCATATTAAAATAATTGTGTCCTGTGCCCATATTAAAAGCTGAAGTGGCATATTTTCACCATAACAAAACCCAGTGGGAACCAGATAAATGTTCCCATTGTGAAAGTACACACTGTAGCGGGGCTCAGCTATTAGCTGCATCAGAACAATGAAGAAACCTGCTATTTGCATAGAACATCACTGTATTTTACTTCTGTGCTTTCCATTTAACAACCTTCAAACAGTGTTTTTACAGAGACAAGTAGAGGCAAGGACAAGAGGGAAAGCTGTATGTTTACATACCAAACACAGAGTGCCTTGAAAAGAGAAAAAAAATCAAATGGAGAATAGAAAGAAAATCAGGACTGTTGAATCCAGGTCAGCTCCGTGTGAACAAGCCTGCTAAGAGGCCACATTAACCAAAGGGAAAATTAGTTCTCGCTGTTGGAATTGTTAGAAATGAGGGCTGTTAAAAGCTGAGTTTATTACTGTGAAGCTGGACTGTATTTAAAAATGTTATTGAAGATCTTCTAGTCGCCTAATAATTTTAGTAAGAACCACTTAAAAGATCAGCTGAAAACCTGGTAATTTCTGCATAATACAAACAAGACTTATTCTTCAGCATGCAAAGCTACTGTGGTTTTATGTTTAAGGTTTACATAAAGCAGCCTTGGAGCTCAGAGATGCTGGTGACCACCATGTGAGAATTAACTTCCTAGCACAACTCACCCCCACTAATAGACCAACAAGTTTTGAAAAGTCCCCCCAAAAAAGCCTGTGGGATGAACATTAACATCTACAGATTAAAGGGGACTACCAGACACTGGGGTCTGGCAATTCAGCTTCAGAAAACTGGCTCAAATCCAGACCAGTAAATAAAAGTAGTTAGCTCCAAGTAGCCTATATGCCAGAAGTGATGGTCTGAGTTTCTCACAGACATGAGCCTTAAAAGAAGAAACCAGAGCTTAAGCATGCACCTCAGCTGACCTGGGTTGCCCTCCCCGTGGAGCAGACACTGTTAATGGTTCCAGATGTGTCGGCAGAGAAGAGTGCCCAGCTTCTCAGCCTGCTGGGCATATTTAATTCAGGTTTTAAAGTCAAAACTCAGGGCAAAAGACATATCACCACTACAAGGTTAACTGGACTTGCCCCAGCAAGCCATTGCCCCAGCTGAAAGACACACCTCCTTGCAAAAACCCTTCCCTCTGAGGTGGTCTGTGAAGAATCACAGTCCAGAGCTCATACTAACACAGTATTTTGAGTGAGGTGACTTGAGTGAGGGAATGGAGATGATCACCATGTCATGGCTGCTTATTCCCCAGAAAGCCCCTCCAGAGCCAGGAGGGTTACCAAACAAGTTTTCCCACACTTCATGATGGGGGAATTCAGGACCTCATTGAAAAAACTGGGATGTATGGGGTGTTCCTTGCACCATCAAGAGCCATGCTGGCCTGTGCACAACTGCACCAGAGCCCTTATGTAGGGTGGACACCAGTCCCATGGACATCAGTCCAGCAGCCAGGGAAGTGCTCAGCACCGGTGGCCCGGGTAACTCCACAAGAGTGAGTACCCTGCTGTAAGGGATACGGCAGGGACAGCTGAGGAGGATTTTGTTCCTTCAGCTGGATGAAGGGAGATCAAGACAGGCCACTGACCTCACCAGCTGATCACACTGGGGAGAGCCCCTGCAGCACAGCCTGCAGACAGCAAACTCCCCCTTCCATCTGCCCCCAAGATCTCCTGGAGCCTGGAGTTACGCAAAAGGTTTTGCTCTATTTCCCTCCATGGCTATCATGTCAGCTTATGGTTAAATTGCCATGACAATTAGGGAGAATAATGGGAAGATGTGACATATGTTTCTTTTCCTTCAGTGCTGTCTGCTGAAAATTGGAACTAAAAGGTACCAGGCAGCTACTTCCCTGTCTCTGGAATTTCACAGAGTGTGACTCCAAAGCATTAAACATGCAGAAATAATTCCACTTGCACAGACTAAATTAAAAACAATGAAAGTACATGATTTTCTTTGTAGCAACCCTTGCTTGCAGCAGTTCTGTACGCTTCAGATAAATAGAGTAGATGCTACAAAACCTTTTGGAAGCTAATCAAAACCTCTAACACAACAGTAAAATCTTCTCACAGCTGGAGCTAGAGAACAGCATTAATATTTACTAGCCAATGGGTATATTTACATGAAAGAGGATTCTAAGGGTATTTTCAGTGCAAAATTAAGGCATACATGGGCTGGCAAGAAAATAAAATAAATCTTTTTATTATGTCTATGCTAACATCTCTGGTAATGGGCTAATAATTACAAATGTACTTGCAAAATTCTTGCAATAGGGAAGGTTTTGCAGCAAACTTTATTCTTGTTTAAGCACATCTCAGACTCAACTGTGGCTTCTAAATTGTAGGACACAAAGGAACAAACCCCAAAGGTTTCATTCGGAATCAACTACTTCATCACACAGCTTGTCAACTAAGATTTAGTGTGAGAACTATGGATATATTTCACAAACACCCAGACAACAATAGCATTCAGTTGGTGTTCAAGGCTAGGGAAAAATGGTTGGGTGAGCAAAATGCATCTTTTTTAACTAGAAAATATGAGGTGATATTCTTTAAGGTCTACCCTTGTGTTTGGTGTCAGAGCTCAGGCTGGGATCTGCAGTGATGGTGGACAGGAGCTGTGAGTGTGTATAGTATCTTACAGTGAAATGATCTGGACATTCATTCTCATTTGTGCCAAGAATCACGTAACTTTAGGGCTGTTTTGCTAAGAGCTGAGTAAGGCTTTGCAGCATTAGGACCTCAGCTCGATCCTGTAATTCCGGGCATGTTGTTTTTCATTATTATGTATTTGTGATTCATTTGAATTTCTGCTACAGAAATGTCAGTACAGTATCCTGTATATCCCAGATGAAAACAGCTGAAAGACGGGAAAAAGAAATATTGTCAGTGTTCAAATGAATGATTGCCTACATCATCTTGCCTTAAAATGTTTGAACTATAAAAAAAAAACTAGCATCATCTTAACAAAAATTATTGGTTTTGGTCTATCAGTCATTAGTGCTTCCTTCATCTTTAAAGACTGTTATCGAAATGTTATCAAAAACATATTGCTAGTGAAGGTCTTGGGCTTTCTCCCTCAGGAAGAACTTATTAAAAGGGGGAAAGGAAATAAATTTAAACATCCAATTTATTTAGGTTTGGTTTTTTTTATATCTCTCATCTTGGATAATGCAAAGTTACCAGCATCAGTTTCATGTCACTGGAATAAGTTTCACTTTCGGGTTGTCAGAGCTGCTGTATTATGGCTGCCAACACTGCAGGATGATATTTATTGCTCGAAAAACAACGGCTCCCACTGGATTTAGGAAACAATATAATTGCTGTATTTTATAGGGCATAAGTTTCATAAATGCCAGAGGTGATTGGCCTCTCTCCCCCATCCTCAGTGTCTGTTTCCTTCCTCCCCCTTCATTCCCCCCAGGCTAGGTCTGGGACCACTCCAAGCCGGCAATGCTCTCTGCATGACAAGCATACTGACACACTGAAAGAACAGCATTAATTGCTAGCTTAAGCCTACAACCACACATGAGAATTGCTAAGCAAGGCGCAGGTTAGGGTATAACCAGCCTAACCCCTCTGAAGCTGGAAATGACACCAAATTCCATCAGACTGCCCACAAGCAGAGCACCCTGCTGAAGAGCCCAGGCTGACCAGAGCACATCAGAAGGCAGTGTCATGTCAGTTCTCGTCTCCCCAAGCCGGAGATGCTAATTTTCATTCATGGATAAGAAATAAAGATAAGGTCTTAGAAGAAATTCAAACATTTGGCTGAAGGACAGATAACTGAGCATTCCTATAACATGAAGAGTAAAGAAAGCAAGAGTGAGTCTAGTTTTTATTTTGTCTTATCTTTCTTTCCAGCATTACTAAACATTCATTGCAAGCCATGTTTTCTAGAAAGAAATCATGGAGGGGGAAAAAAAAAAGGTAAGAAATGGGAAAGGACAGAACCTTGGAGGTGGTTAGAGATAAGGAAAGTGACTGTCTAATTTTAAGCAGAGAGAAAAGTTAAGAAAATCAATACATTTCTTGGGTAAAAAGAAGGAAAGTAAAAGGAGTTCTTTAGCATGAACAGGAGCCAATAATGAAATCCTGGTCCCTGGGCACAACCCAGCACTTGGCAGAATAATTTCCATAGGATTTAGGAAGATAATTCTTTACTCTTTCCATATGAAATTTCCTATAGAAAGGATTTCCCAGCTGAAAAAGACAGGCAAAATACATAGATGTGCTTTAGCTCTGGGCCTTAAGTAGGCAAGCTATAGTTTAAAGTCATCCAAAGAGATCATGGGAAGATGCACTCCTTGACACAGCTTAGCAGTGTCGTCCTTCTGGCTCAGTGCCAGCCAATCATCTCCTTCCTGACCCTGCACACATTCTCATGCATGTAAGGCATAAAATGCAGGTGCCAGGGTGGCTCAGCACCAACATGTGCTCAGGAACTGCAGATGGTAGTAGCAATGAAGTCTGTCCCAAAGGGAATACAGAAAAAAACAAGGAGATACTCAAAAGCAGAGAGCATGTTTGAAAACAATTACTTATGAAGAGCATATAGAAAAGTTGCCAGGGGCAAGTGTACAAGCCACCCCATTCAGAGCTCTTGGGATCTGATTTCAGAGGCATGAATGTTTGGAGAAAATAGGTTTTCAGGCAAAAATAAAATTCAAGACTATATTTTTTTTCCAAAGAGAGATCCTTCCCTATACAGAAGTTGCACAAAGCATTCTTAAATGTCCCCTAATGAACCTGCCAGTGTACTTACTAATGAAGTAAGTGCTGATTGCCTAAACAGTCCTTATCCAGAAGTCTCTTCTGGAGAAAGTTCCAGGTGCTGGTTTTACTCCTGTTCGTGGCCAATATTTACACCCAAAGAGGAAAGACAGCACTACTTAAGCTGATAATCAGCTTTTGTTTCTGACACAGTTTAAAGAGCTAGCTGGGCAGGTAGAGTGTATGAGAAGTCTGAACGTGCTCAGGGATGAATTTATGCTGACACTAGACTGTGCTGTCATGCACAGAGCAAAGACATGAGCTACACATCTGCTGCCAGTGAGCTCTGGGAGCTGTTTATATTGTCCAGTGGCTGTTTTTTACCTAAGCACACACCAGGTAGGAGCTTCTCTGTTGAAATCAGCTTGCCCAGAGCCACACTTCACACAGGGTTATCAGTAATTTTCAGGGCAGGCATTAGTAGAGGGTCAGAAGAGATACTACATCCACTCTGACCGCTGCTCATCTAGGTCAATTCCCAATCCATTGTGCTGGTCCAGATGCTTAGTGGAATGGGACACTCTAATCCTGTTTATGTCCTCACTTCCCAGGGTTTGTACCACTGTGATTTTTGTGACCTTAACAGCGAAGTTGTTCATACCCAAGCTCTAAAGGCACAGCAATTTGAGGTCATATCTGCAGCAAAGTTGCATCAAAAGGGGGGATGGTGGGACTCCGCAACATCTTCATGTTCCCAAGATAGAAAATAAAGGGTTTTATTACCTGCTGCCTGCATTTCTTCAGCACTTCAAGCTGTACCTGGTCTAAAAATCAGTGGCCTCACAGCAAAATATAAAACTTACATTGCAACAGATTGACTTGGCGAGATTTGCCAACAGTGACTTTCACAGTTACTCTGATTGAGTCCAAAATCCTAAGGTCCCTCTTTGCCAACAAAACATCTGGCTTTCAGAGTCTGTCACAGCATGTTGTAGGGGTACAACTAATTCATTTCATATCCACTTCATTGTGCTTAATGCAGCACAAAGATAATAAAGGAGTTTCACTCTAAAACATTAGCTCCCAGGTTGGTGCAATGGATTAAACTGATTAAATCTGGGCTATATCACCCCATGAGACAATTCAAAATGTCAGTGGGACGTTAAACAGCAGGACTTGTCCTCTTAGCAGTCAAATCACATACCACCCACAATCCATTGGAATGCCCTCTGTAAAGGTCCATGTCAGGCCATGGGCCCTGATATCATGCCTGTGAGTCAGCATAAGGAACCACCTCACTGAACATTAGGTAACACACATATATCTACAGCTGGTCCCTTGGCCACTTCACAAAGAAAAGCAGGGTGATAATCTACTGTATACGCAATGCTGACAACACTAAGTATTTCACAAAACCCTCTTTCATTTTCCTCGGAAGAGCTGCTTTTGATCAGGTGCTGATGGGGTTTTCCAGATCTTGACTGAAGCAGCACTTGCTTCACTTGTGCTTGGGGCCATTTGGAGGTGGCTTCCAGGAAGGTCAGTTCCCTACTGCTGCTGCTACCTGGGCCAGCGAGTCCAAGACATGCAGAACAGTCTGAGCCCATCCCTGGGACTTGTCTCCTGTTAAGTCACATATTTCCCTGCCTATCCCCACCATCTTTCAGGTGTCTCTATCACCAGTATCATGTCAGGAAGCCTCTCTATGCACCTCAGCACCTCAGCAGGGTTTATTGTTAACAGAATTTGCTTAAAGGAAGCTTTCAGGCAGCCCTGACAAAAGCCATTACTTTGTCAAGGACATACAGTTGTAACACAGCAATTACAGGACTCAACAGACCCTGGGCCCACGCAATCCAGATGCTCCAAGAACTGGAGCACCTCTCTTATGAGGACAGGCTGAGAGAGTTGGGCTTGTTCAGCCTGAAGAGAAGGCTCCAGGGAGACCTTAGAGCAGCTTCCAGTACCTAAAGGAGGTCTACAAGAAATTGGGAAAGGGACTTTTTACAAAGGCATGTAGTGACAGGACAAAGGGGAACGGCTTGAAACTGACAGAGGGAAAATTTAGATTAGATATTAGGAAGAAATTCTTTCCTGTGAGGGTGCTGAGGCCCTGGCACAGGTTGCCCAGAGAAGCTGTGGCTGCCCCATCCCTGGCAGTGTTCAAGGCCAGGTTGGATGGAACTTGGAACAACCTGGTCTAGGGGAAGGTGTCCCTGCCTGTGGCGGGGGGGCTGCAACTAGATGAGCTTTAAGGTCCCTTTTAACCCAAATCAGTCTGCGATTCTGTGATTAATGGGTATAATCCTGCTGGTTTGCAGATCTCCTCTCTAACTCTTACACAATCACATGCACAATGCTGTAGTGCCTGTTGCTATCCCAAGGCCTCCTTTTGAGGTGCTTCTCACATAGCATGCCAAATGTCAGGATAGACAATTATCTCTGGTGATTCACATGAAGGAAGAGAGCTTCAGCAGTCATTAGTAAAGGCCTTCACTACAACAGAACACACTCATCTATTCCTCTTCCCACCTAAAACACAGCTTGTGAAGAGAGAAAGAGACAAAGAGACAGAGGGAACAAGGGAAAGAGAGAGAGAATGGGGGGGGGGGCAGAAAGAGAGAGGAAGGGAAGGGAAGGGGGAAGGGGGGGAAAGGAAGGAGGGAAGGGGAAAAGGGGGAAAAGGAAGGAGGGAGGGAGGGAGGGAGGGAGAGAGGAAGGAAGGAAGGAAGGAAGGAAGGAAGGAAGGAAGGAAGGAAGGAAGGAAGGAAGGAAGGAAGGAAGGAAGGAAGGAAGGAAGGAAGGAAGGAAGGAAGGAAGGAAGGAAGGAAGGAAGGAAGGAAGGAAGGAAGGAAGGAAGGAAGGAAGGAAGGAAGGAAGGAAGGAAGGAAGGAAGGAAGGAAGGAAGGAAGGAAGGAAGGAAGGAAGGAAGGAAGGAAGGAAGGAAGGAAGGAAGGAAGGAAGGAAGGAAGGAAGGAAGGAAGGAAGGAAGGAAGGAAGGAAGGAAAAGGGGGAAAAGGAAGGAGGGAGGGAGGGAGGGAGAGAGGAAGGAAGGAAGGAAGGAAGGAAGGAAGGAAGGAAGGAAGGAAGGAAGGTTGGTTCTTTTCCCCTCTGTAAACTAAAAGCTCTGTTTTCAATTTCTATGGCTTGTAGCCTGAAGAACTGTACAATTCTTTTCTAAAGAACTATATAAACTGCCATTTGATAAAAAGAAGAAGTTTGCTCTCTAGTGGCTGAATTTAAATAGCTCAAAAAGAAAAAGACCAAAAAAAAAAAAAAACCAACAACCCACAGGCTGCTGAAGGAGAGTTCCATCCACAATGTGTCCTAATCTTTGTGCCCCTAAATATTTGTTCTCTATCAATATTTACTATGGAACAGCTACCTATGACCAGTGTGATTGTACTAAGGAAAACTAAAGCACAGGGTACTGCTATCTAATCCAGTGGAGTTTCTAGTTGGAAAAGCAAGTTAGTTCTGCCTCTACGTGCTTCCTGGCATGGGAAGAGGCTAGGATGGAGCCTGAAGGGTCAACTAGCATGGGAGAGCATGCTGCAAAACCCAGAGGTCACTGGTCTACCTCCCACACTCCATTCCTGCCCGTGTTTCCCATTGTGGAGACCCACATCGTAACCCCTCAGGCCACATGCAAACCCCAGTGTCTTGGATGGGGAATGTGCTTCAGAGAAGTGCTTTTCCCAGGGTAGTCCCACTTCCTATCAACAAATAAGAGGGAAAGGGAAAGAACAAAGAAACAAACCAAAGCTGCTGCCTCAGAGAAGGCAAACCCCATTCACTTCCTGATTTTCTTTTAGTGTTATTATTTCATGGAAAAGCCTGCAAGACCTCATGCATCAGCAGCCAGATGGAGAACGGGATGAGGCAGACGAAAGCTACAGCTAGGTCCCAAAGCCCCACCCACTTGTGAGACCCATTCCCAGGCAGAGTAATTGCCAATCAGAAACAAACTACTTTATAATTAAAGCATTGTATGAGCAAGGGGATGTCTGGGGCTTTTGCTTTATTGCCAGATGTGGCAGGGAAGCACAGCAGCATGGAGAGAGGGGCTCAAGCAACACTGGCTGAAATCAAGAAGAGTTTTGCCATGGAGCTAATCCAGAGCAGCAGCAGAGGTAGGGCAGGCACAGAAGCACTAGTGATCCTCCAGCCAAGCCCTGCTCTGTCTTAGCCCAGGACAGCGTATACACTACCTCCTCCTTCCACACACCCATGGCAAGCAGGGGCACAGCCAGGCCCTTAGGGATCTCATTCCCAAAAGAAGAGCCACATGCTTTTTGTCACCATGGATCATGCAAGTTTGGGCCATGCCCCATTGCTTCTGCTCTCTTTCTGCTGGCCCACTGCCTGTCTCACAGGTTGCATTGAGGAGCCCTTTGTGGAATGTGGGCCTGTAAAGTCTTCTGCTGGGGTGTCCTTTTTTCTTCCCATTGCTCCTTCCCAGAAGACAGGTACAGGTGTTTAACCATGATACCAGACTACTGCTCTCAGCTGCCAAGCTCTTCGCCCTTCAGAAATCCTCTTTTGCAGCTTAAAACTAAAAAGAATGCTTTTATCCAATCTGGCCTCCCCAACCTGAGTCACTGAGTCCAAGCCCTGCTTGAAAAAAGGTATATCTTTGAGAAATGGCTTTTGTGTGAGAAGAACAGTGGAGTGATAAGGAAAGCAGATCCTGGAGACTGAGCACTGTATAAGGGAGGATTTTGCCCCACAGAGCAGAATTATTACTGGATATGACAGTTGAATTTTGATCTTCAAACTAATAATAGATACTTATTTGCAGAACAAAACCATCCACACCTCAGTCATATTTCATCATTACGGCATTGCATAATTTTGGATATTTTTTTTAGTTTATTAATATTGTAGATGGAAAATGCAGAACCAGCTTTAAGAACCATTTCTGAGTTAAATCAGCCCCCCTGGAGATGAGGAAGTGAATAGGTTAGTTTCTTGGGCTGTCTTTGGCTACAGCATCATCTCCTATTATGAGCTAGTCCAGAGTGGCACAACATCAGTGGGAATCAGGCCCTGCAAATCCGTAACCTCCCCAGTAACCACCATCCTCTTCCAAGTTCCGTCAGCATCAGCTGCCACAGTGTGCTCTCTGTGCGTCATCAGCTGGGCCACACAGATTTACTTCGGAGAAAGATACTATTAATCCATCCCAGCAGGGACCATCAACCCATTCCTCTGATACAAGGCAGCAACAATATTACTGAGCATGGAGTTAAGTTGATTTTGAGACCAAACAAACCAGAGCTATACCAGTGGGATTGGTAAAACAAGACATTATCCTTCTTGGCAGTCTTCACTTCAAACAGGCCTGAGGAAAAAAGATGTGTACCAGCACTCCCCTGCAAATAGCAGAGCTCTTCCAGGATGTGGAATCACCATATATTCCCCTTTCTTCCCATCAGTCCTTCCAAGAGGTTAAACCTACTACATGATATTGGACTACCTTCTCCAGCTGCTCTGCAATAGAGTCTAACACCAGAAAGGTACCACTGTGACTATCTTTTCTGATCTCCTACATAACCTGGTGCAGTGGGCCTCCTGGAAGCGATCAAAGGTTCACCTTTAAGAAAAACACTATGAATGTTAAATTGCCTGTGAGGGAGAAACCAGCTCAACCTTGGCTGAAGTCATCGAAGTCCAATGATTATTACACTCACAGTAAGAAAACACATCTTTACTTTTGTTTGATTTTGCTTACTTCCAGCTTCTACCCCCCGGTTTTTCTGTTCACCTGCTAGAACGAAGAGCACTCTGCCATCAAATACTGTCCTCGTCCAGGTGATGGTAAGTAGTGACCAGCCTCTTCTCAGCCTTCTTTCCAATATGCCAGGCAGAGGGAGGCCCTGGAGACTTTCTCATGTGCTGCAATTTCTCTTCCCAGATCTGTGACTTCATGTTAGGCACATGTTAAACCACATGTTGCTCATTTGTGTTCAGATGAACAACCAATCCTCCTACAAACTGACCTTAAACTTTCTCTGTTATCATCTACAGATGTCATCAGCAATGGGTCCTCCTTCTACAGCATCAATAACATGTTCAGTAGAAACACAGCTTTTGAATAATGATTTGTATCTGTGAATATGGATTGATCTCCAGCAGTCAATAAAGACAAATCTAATGCTAATCTAGGCAGATAAGAACCAAGAAAGTAGGTCTTAAATATAGGTCAGAGGAATTTGTCTGAGAAGCAGTGATCTCAGAAACAACATAAGACAAGGAAGCAGATTGAACACCATGTCCTTGGGATGCCATGGCCTTTCCTGGCCAATCTGATCCCTCTTTAAGGATGGGAAAGGGCAGATCTGGCCTGCCCTGAAGGTAAAAATCAGGCAGGGCTAAGCCTGAAACCCTGCTTCCCAAATGGCTTCTCCATAGGAGCAACCCTTCCTGCCTGCAGACCAGAGACCAACGTGGGTGAGGACATGCCTGTTGAAGTCTCCCCTGGCTTCTGAGGCTGGACATGCTGTTCCAGATGAAAGATGAAGTCATCCAAGCTGCTGAAATGTCTCTCCTGCACCTTACAGTGTGTAAAGAGGCTGGCAGGAATGGCAAGTGGATCAGGAAAGGGGGGCAGAGCGGGGAATGTGTTAGTACAACGTGACAGGAGTAGAAATTACATCGCATCAAGCTTTGATGTCTCTCCTAATAACCTCACAGTTTTTCTGATTTCCTTCCCAGCACTGTCACACAAGTAGATTACATTTTGCTTATGGACAATCTGACTGGGGCTTCACCAAAACCTAAAGCTCTCTGCACAGGACATGCTGGAAGTTCATTAGTGTAAGTTACACTTCAGCAAAGCTGAGTGTTGCATAAAGCGTCTTTTTTTGACCGACGCTGAATCTGAATGAACTCCTCTTTTGGCTCAGCTTTCAGTCCCTGGAACTGAAGATCTTAAGTCCATGTTTTTTAAAGGGACTTAGTTCCTGTCTCACTGAAAGTGAAATCCGATTAATTCTGAATAATTCTGTTGACTTGGGTGCTGTGAACTGTCTTTTAATGTAGCTCAAACTTCTTTTAAAAGTATACCTAATGAATAAAGGTGAATTATGAGGTTGTTCTTATGTATTCTTAGTGTTGCCAGGGAAACCATTTCCTGCCTGTATTTACCCCAATTAATCTCTGTTTTTTCAAGGAGGGGAAGTAAACCTTCCAAAATAAACAGACAATACTCTGAAATTAAGATACTCACTAATGAGATGGGGTACCCCTAAGACACACAGCACGGGATCTGGTACTTTTCCAGGCAACATCACTAGTTGAAATACATCCCAAATTCATAGCTTCTGGAAAAAAAATCCTGATATAACGAATGGACTGTTTGTATTGCTGGTGGTCTGTGTCTAGCACATCTTGGACTGGGTTGTTTCTAGGGAATTAATCAGTACTGTTGTGTGCAGCTGGCCCTTGAAGTCTATACTCACCTAGAACTGGTTCTTCCAGATCAGGCTTGACACACATCTGGAAAGCATTGCAGGGACTTGGCAATCCTGTGAATAAGGAGAAGCACTTGTGGTGGGCCCACAGAAACACCTGTGCTGTTCACAAAGCACCTTGCAAAAGATCTGAACCTCATGCAGGACTCACAATACAACTACCTGCCACCAACTGACATAATGTGGCCAGAATCCGTGTTCCTCGGAAGTGATCTGAATATATCCTTGGGAAAACAATAGAGATGGAAAGAAATGTGTGCACTTGCCATTGTCTTAGTGGGATTGACTGCACTTGGGAAAAGGTGTCTATCTCCTTCCCTCTTCCCAAGAAGGAGGGAGGGTTTATGGATTATGTTATTAACCTGGAGCTCAGTTTCTCACTGTTCACATGCTGTATGACCTAACCCCACGAGTAGTGGGAAATAGCACTTCTCTATCTCATAGAGGCAAAAATACATAAAAGACTGAGACAGAAATACCATCTTCTTGAGGAATAAAAACATCATTTCAGTGGCATATTGCCCTGTGCTGTCAAAAATGACAGCACTGTAATTATCCTCCCGCCTTCTGTTCCCAACAGACAACACATCAGTCCCCTTCCACTTTATAAGTCCCTGGCAGCAAGGACTTCTCTTGAATGACATCCCCCTTTCTGGAGTTCTGGAGATCCAGCTTGTGGTGGTGGATTAAAAATAGCCCTGGGGCCCTCAGCCAGCAATTTGCATGCAAGCTTCATGCACACCTCATGGGATGGTGTCCAACGTGCTGCACATCACAATGTACAATAAGAAAGCACCAGCATGAGGACCAGGATGCTGCCACACAGTTGCCACAGGTGTTCCCTTTAGGACCACCATGGAGTAACTCTGGAAGTCAAAACTCATGGTGACAGGGCCAGCAGGAAGGAAAATAGGGTGAAGAAAAAGATAACTATGCTTGCCCTCCTCATCTCTCTCCAGGTGTCTGTATTTCCCTGCTATGCTTTCCATTTTGCTGTCCTTAAACACTCCTCATCATGTCAGAGCAAGAATTTAGTGGGAAAACCCTCACTGAGAAGATTATATGCAAATACATTAAAATCAGAGCATATTGCTAGAGTTGTATGTTGTGGATCCTGTGGGTGTGTTTGGCCTGTAGCTTTTCAACTAGAGAGTGCCTGTTAAGCTGAAATCCCAACCCTGTGAAAGCCAAAGGCATTTTTCCAGTGACTCCAGTGGGTCAGAAATGCAGTTCCTCACATTCAGTACCTGAGCTTTTCCACTGATGTGTGGAGGAGGCGGCTGGCCTTGCAGGTACTGTGCCTGGCCATCAGGCTTTGCAGGAACCCAGGGATGGGAAACAACAAAGGGGATGATGAAAGTCTGGGGAGGAACTGGGCCATCATAGAAGCATGCAGAACATCCTGCCATTTCTTCTCCTTTCCTAGAAGCATGACACACTGCATCACTGGGAAGACAACTGAAGTGGTGTTTTGAAAGACACAGTGCAAACTTCTGCAGAGACCTTTTCTCTTTCGGAGAGGTTTTACTTTCTTTGTCTCAATTTGCAGCAAACTTAAGACTGTCTCACTAAGCCAAAAGAAGAGGGGCAACAAAGGACTCAGAATATCAGCTTTTAACCAACTGAAATGAAAAAGATAAAAGAGCTTTATGGGCCATCTGTCTGCAGATGTCACAGGCTGGGTTAAATTAGGCAGCCTCACCACACCCCTGCATTTGAGATAACTCTGAGAGATAGCTAAGCACATATTTAAACCCAAAACAAAAGCAAACACACAAAGCTGCTCTAAATTCTGGGCAGAGAAGATGGGCCAAGGGTGGAGTTGCCTATGCATTTTCTGGAAGGTTGAAACTCCCTTCCCATGCCCTAGGCTGGTGTCTCTAGGGCATCAGCCTGGGGCTTGGCACAGGGAACAAGCCACCAGGGGCAAAGGAGGCAGAGGAATATCTGGTTCTGGCTTCCTAGGAAAAGGAACATGCGGGGCACTGCACCCTGCTCATCACCTTGGACACAGTGTGTGGGTAAGGAGAAGGAGCAGGGAGGCAACACATGGAAGCAGACCTGTTGGATTCAGGTCAGAAAATATAACTGCCTGTACAGCTGTGCTGGCTCAGGGTGAGGAAAAAACTCATGCTTCCCAGCCCATGGAGCCTACTGGAGCAAATCAGTGTGAGCACACAGGAACTCCATTAGCAGAGAGCTTTTGTCAGCTTATTTTTAAGGAGATCATAGTTGATAGCTGTACTATAGATACTGCTTTTGGAGCCTTTGGCTGCACTGCCACCATGCCAGCCTTGCTTAATGCTGGTACTCAAGGGCAGGCCAGGAGTACTCAGCTCCTACGATGTGGGTTACATCTTGGTCTTACATCCTGAGATGTAAGGGGGGAGTGAGGCACAGAGCTCTGCCAGACATGTGCTGCCCTTGGATGGAGCCAACCTGGGCTGCCTCAGCACCACCTTGCTGGAACCCAGGGGAGCACCTTCATGGATGCCCAAGGGCTTAGGGACTGGCTGGCCCAGCATCATGTCATCTTTAGGAGATACACATGAGATAGCAGCATGGCTCCTGGGGCTGAGTGAAGGGCAGCAAAAAGAGGGAGGAGAAGGGCTGGAGATGGAGCAAGGAGCTAGACCCAGGCACATACCAAGCTTTGCCAGACAGAGAAAAAGCTGAGAATCATCATGTGGGCAATCCCTGGAGAGGACACCTGACACATCTGGAACCCTCACTGTGTCGTAGGAAAAGCCAAATATGTTCTTCTAAGTAAACACAATTGACGTAACATTGTCATACTTGCACCTCCTACCTGCAACAACCTGCACAAAGCTTAAGGCTCATAGCTATCTGGATCCAAAAAATTGTTCAGAAAGCTGTGTTTGACCCAGCTATAGCACTGATTTTGGTCCCCACTGTTTATAATAAGGAATTCCATCATATGTGGACTAAGTATTTTGAGTATATAATATCAAACTATCAAAAGGGCTTTTTGTTTGTGGTATCTAGAGTACTTCTTAAATCAAGGCTTTGCCTCTTGACAGTATTATCCCTGTAACTTTCTGCTGATCAGTCAGTGGAAGGATGAAGTATCATTATGGCTTCTTGCCAACATGCAGTATGATATGGTTAATTAAAGAAACATAAATTTCATGTGTGACGCCAAAGATCACCTCTGCACCTCTGAATGCAAGCTGGCATTAAATCAGCTGGGTAATGATGGGATAATTTCATTCACCATTTTAAGCTGAGGTTTATACAGTCCATTACAGGAAGGAAATGTCATCTTACAACCTAGCTGAAGGCGATGTCCGACTGTATGGTCTATAATTTAGGCCAGATTTCCAGTAATATTCTGATTTGATGACTCTGAAGTATGAACTTGAATGGTCAGACTCCTGAGCACCCTTAAGCATAGGGTGCTTAAACAGTCAGAGATAATCAGAGGAGAGGCTCACAGCCTTGCTGCCCTTTTGCTGCCCCATGCACCTCCTCAAGCTGGCAAAACAGATCTCTGGGGTGGCATTTGCTCTATTTGCATGGGTAACAGCTGGGTGCACATAACAGCCTTACCCAGCAAGAACTGAGCAGCAGGTGATAGGAAGCCTGAGAGCTGGTATGTGTCCTGCTTGCACCCACATCACTGAGGGAAAACCATCAGGAAAACTGCATCTTTTTAATGAGCTATGTTGGAGTTACCTCTGGTAAACACATGCCTTTGGAGAGACATGCGACTGTATCGAGAGCATCAATGGTTTAATACAAAATGTTTTAAGAAATAAATGAAAAAAGAAGTTTGCATAGCTTGAGTACCACAAATTTAGAGTTTTCTTTCGATAAAAAAGGACAACAAAACTCCGTAGATTTCACATTTGCCAGGCTGTGCATAATATGAGCACAAAGCAGAAGCAGTCATTCTTTTTTAAAGAATAAAGATACATAAACTATGTGCCAGCCACAAAATCTCAGGGGACATGTCATTTGCCCTTGATTTCCACAGCCTTTGCTTGGAAGAACATTTTACCGGCATCTAAAATACAACTGGCTCATGCTGTGAGACTGGAAGAGCATTTCTAGGTCCAGAGTCCAGCCCTGTTGCCCTAAAGGAAACACATGCCACATGCCTTGGGACTATGCAGGGGTGAAAGCGCAGCTCCCAGCAGGGTTAACCATTTCAGGCTTCAGTGCCCATTTACCCATCCCAACAGCCTTGTACATCCCAACTGTCCAGTCTCTCAGGCTGGAATGTGAGCAAAACTCTGCAGCAACAAGATGCTTGCACAAGGTCAGAGCAACTGGAAAGACAAAAACCTGGGCAAGCCAGGCCATGAGTGGCTGCCAGACGCTGCGCTGGGGCCAGAGTCACTGAAAATGGGAACGTTTCCAGAAAGGGCACCGGCTGCATCATTCATTCCTGACAGAGTTATGCAGCTGTTACTTAAGCCAGTCCTTGTCATGCCACAGTTCCCCGATAGTATCAGGAACTACATGGACATCTGTCAAAACAGCATGATGTCTAAAGATAGCATTGAACCTAAGGGAAAGGAATTTAAAAGAAAACAAATAACCATGGTTACAGTCTAGGGTGAAAAAAGTGTTCCCTGCGTATGGACACACGACTTGGGCAACCTTTGCTGAGATGGACTCCTGAGACAGCACTAAGCTGCACAGAGCCAGTGAAAGGAAAATGAGGGAATCTTAGCAATGAGCAAAGATATTTCAATGCTCAAGGTTGCAAAGAGCAGCTGCTGAAAGTCAGATACCCCTGCAGAGCCCGAGGGCTCAGCCTGGGGGCCACAGTGATTTGTAGCTGCAGCAGCTGGAGCCCACACGATGCTGTGGTGCTGACAGCCAAGGCGAACATGCCAAAACCTCCACCACACAGCTAAGCACCTGTACCAACCCATCCAAACACCCAGCCAAGCCACAGGTCAGAGCTGCACCCAGTAACACACTGAAGCCAGCGTTAGCGTGCCTAGCACTGAGTCAAATGCCACATGGAGCAAAGCTTTAGTAAGTTTGCTGTGGCTACTCAAGCTTGTTTAAAATTATTGGTGGGTTAACCTTGTACAAGTGTGCTGGGTGCTGGATGAGATACTTGCTTGTGCCACTCTGCCTCTCAGGCATCCTCTCAGGAGCGGTGTAAAGGCAGCATATAGTCAGCAACTAATCTGATAGTGGTCATGCGCCTGCTGTTGCCCAGGACCTGTGAATCTCAGCATGGGTTTATAAAAGCACTCAGGGTTTCCCACGGTCTGATGTGAGAAGCTGGCAAAGGCCAGAGCTTGCTTACCTGTGCGTCTGGCTGGTGTATGAGGAAACACACAGGTAAATTACCACTCCTCTGTGCCACTTGAAGGAGCAGCTGGGGTACTATCTCGACTCTTGAAGACCCCATGTGCTGCCTGATCTCTATACAAGAGTGCCAAGCCTTTTGCTACAGCTCCACACCAGCTTCTCGCTCAGACCCTGCCCTGGCCAGGAGGGTGAGGAGCGGCAGAACTGAATCACACCTTTTGCAGTTGCTCCATTTCCTCTTGCTGCCTCCAGCACTACAGCACTGCTCTGGTTTGTGGCTTCCCTGGCCTTTCAGTGATCCATGCTCTGACCTGTGGGAGGATTCCCACTGTATTGCTCACCCTGAGAAGAGACGCAACTTGATCTTCCTACCCTTTGACCATCACAGCTACCACTAGGCAAACAGCTCACGCATAAGGCTTCTGTCATAGATGCAAGCTGGCTGTTCTATCAGAGCAGTAAAAACATAACAGAAACATTTATCTACCCAGGCAAATCCAAAACAAGTTCTTGGTCTCCTCTTCCCTGCCTCTTGCATGTCTCTATTTCAAACCTCAAAAGCACTCAGGTACCTAGGTATCTAACTTATCTAACAGTAAGACCCAAACCAGAAGGATGTTGATGTGGGAACTACTAGTACTTTATGTTCCTGAAACTCTTCTGAGCAGCCTGGCCAAGAAAGTCCCATTTTGGTAACTTCAAAGGAAAGTCCACACAAATCCTCTAGCTCCTGAAGTTGTCAGTTGATATTTTTGGGTGGTGTGCCCTTCTCTCCCAGTGCACCTCCTGAATAGAGTTTCTGACCGTGTTTACAATTCTCCAGAAGGCGACAAGTTTGCATAAAAGCAACACTTCCATGCTGAACTCAAAATAGTGCCACATAACAGAACTGCGATGAACTGATGAAAGTTTGTTCTGATTATGTAATCCCAACTGTGTTAGGTAACACTGAGGGGTGGCATTGCTGTGGACACAAACAGATTTTGCAATCCTCCCTCTTCTAGCCTACTCATGCCCTCTGAGTTGAATGCAGCTGAACTGACCTCTTCTTTTCAATTAAGGCCATCTCTGAGTTTCTGGCTGGTCTCTATCCTTTTTCTATTAAGCAATAGTATGTCCTTAAAGTTTTGTTTTTACTGTATGCAGGCACAAGCAATGGGATCAACACAAGCAATGGGATCAATACACAGCTGCAGTGATAAAAATACTGTACAGCATGGCAAGTTTACAATTGCACTTTGCACTCCAGCCAGCGGTGGGTTTCTTTGTGGTGCAAAGGAAGATAGTAAAGGTGCTTCAGCCCTCTAAAAAGTACTTCTGTTTACACCAGCCAGTGCTGTGATTGCTGTGGTGCCCCACATCCTTTCTCCCACATGCTCAGTCAGCATTAACCACTAGGCATTTCTTTTTAAATCAACAATTTAAAGCATCTGACTGATATTCCCTTCAGCTTTCACTTCCCACTCTTCTGACAGCATCTTTTCAGTATCTCTCCAGCCATCACAGAGTCCAGCCAGAGAGGCTGAACAAACGCAGAAGCAGACAATGAACTTTCCCAGAATTGCTTTGTTTGCTGCAAATAAGTCAGCCAGTAAAATGCAATGGGACAGGACAAAGTCTTTGTCATGTTTTTAATTTGCTACATGTCTTCAAGACATGAATTAAAACTACAAATGGTTATGCTATATAGCAGAAGCAATTGCATGACTGAAGTTACAAACAGATTTTATTGTTTAGTATACAACCTAAAGCACCCAACCATTTATTTCCCCCAAATAATTATTTCAATACATCAGAAGGCACTGGGTATTTTGCAGTTGGTTTTCTTTTTCTTTTTCCTTTTCCTTTTCCTGTTTCTTTTTCTTTTTTTTTTTTAAATTTTCTTTCTTTTTTTTTTCCAGAACTATGTTGCAATATAGTTTTTAGCACAGAAATTTATCAAATATATTTACAATTGGTTGAAAGTTCAAAGGGGCAAGATAGGAATTCAGATTAACTGGAAATCTAAATAAATGTAAAGGAAAATGAGGATCAGATTGCAAAAAACCCTCTAGTCCACATGGCAAGCCCTCCAAATGTTCCTGATTTGTGATGGTTGTTAAAGAAGTGTAAATTCCATGATAAATTGATGTAGCTCCTGGGATGAATAAAATCAATAATGTAATAACATTGAGTTAATACCAAGGTGACGTTGATTGAGGATGAGTACATAGAATTTGAGGTCTCCTTCCATGCGCAAGGAGATATTAGTATATCAGATCCAGATCACCAATTAAACTCTGTTATTTTAGAGAAGATGAATAAAATAATGTGTGATGAAGAGAGCAGGTTGTGAGTAAAGCTGTTCAGGTGGGAACTGAGTGTTCAGGGACTCTATGATTCCTGAATGGGAGCATGTCAAGAAGTCAGTAATGCCCTCAGAAGGCTTTCAGAACCTGATTGTGATGCCTTTTCCCATAGTTATTTCTATACGTGGAAAGCCACTGGGGATAGTTTCAAAGCAAAAGACCTTTACTCCAAGGAATGGAGCCCCAGTTCACAAATTAGTCTTTGCAATTTGTCTCCAATTTAGACATATATTATTGCATTCCCTTCTCATATAGTGAAACTGGTTGATGAATGGACCTGCTTGACCTTCTAGCAGACCTGTGCCCTGGGCCTGTTCAGTGACCTTGCAGCTTATTTATGTTCTACCCCTGTCAGGGGTGGAGAGTCAGCACTGGGTGAGCTCTAGTCCTCTCTGGATAAACTGCTGAGAGCAACTGGGTGCTAAAGAGAGGAATTTTTGGTTGCTAGTATACTAATGTACACTTCAAATCCCAAGTAAGGTTTAGATAACTAGAAGTTAGGGGAAAACAAGCAGATAACTCAAAATAAAATGAGTGTGTGCAACAGAACAAACAAATGAAGCCTCGTTTCTCACGCCTTCCTCTCTGTCCCTTTTTCCACCTTCCCACTGGGATTCTCTGACATCTGGTAAGACTTTTCTCTCAGCAGAGGCAACGTCTGAATTATTTGCTCTCCCAATTTTATGGAAATTTAATGTAACTTTGATATCACTGAGGACTAAACACTTGAAGCAGGGAAGAGGAAATGACTGTGAAAGCTCAGGGTGCTGCCAGGTCTCAGCAATTGTCTTTCAGCACAGACACAGGGAAACTGCAGGAGAGTGACTTGCCTGCAGGAATGCAGAAGGCATCACAGAGGCAGACCTTGGGTTTCTCTCTTCCAGCCCTTAGCCTTGGGAAAAGGCAAACAAAGGTCTCCCTTTTTCTATGGCTGTGAGACTTACATATCAGCTGGATGACTCCTCTGATAAAATATTTAGGCATCTGTTCAGACAGATCACAACCTTCCCATCTAAAGAAAATATCTCCCAGGCAAAGACCCCATCACTGCAGCAATGAGCAATTCCTTTGTGCCTGAGGTTTGTGGTAGCCTCAGACTCTCAGTGATGACTGTGCTGGGATCTGTGTTGCACACACTGCTCGTGATGAATAATTACTTGACCAGTTACCAAACTCTTTAGACAGACTCCTATGCATGTACACCCTCCCCAGATGTACTGGACCAGAGGATTTCACAGGATGACCACCTGACCTTGCTTCCACTTGATCCCCTGCAAGTTTGGTCACCAGTTTCAACAGAAAGGGGAGATGAACCCAGGATTTCCTGTCCGATAGCAACATTTTCTAATTGCAGTTCACTGTTGTGTGTAACTATAGAAGCTAATAAGTAATGAGCGAGGGAACATATCAGACACAAATGCCCTTGAAATAAGGTACTATAACGATACCATATTGGGATAAAGCGAAGCACATTATCCTCAAGCTTGTGTGAATGAGCTAGGGCTATTTGGCAGCTCTGCAACACATTCAGCTTTTTTTCCTCTGAGTAAAACACCAAACTCATTCATTATAGCTGGCTTCAGGGCTCTTGGGAGCCACCCTGAAAGCTCTCCATCTTCAGCAAAGACAGCTAATCTGGACAAATAATTTCAAACAGTTTAAGAAAGAGTGTGACCCCCTAAGTAAAATAACCAAAGGTTAAAGGGACATCTTGGTGTGTATCTGTAGAGAACATAAATTGAGCTGTTTGTTGTTCCTTCTCTCCAGAGCCTGCACAAGGTTCAGACTCAGTTTATAAGCTTATCAACAAAATTAATTTTATAGAGTACCTTAAACATAAACTCCCATTCAGTCCGATCAAAGCTTTTCCAGCATGAAGCAGCTGAGCTACAACCGGCTCCCTTGTTCAGCCAGCCAAGGCAATGTTCTTAATCAGTACAGAAACATTAGAAGTCGAAGAGTGGTTTTCAATAAAAGAGGTTTGATTGCCTTCCAAGGAGGTGGCAGAGATCTATGGAAAGAAACACTCCTGCCTGCTCCTAGAAAATGTAGCCCTGTAAAGTGTTGGGCTCCAAGAGGACCCTGTGGCTCTCTGATGACTAGCCTCATTATCCTGGGAGGAGTGTGGACCCCCTCACCCTTCACTCTAACCCTCCTCCAGTCTGAACTCTATGAGTTCCTTTCTCCTGAAAACTCATTTATGTCAGCTCTGCTGACTGGATAATAATCAAGCCCCTGGGCTTTGCCAGAGATCAAAGTATGATTGTTCCAGTTGTCTCAAAATCTATTGCTTCCTTAGATGCCGTTGTTGCTTATTCAGACAAAGTGAACTTACGCTGAAAGTCCACAGCAGCTGTGGATTACAGACTGGGCAATGTTTAGGCAGTGATGTACACTGCACAGCATCTGTCTATCTTTTTGGTTGCTGCCTCAGCTGCTTAGGGGAGAATGTACGCACACCCAAGAGCACTTGCATGGACACAGCTGCTTGTTGGTAGCACTCCTACAACTCTTTTCCAAACACAGGCCCATAGATGACAGCCTCTGCTCTGTGGTCATTCAATACACACCCAGATGTGCCCCACATATCTGGCTGGAAACTAAGGTCCTCTTTTGAACTTAACTGTATAAAAAGTCAATTCTTTCAGCAGTAGAGGAGATCC
Organism: Melopsittacus undulatus; assembly: GCF_012275295.1. Lineage (NCBI taxonomy): Eukaryota > Metazoa > Chordata > Aves > Psittaciformes > Psittaculidae > Melopsittacus > Melopsittacus undulatus. The sequence goes on along the minus strand of NC_047529.1, from coordinate 50,090,159 downwards.
CTGAAGCCCACAGCCCTACAAAGCACAGACAGGGAGAAAAGACACAGACACTGATGACCCCAAGCACACCAGGAAATCAATTATATTGCCCAAAACTTCAGTGTGATTTGGGGTTGTCAAACAGCTGGATCTCCCCAGACTACAAAATGGAAGAATCAGGACAACACTGTCTTGCAATCAGGTCCCCAGTGGGCTCCCAAACTTCCTGATGTTTCTGTGCTACAAACGATCTTATTCCAAAAGTCTTCTAGCACTGACTGGCAGAAACTGCTTTACCACCTAAAGAATAGCTCAGGTATGTGCCTCTATATGACTGAAATAGAGATGATCAAGAAACATTCATGGCAGTAAGAGTGAGGCTGTTGTGAAATTCAATTATTCTCTGAAGCTCTAGACTTCAAACATTTGGGGCCAGAAAATTAATCTGAATTAGATTTTGATCCATGCCATTAAGTTACAGCAACAAGACAGCAGGGCCTTTTCAGATTCATGTGATGTGAAAAAGACCTAACTAACGAAGATGCACTTTTGCATTCATTAAGTCCTCTCCTCCCTCCAAAACACTGTCAACAGAAATGGTCAGTAAGAGCAATGTAACACAGATTGTTCGAGGAAGATAGCTTATAACAAGACCTATTCACAGGTGCAAGTTATCAACAAATATTTCAGCTGGGAAAACTAACCAAATTTGGCAGGAGTAGCCTTTTTTGCCCTTGAAACTCTACTTGAAACTAAGCATCACTTGCAGTTATCAGCTTTGTTGGACATATCACTACCCCAATGAGTTTAATCAGTGAAGCCATAATCTTTCTTTAGGATAATTTGCACCAATTCTTCTCTCCCCAGGGAGCCATTGGGAGGCAGGTGGAATGTGTCCACACATTGGATGGTGCAGGGAGCTGACTGATAGGAAGAAACCTCCAACAAGGAGGTTGGAGTGGGGAGGAAGGAGGCATTTAGCAGAAAATTGTCTCTTCCATTGATTTATATTTTGATGGCTTATGTAACTGCAGAGATTTGATCATTTTAAAGAACTTCAAATAAAAAACAGGAAAAGTAGCTTGCCCATCCTACCGGTTTGCCACGCATATGACCAATACAGGCAAGTAGAATGACTCCCACAAAGCCTTAACGACTGAGCCTTACACCATTTACAAAATAAGAGCAGGAAGAACAAAGCAGCTGAAGTTGTCAGTGATTCCACACTTTTGAAAATAGGAGCCGCTCCTTGTGTTCCTAAAGACAGACTTGTAATGAAGTTTTTACACCCACTTTTAAAATCTTTACCTGATATCCCAAGCAATAGCCTGTGCACAATCCCTCATTTCTGGAGCTACCTGGAACGTGTATCCTTGTCCTGAAGTCACTACCTCTTTCATAAATAGAGAACAGTCCTGGGTTTTTATCAGATCTCCAGCAGACTAGGTGGAACTGAGGAGATGCATATGGAAGCACTCAAAATCTCAAGAACCTTCTCCCAGGCTGCTGGCTACCTGCTGATAATCCATCTTCTCCAGCCATGTTACAATGGCTGTAAATCTACAGAATCTACACACTAAGTGTTGCAGTGAGTGCTTTCTTATACAAAGTATTCAATCTAAAGGAAAAGGTAAGCAAATTACTAGGCAAAGAAATAGAAATGAAGCTCTGTTATTTCTTAATTTTACCTTAAGTGCCCATCAAGCTTATCAGCTTTGCCTTGTTAAGTGTCCATCAAGCCAAGCTTATCATCCTCCTTGCCCATATTGCTTTCTTATTCCCACACAGTGACAGGCAACTCAGATTTCCCTCTGCAAGCCTGACCATCTTACCTGTATCACATACCTCACAGCCCCAGCAAGGTGTGACCTCCTAGTTTGGCACCCACCCAGCCCATTTCCACCTTGATGCTTCTGCCCAGCTTCTTCCTGTTTGCCGACAGAAGTGTGTTTGTGCTCAATTACAACTGCCATGCTATTCAGTCGCTGACAGATACAGGACAGGAGTTGAGTCAGATTTCTAGGAATAATATATCATCTTGCTTGTGCTGCTGAACTGTCTCTGAAACGCTTGTGAATTCAGGATTCGAAGAATCCATTTGTTACTGCATTTGCCAAGCAAGCCACTTTCTGATTCTGGGTAATGTGATCTTCTCATTCAAATTCCTAAAAGTGGAAAATAAATGCCTTGTTCTTGCAGTTCTTTGTCATATAATTAGTTACATATCTGTGTATGTAAAATACTGTTTACCTGCATTTTTCACCTGTAGCATACAGTGACAGAAAATGATTATATAGGGTAGTTGCTGCATTGTCACTGAAGAAGGCACCTGATAACCTGGTTCAGTTCATGTAAAATCTGCCAAGATTTAGAGATTACCATATTTGACGCACTATTAACTCTTAATCACAATATTTATTGTGCTCTGCAGGAGATAATGACAGGTTTCATCCTGCACCTTTGATAACAATATGGGGTTTGTCACATAGTTCAGAAGGAACAGGATGAGGAGGATATCATTGTTTTTCCATTTTTGTTTCAGCTGAGAGAAATCATGTAGGACAGCAACTGGAATAGTTTAGCAAAAAGCATTCATCCTTCCCACCTCATGCTGGTCACTAGCTGTTGACATGTTTAACTCCTGACCTAGATATCCATAGGATGATGAGAAATGTGCACATTGAGTGATTTTATCAGTTTTACTACAGCATTTCTTGCATCACCACTAGCAGCCAATGCCCATCATTGTCTGAAGCAGGATACCCGACTTAATCAGTTTGGCCTAGCACAGCAACCCCCATCTTCCTATAAATATGGAAGATGCATTTCTTCTTCAGTCTACCAGACTGAATGCACTGTCTATGTGATTACTTACCAGACTGCTCCCTCCTTGCAGCCTCCACAAACTTAAGTCCATGCTTCCCACACTGGCAGCACAGTGCCATAATCTGTCTCCTGCTCTATGACCCCAGGCTTCCAGCAGAGCTGACAGGGCAGTCTTCAGCCGGCAAAGTGAGTGGATCTGGGAAGGCAGAGTGGTGGAAATGGTAGAAAGGCAGAAAGGAGTCAAAGCAGTGTAGGGGTTGTCCCACCCACGACAGGCTCAGCTGCAGGATTGCTGCCTGTCCATGTCAGTGTCATCTGAGTGTGGTGTCCCTCCCATCCTGCATGAAGAGTAAGTTCTCTTATGCATTGCAGTCAAAGAAACTTTGGGTGTCTTCATTCAATATGAACACAGAGTGACAATGTCACTTCTGATTGCAAGCTGAGGAATTTGAACACAGCAGCTTTCATGCAAGCCCAAATAGTTATGCAAGGAGTGAGGGTCACAAGACTTCTGATGAAAAAAGTAAAAGGAGGCATAGTCTGAAAATATAAGGCTAAGACACTAAGAAAAGGACCAGGTGTGTTTACATAGCTAGCTAGGTAGTGTGAAATGTGATTCAGACATGGGTTTTGATCCAGATGCATATAACTACAAACTGGATAAATCTGCTGGATTTCTGTGCAGCTCCATTGTGCTTTAAGGAATTGTCACACCCTGATACTGTGCTGGAGTGGGAGAAGGTGACTTCCCTGCTGGGAAAAGCTTAACCTGTCATGCAACAGCACCCGTATTTTCCCAACCAAAGGCTCCACCACCACTTTGCCAGGAATGGGAAAGCCATGCCGTTCTGCAAAAAAATAGAGGGGATTGCAACAAACATCTCTTCAAAAATGCGCAGCTCATAATGGCTGCAGGCTGCAGCAGGCCATCTCCTATCCTTCAATTAGTGATCTTCCAAATGACTCACAGTGAGCATTGCATCAAGGGACCTGCAATCTGCCAGGGCCATATCCAAGTATTCATTGACAGGACTGGTAGCACCACTTTTTTGAAGGTTGCCCAACTTCTCTTTATAAGGTCCCATTTCAGACTGCTTACAGCTCTGCCAACCCTTTATCAGTCCACATGTTTCAAGCTTAGTGCCTGTCTACAGCTCATTGCCTGTCACTGCTATCTGCCACTGTCATCAGTTTCCTTTCAGTGCAGAGAAACGAGCCCTGCCAATTATTATAAACCAATTTAGAAGAGGCTCTAGCTGATTTCTGGAAGTTAATACATTCCATATGCTCTGGATAAATACATGAGAATAACAGGCATGTGGCTGCATCTTGGACTTGGGAGATTGTTACACCAAAGAGACACCATCAATCAATCAGTTAGCATTGATTTATTAGAGGGGAGATGAAGGACAATGAAGATACTGTAATCCTCTTTTCTGAACAATGGATCTGAGCATGCATAAGCTCCAAGTATTCCAGAGCCATGCACCCTGCAATATATGGTGTCTGAAGCAAGATCAGAGACAGTGCAGGAATAGTATCCAGAGGAAAGAGGAGCTGCATGTTGGAGGAGGAAGAGAGGTTTTCAGCAGTGAGACAAGGCAACCATTTGAAAGTAATAGTAATAAGAGTATGGATGATAAAAGTTAGAGGGCTAAAGCTGGATAAGGAGAGGGATTAAAGCAAGGGAGATACACTTGGAGGTGGGAACCTGTGAAAGCCTGTCTGCTTCCTGTTCTCCCCCTTTAAGGACTGAAACAAGACTGGCAAAGCTAGGACTAGCTCTTGCTACCTCCCAGGCTAGTCCTACCAGCTCCATGACATAACAGAGGGCTCTTGCCACAGCCAAGCTGCAGTGGGGAAAAAGCAGTTACGAGTTCATGAGTTCATAGGGTACAGTCCGGTTCCCACAACTGTATAAAGGTGTGATGTAGCCTGGACAGGTATTCACAGCACCAGAGGGCACCAGTCAGCAAGGAGCAGCAGTTAACTGGGTCTCTGGGGCCACAAACCTAAGAGGGTAGAAACGGGGGGGGAACTGGGAAAGTAGACAAGAAGGGCTGCTTATCATGAAGGTCAGGATGGCAAAGTCAAAAAGCATACCTGATTTTTACATTTGGTCTTTGTAACCAACTTGGAGTAAATCTCAGGATACACGGCTTCTGGGATTTTGCTCTTTGCCTTGTCACATCAAATCAAGAAAATGAGGCTACAATGCCAATTTAACCTACCTCTTTGTTGTGGTTTAAGCCCAACCACACAGTCTCTCTCTCACACCTCTTTCTTTCCTCCCCCCCCGGCTCCCAGAGGGATGGGGAGGAGAATCAAAAGAATGTAACTCCCATGGGTTGAGATAAGCACAATCCAGTAACTAAGGTATAACATAAACCACTGCTGCTACCACCAATAATAATAGTGATAATAGAAATAACAAGGGAAGAGAATATGATATCACCCACTGAAACAAGCCCAACTGAGCAGAGAGCGAGCCCTTCCAGGTAACTCCCAGTTACCTCCCCGGGCATGACGTGCTGTGGTATGGAATACCTCTTTGGCTTGCTTGGGTCAGGTGTCCTGTCTCTGCTTCTTCCTGGCCTCCCCTCCTCCCTGGCAGAGCACGAGACTCACAGAGTCCTTGGTCAGAGTAAACATTACTAAGCAGCAACTAAAAACATCGGTGTTATCAGTGCCGTTCCCAGGCTTAAAAGTCAAAACACAGCACTGCACCAGCTACTAAGGAGAAAAATTGACTGCTACTGCTGAACCCAGGACACTCCTCTACTACTTCTACCCCCTCTGAACTGGGCATGCCCATACCAAGCATACCCTAAATGTGGCTTTGCAGAAAGTTTGAAACACTTTGAAGAAAGGGGAACCACCAGAGCTGCTTTACTTTTAGTGTGGTAGAACTTGTGCTGTTGGTCTCTATGGTCAGCACTGATTTACAGCCCTAGGAAAAATGAGACACTGAGTAAAACTTTCAGCCCTTGCACTGTCACTTGCAGACCCCTCAGCCTAATTGCAAAGATGATATAACCTGTATTCACCTGAATGCAGTCACTGTCTCAGTTGCCTTCCTGCCCTCTGTTAACAATCCTGGTGGCAAGAAGGCCCAGAGGCACTTCCCCATGACACAAATCTCTGCACTGATACAATCATTTGAACACTAGAAAAATCAGGCTTCCTTTTCCCCTTTGTGTCCTTGTGCTCTGAAATTAGATTTCCTTAGATGTAGGGTAATTAATATGAGTCCTCTCCTCAAAAAAGGCACACCAGTCAGGCCACAGACGTAACACTTCAGATGCATAATAGAGACAAGTATTACATCCTTCCTATGCAGCCTGCTCAAAACCCAGTCTCAGGGCTCTAATGGACTATTGAAGAGAAGCAGCTGTGGCCAAAGCAGACTCCCAGATTGGGAAATACTTGGTGGAAGAGAAAATACCCTACCTGGCATGATGATTTATAGATGTGTTCAGAACAAGACTTTCAACTGCTCCCCAGCTACACAGCCTACATCTTCCTCTTTTTACCCTACAAATTAGATCCTCTAAATCCTCCATTTAGCTTTTTTCTCACTAAACTTTTTAGTCAGCTCACTTCATTTTTAGCTTTGGATTTTGTCACAGTAACTGCTCAGAGCAATAGAGGCCTCCTTTGCAGAGGTCACTGCAAGGCCTTTCAGCTAAATTATCTGCTTTACCTCTGACAGCCCCTCATTTAAACTTACTTTCTTACTGCTCTGCTTGAATTTCACAGCAAGCTGGACCACCAAGAGTGAAAGGATGTTGTCTAAGAATCACACCAGAGGTTAGAAACAGCATGTTTTGGAATGAAAACTAAGAAAAATATGAGGATGCAGCTGAACAGGAGTAAGTATTCAGAAAACCTTGATGTGTCATCTTAATCATCTTCCTATTCATGAACGCACTTGAAACCTCTTACAAGGTTATGATAAGGAGTCACTCACCAGTGTTACAAGAAGACAAAGTGTTCTGTTTTTTCCAGGCAGCAGGTTACAACACGCAAGCAAACGCTGTGTGCAGAACACTTTTCACCTCCATGTTCCCATCCAGAACTGTATTTACCCTTGATAAATGATGAACTACGTCCTACAGCTGTGCTACATATTTGAGACTAGCAAGGGCAGGAGTAAGGTCATACCGATTCTAGAGCACTGACTATCGAGACAAAGGGACTCATGCTGTGTCATGTGCTCTGTATTTCATGCAGCCTAGCCTTAGATTATTTCCTGAATCTCTTGTTTTCCTGGGGACACGGCAACAGCTTATGTACACTGCTCTGAAGTTCAAGACCTGGCCAGCTTATGCAGTTTTCCCTTCCTCTACCAAACATTATCTTGTTCCTTTAAACCCTGCTTAACCTTACTTTGGTTCCTGTTTCTCTGCAGGGTCCATAAACCAACAAGAGAAGTGAAAGCAGCTCTTTCTGTTCCTTTCCACTGCTCTGAGCAGTACTTGAATACTTGAAAGTGAACAAGAGCCAGAGACATGTCCAAGAAGCAGACTGAACCTCCAGTTACAGCTCAAAACACAAGGGACCCTTTAATTAACCCTCTGGTGCAGAACTTCTAGACCTCATCCAGTAATGGGAGTTTGCTTTGCTGCCAGCAGCGCATGGTCAGACTGCACAGGAGCTGAACACTAAGGCTGGGATTCATCTCCATGAACATTAGCTCTCCAAAAATTCACGGTCATCCAGGCCTCCTCAGCACACAGTGCAAACAAACAGAAGAGGAAGGGTTCATCGCACCCATTTCATACCTATTTTGGGCTGCAACAAATTGGTCCTGGCAGGTGTCTGTTTGCCTCCAAAGGGAGTAAATACTCATGTGGCCTAGATGCCGAGCTATCAGATAGCTGGGGCTAGGTGAGAGGCCTTGAAACATCTTGAACAACTAAGTTTATCTGGGTATTTTTCCAGTCTGTGCATTTGTATCAAGAATCTCCTGATGTGCTTACTTCCAAAGCACCCAGAGGTCTGTTTGGTGGTGCTTCCAGTGACCCCCATGTCTCTCTTGCTTTCTGTTTGCTTTTGTTCTCAGGAAGTTATTTTCCTTCAACCAGAAACATAATTATGGAAGTCCAAAGATAATGGGCTATATGGAGGAGAAAAAGAGGAGATTACATCTCCCCCGCTCTTAATGGTGTCTGAAAAATGCCCCAAAGCTGCCCTTAAATGAATAGCTTTGTGAGCAGTGTGACTGGTGACTCCTGATTTCCGATGGATTTCTGTTTATGGTTAAATTCTCTGATGCTTAATAACATACAAATGCCAATTACAGCTTCCCCTGCACTTGGGGAGGTCATAATGATCCACTCCCACGCAATGTCTGGTGTCAGCCAGGAGTTCTGCCTAGGCCTCTCCTCCAGTGAAGGCATATGCAGGGTATGTCTTCCAGAGAGACAGCTACTTTCCTGATTGGAATTGGCCTATGAGTTCAAAGATCTGGGTGAGATGGCAGAAACACAGTCAGTCTTACAGCAAATACAGCAAGCCTCTTAAAAACACAAAAAGAATCCATTTATACTGTAAAGCACTAAGAATGGAAGTACTTTTTGCAATGAAAAGCTTTCTTCACCTCTGCCTTTTTTCCTGTTACATCATACTTTTGAAGGCACAGGCCTGGCAGATGGGAAGAAGAAAGCAGTTGGTTTTGTTATTATTTAGATACAGAACACCTTAATGTATGTTAGTAACTGCTGAGTTGGGTGGAGAAGGAAAGATAAAGGGCAATTCAGTCCTTTGAATGCTCATATCATAAAACTGAATAAGAAATAATTACCATAAATGAGGCAACTTGTTCCAACACCCTCTGCAACCTGGATGACATCCCTCTGTGTCATCAAAATAGAAGTTACTTGCAGAAAACACATCACTTACTACCTTATCTCAGTCACATGAGCTCACACATACAAAATGAGAAGACCAAAGTTCACTAGATCATCTCTCTCTGCAAAGAAATGAACTACAAACATTTTAACTTTACTTCTTTATCCAAAACTACTGGCACCAGGGCAGGCATGTGATTTTATCCCTAAACAGGGTGTTCCTTGGGCTCTTTGCCAATTTAATTGGCTTATTCATATCCTTCCCTTCCAGATTACCTCAGGGTGATTTACATGTTGGAGGCCTATAAACACTGATGATTCAGTGCATGAAAACCAAAAACATTGTTCAGTGTCTGACAGGGTCCTCACTGACTTTTGCTCCCAAATTAATTGTTCTTATTGGAACAACCTAATACATAATCAAGCTCTGACATCATCTTAATGTTATACAGACAACAGAGTTTCTAAAACACAATGGGACTAACACAATTTTTTTTTACCAGTGTTCTCAGGTACCCTGTAGGAACAATAGGCAAAGTTTGCAAATGGGAAGAAATATGGATGGTCCCAGCCCAGCTTCTTCAGTTTACTGACCATTTTGAAGACTGTCTCCTGATTTTCCATGAACGAACCACTTGGACTGACCTCTAAAGAAATGCAAACACAAAGACAACTTCATTTCTTTTCTGCAAAACACAACTTGTCTTACATCAGCTCAATAGCTACTTACTAAGGTGGTGTTTAGAACAAGCAGGTAGACCTTCCAGTGAATTCAAAACAAATTTCCTTCACATGTTGAACCTGAATTCTATCTAGGAAATATTTTGCAGGCCAATTAAGGACAACTTTACCTCCACTAAATATGGTAAAAAGCAAAGATTTGTATTCATGAATAAAGAAAAGGCTGAAAGAGGTGCATTTTGCCTTTTTGTTGATTAAAGGCTTGGACTTGCATGTACCTCTTTGGTTTTGTGATGTGAACAGTTTTGATAAAATGCATTAGAAAACTTTACAGAACATATTTCTTTACAACTTCGGTTACAATTTAATATATTCTTCTCTCAGTATTCTGACAAAAAGCAGTCATTTGGTCTCCCCTCAGGAAAAGATTGCTGCACCCCATATTCGATCAGATTCCATTTTCTCCTTATGCTAGATGCCCCTGCAGTGCCTTTCTTAAGCAAGCAATCTGCTTCTAGACCCAATCTATTACCGGCTACACAGCCACACATGCAAATCCAGCACCCACCTGGCAAATTCCTATTTTGCTTTCCAAAAAAATTCTCCATGCTTAATACCCATCTCCCTAAGACCATCAACCAGCACTTTTTAATGCATTTCACAGTAAGATTTCCATAATGTTTTTAAAAGCCACAGGTTCCTTTGTAAGGCAGTCCTCACTATTTTGGTACTTGTTTTCACAAGGACTTAGGCATATAAACTCCTAATAAAGTTCTTTTAATAACAGAGTTTATTCACTTAAATACCTGCCAGAGGATGAACGCATCTCCACCATTACAGCTGAAGTATTTCAAAGTCCAGCAGTTTTAAATCAGAGCAAATGCCTAAAAACTAGTTTGCCTGTTTGCGCTGACAGTTGTGGTTACAGGTGTTATGCTCTTATAAGCTCTGCTTAGATATTAAAACTTGCACTCAAATTCACTCATATTTGCATTCACTGACTGTGTTTATCTACAAAAAATCTGCAATACATTTGTCATGCCCACATTGACTCCATATAACATGTTCATACAGAAGTTCCAAGCAACATCACAGAATTATTACAGTCCTCATATGTAAATGCAAGTGAGCCACTGCACGTAGTTTTTAATACATAATACAGGAGAGCAAAAGTAATGAAATGGTAGGAAGAATGAGGGGTGAACTCCCTAGTATTAAAGCACATGCGTACATAATTTTTGCAAATGGCAAGAATGTTTCACTCCTACTGAATGCTTTAGAAACATTTATACCACACACACACCAGTAAATAAGATGCATATCTCACAAGAAGTTCCTTATAAGACCTGATCATTTAGAATATTAGAGAGGCATTGCCTAACCAAGAGAAATAAACTCAGCCCGCGCTCCAGACTCACTGCAGGAAAGTGAGCTGGGCAGCCCAAGGGATTCCTCCTCTTTGATCCACAATGAAAAAAGGATAATAAGGGTGGATGTACTCACCCTTGTCTAGTTTTCAATTTCTCCAAGGAAAAGGGTTATGTTGATTCAGGGCTCCAGTCATGGACCAGAAGAATTCTGTTCTAATACTCTCTGCACATCAAATCTCTGTTTTTTAAAAAGTTCTCAAGATTTTCTCTCCCTTCCCTTAATTCAATCAATTCTAGTAACAGACACTTCTTTGTTGCTTGTCACCAAAGTATTTTAAGTACTTTGGGTCCTGTCTCTTTTTAGATCTGTTTCTAAAGGAGTCAGTTCTGGCCTTCAGCTCTTTGTTTTCTTTCAAAACCTTATTGAACGAGTTGTGCTCCTCTGCGTTCACTTCAAGGACACCACATTTTCTTTTGTCATGATAACTCTCACCCTGAAATGTCTCAAATTTACAATCAAATGCAAATAAACAAAACTATTTTTTCCATTTAGTCTTTCTAACAGCATCCTGATGGCTGCACGTTTCAGATAACCCCTTGAAAAGACATGCTGGGGGTAACAATGCAGAAAATCATCTCGAATCCTTGCTTGTCCTAGTTCAGGCAAGAAAAGCAGTTAGTGTATTTTATTTAGGAACGTCCAGATTACAACTCTGTATTTACAGCTTATATTGCAACAGGGATTGGCAGCTGCAGTAGATCTGGCTCTCTTATCCACACCAGGTCCATGTTAGCAGTGCCTTTTCTAAAACATTAAAGTATATGTTGTGTGAGCGTGGGTATTGCATAGAAAACCTGCTCCTGCTTCCACACGAGCCAACAGGAAAACAAAACAGTCTAGGAGTCAGAGCTTTCCTTTCTTTACTCTTATTTAAATGTCAACCTGTGTTTCATGTGGTTGTTTATTAAATAATAGTAATACAATAATGCCCAGAGGCTCCAATTAGGACTGGGAAGTCACTGCAGTGGCATTGTGCAAAGGCAGAGGAAAGGGCAGCAGGCTGGGAATTGGATGGCTCCCCAGCACTGAAGAGCACGGGCTGGAAGCTGGCTCCCCTCAGCAGGCGGGAAGGGCTGCTCCCAGTGCTCCCTGCCACCGGCAGCAGCTAAGCCTTTTGTTTGCATGGGAGCTTAATGTTACTTTGGTTTTTGGTTTTCATTCATCTGGGTTTTTTTAATGTCAAGATATAGAATAACCAGGAAGACATACAAAGAGGTTTTCTTCAAAGTAGCTAAGCCCGCAAAGGGAAAAAAAAAAAAAGAGTGTATGTAGACGTATATGCTAATTCTTATTAATTAAAACCAGAGTGCTGTGTTGGAGCTGTGCACAGACTTTATTAGCTAATATTAAAACAAAGGGCTGATTCCCTTCCACAGAAATTTCACCTTGGCAAAGCCCTGTTTGCTGCAGCAGTTACTCCTTGTTTCACACCAATGGGAGCACAGGATTAGGCTAGGAGCCCTCAGGAAGGACTCGAAAGCCAGCAACAAAACAAAAGGCCAAACAGGAGGCACATGGGGAGGACAGTCCTAAGGAGTGGGATAAGAACAAGCATGTTGCTCTTGGCAGAAAGCAACTGGCAAAAATTAATTGCGCAGTCAGTCTCTTGCTCAGTTCTTTTTGTTTTGTTATGAAACAGGATTTGTTTTTATTATAAAGGAATGGGATATATTTCAGCAGAGGAATCTGAGCTGGATAGACTTTATGGCAGAAGAACATTTTATGGGGATTTTTGAATGAAGAAAGCATGGATTTGGTTCACAAGATGGGTGCAGTTGTTCCAAGCTTAAACAAAAGGGCAGCATGAATGAAAGCCCTTGGAGGAAAGCAAGAAGGGAAGAAAATGATCAGAGGAAAGCTGGCCTGGACCAGAATGCATGGGAGCAATGACACAAATCCTGAATTAATGCAGCAGCAGAACAATGGTGAGCCCTGAAGATGAAGCCTGAAACCAAAGGATTAACAACCCAAGAAAGACCAAGAAGGGGCACAGCAGTGGTGAGATGCTGCTGCTTGGTGAGAAAAAAAGGAGGAGGGTAGTAAAAGCTTTATCTCCTACAATGGGTAACAGAAAGACTCTGAGCTGACTGGAAAGGAGAAGCCAAAGATTCCCTGCAAGAAACTTCTAGAAAGCTGATAATTTATGAGCATCTTCAGGCTAGAGGCAAGCTAAGTCTGGGTAACAATTTTGGAAACAAGGTCTGAGGTTGGGAAACAGGTCATTGAAAATACTTCATAGCAGAACAAGCATGGCCTAAAACCAGTGTTCATATGGGAGAGAAAAGGGAGTAAACAACCTGAGAGGATGACAGAATTACCTGTGGTGGTGAAGAAGGGATTTGCCAGAAGACAACGGTCATCCTGTTTTGTTTTGTGAATGGAAAAGGTACGCTAAGTGAGAGATGCTGCATAGGATTGGCAGAGGGGGCCAGAGATAGGGAAACAAAAGCAACATTTTCAGCTGGCTTCCACTGAGTTTCCATGCAAAACTTCCAGAGGAGCAACAGGTCTGCAACAAAAAGTACCTGCCCATTTCTTCAGTGTGCACAACAAACTACAGAGGTACATGATGTGAGTGAACAGAAAGGACAGTGTCTCAAACCTTCTAGACCTAAGGAAATCAGTATGAAATTGTCAGTATGTCTCACTTGTCACTGTGTCCTATACTGGTTTGTTCACTAACATATCAGTGCATAAGAAAAACCTGACCTTCACTACATCTCAGCCTGACACAGCTGTGTAAGCTCACAGAGGATCCAGGCTCCAGTCCACTGCAACAGTGGAGAGACGTTCACAACTGTAAGCATATTTTACTTCAATGCCTCTTAATTCACATGTTGCGTATTACTCACTTGATTCATATTTGGTCTGTAGGGTTTTTTTCACCATTCCAGTTCAATGTATTTTTAGTTGGCTCAATTCTACTCTCCTGTTAATATGTAACACCAGGCTGCTCCTTTACCCTTATATTTACTTACAAAAATTTAATTGCCCTACAAAGGTATAAGAGAATATTTTGGAAAAACATCTTTGTAGAAGAAGTTTGGTTTTCCTTTCTGTTAAAGCACTGTGGCAGATTCTTTAAATCAAGAGCAAAACACTGTTTAGCTTGGTGCAGCGTTTCTCCAAAATTCAGGCAGGGAATTCCTTACAACAGGAAAAGCAAGGAAGACACTAGGCATAACATAAATGTCTGTGTATTAAATTGTTTGACAGTGGAGGATAATGCTGTATATTCTTTCTTTAGGCTGCAGTAGTATTTCCAGTACCTTGTGACACTGCTCTCCCTATACCCCATCTTATACCCCATCATTTTTTTGGACAATCACAACCCTATACAAGGTTATGATTGTCTATGGATGGAAGCATGCACTGATCCACACTTTGTTAGTGTTACTTTAATGAAGTTGTGGAGGCAATTGCAGTTGTCAAATCTGCAAAATTTTGCTCACTGCTTCCTAATTATTCTATATCCAGGTCCATTAGCACAATTCATGCATATACACTAGTGAGTTTAGTAATTTTCCTTTTATAGCGTTGATGTGTTATTCTGAATATAGGTGAACTGACTCAAATGGGTTATTACTGCTTCACCTTCTTGCAGGCTATCTTGCTATAACCCCAGCCAGGAACTACTCACTTCTCTCCAGTGGGGGAGAGTTAGAAGAGTAAAAGTGAGAAAACTCATAAGTTGAGATAAAGACAGTTTAACAGGTAAAGCAAAAGCTGCTTGCACAAGCAAAGCAAAACAAGGAATTCACTCACTACATCACAAGGGCAGGCAGGTGTTCAGCCATCTCAGGAGAGCAGGGCTCCATCATGCATCATGGTTGCTTGGGAAGGCAAATGCCATTACTCCCAGTGTACCCCTTTCCTTACTCTTCACCAAATTTTTATTGCTGAACATGACAGTATATGGTACGGAATATCCCTTGTGCCAGTTGGGGTCAGCTGTCCTGGCTGTGTCCCCTCCCAGCTTCCTGTGCACCCCCAGGTTACTCGCTGGTGGAGTGGTGTGAGAGGCAGAAAAGGCCTTGACTCTGTGTAAGCACTGCTCAGCAGTAACTAAAACATCCCTGAATTATCAAAACTGTTTTCAGCCCAAATCCTAAACAGTGCCCCTTACCAGCTGCTCTGAAGAAAATTAACTCTATCCCAGCCAAACCCAGCACAAGGTGTAAAAAATTCAGTTCCACTGTAACTTTGTTGTTGCCATCTTCTATTACAAAACAACTGCAAGGATCTCCTGGGTCATTCAAGATAGTCTCATGCCACCGACAGCAACCGTACCATACAATGCTTTTTCTTAAAATATTAAGCTTTATTTAAAGACCACCTAAACCTCATCTAAAGATTTGGGGTTGATTTTGCTCATTTTCACCTATACTATTGCTTCGAGAAGAGTGCTCTTGAAACGCATTTCTTTGGTAGTTATAAATTTTCCTCTTATTTCCAGTTTGGGTCAGGTAACGGACAGTTCCTGTATCACCACAGTCTGCATTGCTAAAATGGATCTTAAAAATCTTCTGAACTTATCTCCTTGCACTTTAGGAGAAAAATCATAGACTTCAACAGTTATTTGATTGGGCCAATCACCTTTAAGTAACGATCCTTTAACTTCTTGTAATAGGTGAATTTTCCATTTCTATTTTCCTAATCAGTTCAGTTACCTTTTTCTAGACATGTTCTGGTTTTAATTAATCTTTCCTGAATATATGTGAGTGGAAGTATATGCAGTATTTTAGAGGAAATAGGTGTTTCAAATGTCTCTTATATACTTCTGTACTTTTGCTGGAAATAGCTTAGGCCTAAGAAACATCTATGTCCTATTGAAGGTCACTGTATTTTGCAGGTTCAGGTCACAATTTTTCATACAGTTTACCAGTGATATTCAGAACCTGGAGAGGCAGAGCTGACCTTCACTGACCTCTGCCTTTCATTCCTGTTCCTGTGTACCCTTCCCTTTTGCCAGGACTATTATACAATTTGCTTTGTATAGCAAAGCAGATTGAAAAATTTATTCCATTTTTCTTTTGTCTGATTTACCCACCTTACAATTCCTGCTCTAACCTCCATTTTTTCAACATAACTAATCCTTTTTCACTTGGCATTACACAAACACTTCACCAACACCCTCACAGATAACCTCCACTGCATTTTGTCCTCAAAATCTACAACCACAATGTGCACCTGATACATTGGTAAAAAAACCTTCAGCATGCATGGCCAAATTCAAGTGGAAAGACACTGCTTAAAATGACTTTTGCTCACTTGGGATGAGGTGAAACAAACTCTAGAAAACAGTTAAGCCAACCAGTCGTCCCATGTTGGCACAAACTGTTAATGAGAAATGAGCCACTGTGTGAAGTGGGAGCAATATGGTTAGATGGCACAAAAGGACTGTGATGTGGACCCTGCACCAAATGAGTAGGCTGTCTCAAGGAAAAGGAAGAGGAAACAGAGTCAAGATGGTAAAGAAAGAGAATGAGGGGAAGACATTAAAAAAAAAAAAACCAACAAAACAAAAGACAATGGGGAAATGGAGCAATGGCAGGAGGAAGAGGAAGAAAAGAGAATGCATAAAGACTAACCTTAAGTCAACTGGGACATTTCCATCACAGCAACACACAACCCAAAGCAACACACTGAAAGGGTTACTTTCTCACCCCATTAACAGCCGTACAGAGGTTAAAATGGTGCTCTGTGTCTGGACTTGTCTTTTTAACAGGTGTCATTTTTGAAGTGCAGATCCAATGAAAACTAGCATGATACCAGTTATAAGTTCTCCCATTCCCAGTATTAATAAAATTTGTGAATACTATTTATTTAAAAATATGCTTTTAATATATAATTTTAATGGCACCCCACGTAGCACATAATGGGACACTGCAAATTGGTTATATAACAACTAAGTGGAAGAAAGAACAGTATAAACAGTGGTTTGCAGCCTTGACCTTATGGTGTTTCCTGCCACAATGAAAGTAAAAACACATGCTCCCCAAGAACCATCAAGCAGTTTGTCACTACTGTTGGACATTTGGATGCCTTAGGGCTTGTCTACATGCAAGGCTACATTGGTTTAGCTGTGTTTAATTTGCTGCAAAGGGCTGTGTGAAATCTTCATTTGACTTAAATCAGACTTACTTCAGTTTAACTCAACAAATTAAAGGTCCGATAAAGGCTGAGTAACTGTTGATTAGGACAATTGTGGTTCTAATCAGTTGCTTACAATTACAGTGCTGCCTGAGCTGACAAAATCTTCTTTTCCAGTAGCTTATCTTGATGAAGTTTTTCCGGACTCCCCAGACTGTTTTAATCAACTTAAATTGTGCCTGAATGCTCCTTAGGATCTGGTGTCACATGAGTTAATGTAACCCAGTCTTCTCTGCTGCTGAAAGCAGAATATACACATATAGAAAATACTAAGTTCAGCGGGACAAATATTAAGTTCAGTGGGAAAGTGCTGGTTATTCTAAAATTTAGTATATTTTTTTATATTGCACCCAAACACAGGCACTTCTCAGCTTACAGATGATGGCAAAAGTGGTTGTCTCCATTCTGTGTGGGCACACAGCATTCCAAACTAAGCAAGGGCATCATACGCATGCTGAGAGAAACACCCAGGGTTTCCCTACTTCAAAGCCTACAAGAACAATTTTGCCTCAGTCTTCCTGGGTGAAGTGCTTGGTAAGAATACTTAAGACTGTTGCATGAACACTTATCTGCTTAGGGAAATGTCATGGAAATGAAGAATTAAATTAATGGAAAACCAGCCATCATTATTCCACAGAAGAATGTCCACAGAAGGAGTTATACCAGTACAGTAATAGTCAGACAATTATAACACTTTAATAACATCAGCACATTTCCTGAGCCTTGTTATGGAGAACCAGAACTTGTCTTAGTTTTAGAAAGGCTTGTCAGCATCCTCTTTACCAAGGAAGCACTCCAAGTGCTTCCTCTACAGAGGAAAAGGCACCAGCAGAGGAAACATTTTGGTATTTTCTGTAACTGGTTTCAGGCTAAGGCAAGTCAGGCAAACCTAGCTGAATTTCACCTAATTGTTCCGACATTGTCAGAAGCTATCTATCAGAGAAAGCAAATAATATATTAATTACTATTTCTACTTCTGTTCTACAGAAAGGCTCAGATACGTCACCCCATCAACCCAAACCCCACTTACGCTAAGCATCATAACCATAATGCCAGCACAAACATCACGTTAGTGTTTAGACTGACAGGGTGCTGTTACAGCTTAATTAACAATACGCACCACACACTGAACACACGAAACAAAAACTTGCTTCCAAATGATAGAAACGTTTATTTCTGGTTTAGCTATCATGTGAGAAAGGCTAGCTTCTGTTTCACAAGGCAATAAGAAAAAAACAAAACACCAAAGTGTTAAAATTTTATGAGGGCATATTCCTTTTTATCTTCCAAAGACAACCTCTCTTTATGTTCATAAACAGGATTTGATACAGAAAAGCTTGAAAGATACAGATATTTTGGGGCCTATCAACCTCTGTTAACTTTTCCACTGGGGTGAACTGTGACCCAGTTTATTTCAATTCAGAAGCTGAACAGGAAAGAGCTCCGCTTTTCCCACAAGCAGCTATGGCACTTTGAACCTCTTCCCCCACCGCCCTACTTAAGGAAGAAACCCCTTTACACAACTGCGAGGAAACCGGCTGGTTAGAGAGACAACTCTCGACTCCACGAGCCCTTCTCTGGCACGTCCTTAGCTGTCACCTCCACCCACTTCGTATTTCTGACTCCTGCCTGCTCCCCGCGCTGCCCTCCCTCAGCACGGAGGCCACTAAACGCACTTTGCCCTTATTTCACAGACAGTCTCCCGGCGTACACACAGCCGCCGGCAGACCCGCTCGGCACTGCGGTCACAGGAGGCCGCAGGGCACAGGGCCTAGCACAGGCGGCGGGGTTTCCTTA
This sequence comes from Melopsittacus undulatus, assembly GCF_012275295.1. NCBI lineage: Eukaryota > Metazoa > Chordata > Aves > Psittaciformes > Psittaculidae > Melopsittacus > Melopsittacus undulatus. The sequence goes on along the minus strand of NC_047529.1, from coordinate 50,071,440 downwards.
GCAATCTTTGTGTATCCGGGACCGGACAATAACCCTCCCGCACTTCCGCAGAGCTGTGCCAGCCCCCCAGGACGCTGAAGATGGCAGCCATCCCGCAGTCTGAGCCCTGCTCCCCACCATCCACAGACACCACCACATCACCCCCATCCTTTAACCCACACCCCAGCCTCCGAAGGGGGATTTAAATCAGACCCCGGAAGCCGGGGCGCCCGGCGCAGAGCACGCCGGGATTTGTAGTCGCCACGCCCCTCCGGGCCCTCGGGCGTTGAGCGCGAGGCAGGGCCGGAGAAACGACAACTCCCATGAACCTCCGCGGCCGCCACCGCCCCAGGAGCGCAGGCGCAGTGGAGAAGGCTGGTTTTTGAATCCGCGGCGTTGTTATTGACGCCATATTGCTGGTGTGGGAGTCACGGAGGGAAGCGCTGCTGCCGCCTGGGCCCCACCACCATCGGTCGTCATCGGCGGCCCCGGACCGGGTAACAGGACCCGGCCCCGCGCTCCTCGGCCCAGCTTCTAGTCCGCTACCAGCTGCGGGCGGAATTGGCCCGGCTAGGGCAGGGCGGACGGCGAGAGCGGAGATCCAGCCGGCCGAGCCGGAGCTGCTGACGGGGCCGGGACCGCTCCCCAGAGAGAGGCCGACAGGGAGGCGGTGGAGGCCCTGACGCAGCTGCCCCCTCCTTTCCCTGCCGCCCTCCTTTCCCTCCCCCCCTGCCCGCCCCAGACAGCGGGGAAGGCGCGTCTGGGCAGGGCCGGCTGCTGCCACCACCACCGCCGTTGCCGTCGTCTCCCTTGCCTCTCGCTCTGAGCCCCCTTCCTCTTCCCCGCCGCCGCCCTGCGCCATGGCTTGCGGCGCCACTTTGAAAAGGACTCTGGATTTCGACCCGCTGCTGAGCCCGGCGTCCCCGAAGCGGAGGCGATGTGCGCCATTGTCAGCCCCGGCCTCAGCCGCTGCCTCCTCCTCCTTCGCCGCCGCCTCCCCGCAGAAATACCTGCGCATGGAGCCCTCGCCCTTCGGAGAGGTGTCGTCCCGGCTCACCACAGGTGAGGGACCCGGCCCCGCTGTACCCGGCAGCCACCCGGGGCGGCGGGTGGTGGGGGGCTGAGGGTGAGGGAGCGGGGAGGGGGGCGACGGGTGCGTGGGGCAGGGAGCCGGGAAGGCGACCCGGATGGGGGGGAGGTGGAAGAAGACGAAAGGGCGAAGGTTGGGTGGGTCTGGCGTTCCCCTCCAGCCATTTTCTGTCGGGCTACACGGCTGGCAGCGGCGGGGGCCGGGGCGATCCCCGCTCGGCTTGGCACCGCCGCGGCGGAGACACAATAGAAATGGCCGTTTGCAGCAGGAGAGGGGGAGGAGGGACTGGGAGGAAGGAGGGGGGGCGGGTTGAGCCGATGCGGGCTGGTGGCTATAGGAAAAGGGTCGGGGGGGGGGAAGACTGGAGAAAGGGACTTGAGCAGAAGAAGGGGGGGGGAACGTTGGTGGGGGAGACTTGATCCGGTGCCGGGAAAGTGGGGGCCTGCTGTTCTAGCGTCGGGGACGGGCACGGAGGATTTTTTTCCTCTTTATCACGGGTGCCTGGATGTGGCAAGGAGAGCCGCAGGGGCGAGTCAGGCTGCAGAAACGCTGGGGGTGGCGGGAGGGAGGAGGTGACCGTGGTGTCGGCAGGGCTGGTGCTCCCTTCTAGGAGGCGCCCGGAGCCCCTCTCGGTGGGGCCCCCATCGATCCGTTGCAGCCATTATCGGTGGGTCGAACGTTGCCCGAGCCGAGGCGGCGGCACCTCCTCCCGTTGCTCAGACATCGGGGGGGTGAGGGAGGAGGGAAGCGGGGGGAGGGCGGGGAGCGCGGCCTGTCATCAATCACCCGCAAAACGCCAGTGGGAAGAGGCAAAAGCAGGTAAAACAAAGGGGTAATTTCGCTTCCAGTCTCTTAATGCGTGCCACCGTCCCGGATCACCCATTCTGTGGCATCCTTAAAGTTTGGTAGGAAAACCGAGAGATGAAAGCGATTGTGTGCAAGGGTGAGAGTTGCCTTCGGGGCAGATAAAATGGAATCGGGCAATCTCCTTGTCCCGGAGACGTGGGGCGAGCGCAAAATCTTTCTACATTCTTAACGTGTGAGAGATGAGTCAACCGGTGCCCCTAAAAGCTCTGGGTCTGCTTGTGTAAGTGTTGTCAAGCAAAGAATCATCCGAGTTTGTTTTACCAGCGAGCAGGGAGAGAAGAAAGGAATTAATCTTGGCCGGGCACGCGGGATTGATTGGCCCTTCCTTACGGTTAGTCTAGTGGGTAGCTTCCAGTAATGCACTTAAGAACGGCTAAGCTCGCAGCCATGAGTGGCTGTGGCGCTGAGGTATGGATCTGTGGCCTTTTGTGTGCGGGAAAAAAAGCCCTCTGCAGTTGTTGCAGCTGAATTCCTCCTCCTGCTGCTGCTGCTTTCGGTACTCCCTTTAAACAAAAGTTAGCTCCGGATTACTGCTGGTTATTACTGAGCATTAAGTTTGAATATGTTTTTAAATTACCACCTCCTCCATGTAGGACAGTGCCTTGTTTTTATATTCTCGACTCTGAAAACTGTACAGTAGAATATGTTTTTTACAGTTTTTAATTAAATAGTAAATTGCTATGGTGAAAGCACATAGAGGGCATACGGACTACTTAAATTTGGCATCAGTGCCTCGATATTTTTTGAACCTCTAGGAAAAGATCTTGAATGAGTCAGCGGTCTGGGATGGGAGCTGTGATGGATGGCACTCCCTGGTACAGTGAGGCATTACATGTACTTTCAGATAGATGCTTAAAATGACGATTGATTTGATTCTTTCTAGAAGGTAAGTGTGGCTTCATTGCAAGGTTTACTTTTGGCTTGTTTCCTTGGGAGTTGGAGAGCTTAGGTTTTGAAAATTTAATATAAATATTGTCTGGCCAGTAAATGTGTATTGCTAAAGGGAGATAATAAAATTTTCAGTAGAGATAACCCACAGCAGTATTTGAGGCAATACCTAAACTTCTGTGTTAATGATTCTAAAGGCCTTGTAACTGAAAATGTTACTGAAGTTAAGCAAATACAGGCTTCATCTTACCTTGAGAAAATCAGAGGTGTAGGTGGTCATTCATGTGAGAAGGTGATTCTGTACTGACAAGGGTGTATTTATTTCATGTAAGCCATTTGTATAATACAGTGAAAAGTGAAGGACAGTAAATCATAATGGCTTTTACAGCACTTGAGTGCTCCTGAGCAAAACTTGAAACATTTAGAAATTGCTTGCATTTACACATTTTGCTTAAAAGCTCCCTCTGGGGGGTCTGTTACAAGGAGAAATACCTTTGTATGGTGGGAGTGCAAATGTGACTCTTAAGCGGCTTGCTTAGGTTTTACTTGCAGTTTAATTCATAGGTATTACCACATTGTGTGTATTTAATTTCGACCAGCAAACAGAGCTGTAATTTTAAAAGGGCCACTTGAAAGATTGCGTGGAATTCATCTCATCCAGTTTTGTAAATGTACTTACGTCCTAATAATTCTTAGCTTTCGTGATAGTTGGAAGAAACAGACCGTTTGTTTTAAAGCTCTGGCTTAGGATGAGACAGAGTTTGCTATAGAAAAATGTGTTGCTTTCCGTTGACTGCACAATAAATTTACATGACCATTTGTGATGTAGATGTCTACATTTGGACCAGATAAATCTTGCCCTGTGTGAAAGGAATTCCAGCCTGACTTAAAAAAGTGCTGCCAGATGAGTCACTGTTTTGTTCAGTTCTTATATTGGGAAACTTAGTAACAATAGCCAGAATTCAGTTGACTTAAGTGATGGTTTTCTCAGTGTTACTGCAATGGTTAGGGTTCCAGCACTGAAAAAGTGTCCGTCTGAATTTTATTTAATGGAAGTTAATGGTTATACAAAATCAGAGCTCTGGATATAAAACCTGAGGCTGCTACTTCATTTTAAGTTCATGCTTCAGCATTTTTCTGATACTCTGTCCTGGTAGTGTTTAACTGTACCCAGTGGAGACTGCCAGTATCAGCACCAGAACTTCTTACCACATGGTGAATTGTTCAGAACATGAATTATTTGTAAGTAGAATATGGGTTGATGGAGGGTGGTGCTGAGAACTGAGTACAGTGTGGTAGTCATGAGAAAACAGCTGTCTTCAGAGTGGTCATAGACAAATAAACGTTATGTCTCTTTGAGAGAGGGCAGGCTTATTCAAGATAAAATTTATCTCTAACAAGAGTGGTTTAATATTTTGTGGTTATTTGAACAGCTGTTAAGTTACTTCCAGTTTCTCAGCCAGACTGCAGTTGTGGCTATACCTTCTGTGGAACTGTGAATACTGGCTTTTGAGCATGCTCATGTGTGTGTTGGCTAATTTTTGGATGCCATTGTTTGCATCTAGAAAGAACATTTTTAGAACAGTGTTCACTGTAAGTGGTGCAGCCCATACTTGCCTGGCATAAGATGGGTGCAGTTTTGAAAAAATGGCTCTAAGAAGTTTGCTGCTGCGTGAATACTACAGTTGAGTTTTACTTTCATGTAAATTTTAGCTATAAATGAATCTGTTGTATATGATCAGAGTAACTACTTCAGTCTGGATGCCTGCGTGTAATGCACTGTACATATTTGATTTCCACTGAAGCCCTAAGTGCTGTCCTGTTTCAAAGCTGTTAAATGAATTCTAGAGGGTGAAAGGAGGAAGCAGTGGCAGTATTATTTTGCTGCTCTGCTGAATGCTTTAGAACCATTATTTGCAGCTTTACCCTGATGAAAGATTATGTTGGGGTGGGAGGGGAGGAGAAGGAAAGAAAGAAAAAGAAGAATAAATTATCCTGAAGTTTTTTAAATTCAAAGGCAGGTCAGCGTAGAAAGCCTTAATGTCTGGATATTCCTGAGACTGAAGCAACAATGGGAAATACAGTCCAAAGAAATGGAAGAGGGGGAGAAGGGAGATGGAATGTTGACCTTAGGGATTTAAATCTAATTCGAGCTGCATACTACCTGAAAAGACAAACTCTGAGACCAGCAGCTTGCTTCCGTACTCCTTGTCTGAAATTCGGGGTTAACTTGCAGCTAGAACTTTGTAGAATCAGAATGTTACATTTAAAAACAGTTTGTGAAATTACTTAAAAATCCACAAACTTTTTCATCTGTACATGCAGTTTTTCCTCCATCTGAAATATTCATCTGCCTTCCCCAGCAACTAATTAATGTTGCAAACCAAAAATTGTACTGGGTTGAGTTATTGAGAACAATCTTTCAACTCAGAACACTGGTTGAAATCCAAGGAGAGATAATGACAAATGTTTGATGGAATATGGAGACTACAAAATTTATGCAGTATTGAATAATAAGTATGCATAAGTGCATATTTGTGCATATTTGCTGCTCAAACAGTCATAAGGCAAATGTCTGGGTAAAGACGGCAAATGGAGTTGTTTCTAAGAGTCCTTCACGAGGGATTCTTTACAAACAGAAGGCAGCTAAATTCCTCTTTAATGTATACCTTTTTCTTTCACAGCATAATCTGAGGAGAAAAAACCAAAAGGATCTAATTAACACAAATTTTCAAAATTACTGCAAGAAAATGACTTTGACCTATTTGAATAGGGAGAACTGTTAGTCTTCCCATCAGGCTGTCCTCCCGTGACCTTTCAGTTGCCCTGTTAAGCAGACTGACTGTTTCTGTCTGGAACTTGGTCAGACAATGGCCAGGTGCAGGTTTGGCTTTAAAATGAACATATCTAGCAGCTTAGTGACATATTAGTAGTGCTGTATCTCCTGCTTAATTTCTGTTTTGTTAACATTTATCTGCATGTGTATTTATAGCTAAATTACCGTGGCAAGATGCCAGGTTTCTCATTGTGCTCCAGTATTGCAGAAATCATTTGGATTAAAAAAGCCCAAAACATTCCCACCCCTTACCAAAAAAAAAAAAAGGCAGCACATAATGTCTGCATCTGGAGTTGATAATTTAATTTATATGAGAAATTTCGATAGATGCCTGTGGTACCTATAAATGTTAAATACCCTTGGTTGTAGATGTCCTGAAACATTGAAGCCGTTTTTTGTTTCATTGGCAAGTCTGATAAATGCAATGTGACATACTTTTTTACGTGAAGAGAAAGATCTAATTGCTGTGTCTAATACATTTTGCATTGCTTGATTTATTTTTCATTCCTCAGCCCCTTGATCAGGAGAACTGGGATTTCCTGAAATAACACATTGGCAGAATGAGCTAATGCATATGTGAGCATCTAGCTTGTTGTGGGAGAACCAGAACCTTTGTCAGCCTTAGACTTTGAGTAATTGGATCTGGTGGGGTGGCCAGCTCTGTGCCACAGAGTCCCATTACGACCTGCTTCTTCTGGCCATTCATTAGGTAGAGATACTGGCTGTGAAGTGTCAGTATGTACCCTTTATCAGTGTTCTCTCTTAGAGCATGCTCCTCTGAGGTGAGCATTTTTTCCAGAAGTATGCATTCTATTACTGAAGTCTTACAGTCCATGTCTAATTAAGAAACATAATTGGAACAGTTGATGTCTGTTACCAAAGCAGGAGAATAAGAGGAGTATCTGGATTATTTTAATTTCTGTATGTGTCTGTTGATACCCTGGTTAAGTAGATGGGTACCCTGGTTAGGTAGATAGAAAAAGTGAAGAATAGTTATCCATTGCCATGTTGCAGTGCTGCCCTTAGTGAAAGCTAGCTGCTTAAAATTAACATTGTCAGTAGTTTGGTGGGAAGACCAGAACTAGGAATTTTGGTAGCATCAACTAGATGTTGAGTAAGTGTGATGGCCTGATGGAAGAGTTACAAATTTGAACTAGGACAGTGAAACAGTTTTGCTTTGACAGGAGCTGAAGTCCCAGAAAATGTATGCGATTGACGTCAGGATAGCATTTGCTTGATTCACTTAGAAGAAGTCTCAGGCATGGTTCAAGTTTGAATGCATATGTTGAATGGTGACATTGCAGACTGAAACCTGAGCTTTAGCTTCCATTTCAGGCCAGGAAAACTGCTGCTCTGATTTCAGCCTATTGAGTCACCTTCCTATATATTTTGCCAAAGTTTCCTTCAGCTAAAAGAGAGAAGCCAGGAACTAAGATGAGAGATTGCTGGTTTAAAAACCAAGGCAAAAGAAAAAAAATCCTTCAGGAGAAACAATCAGCACTTTCATAGTTGATAAGCAATTATTAAACTGGGGAAGAAAATTGTTTATCTTGTTACATTTTCAAGTTGAACTGCTGTTTCTCTTGTACGTAATTTCTAGGTAATTACAGGTCAGGATGAAGTAATTAGATGACAGAACTTTGAAAAAGAATAACTTGCCTTTTATCATGAATTAATAGAAGTAAGAAGACAACATCACTCCTTGGAAATGAACATTTGGCTTTGTAATCCATTAGTGTGACAGATCATATTCTGATTTGCCCTTTCACGTTTTATTCTCTCCTCATTGGGAGTTAAAGCAGCTGAGACGTGAAACATTCTTTCCCCGAGTCACATCTCTTATTCTGTAAGAAGACTGGTGTGAATGTTGTCCTTCATCTAGTGTGATCTTTCATGAACCTGTGTACTCAACTTTATGCTCTCAGTACATTGTGCTCTAGGTAAAACAAAGAGTATATCAGTGTATCTTATTATTTTCATGTGTATTTGACTGAATCCTCTATACCTTTAGTGGTCATGGTGAGAAAGTAGCAGACTTTGTTTGCCATTTTTTATCTTAGCCGTGAACTTGAAGGAGGAGAAAGGGCAATATAATAGTCTTGTATAACAGGCTGGGATTCATAATCATCCTGAAATTGAAACATCATTTATGAAGTACTAATTTGTTTCAGTATGTTAGAAGCGTGGCTTTTTCTTGCTACTACCTTAAGGTAGAGGTATCCCTAACCAGTAAGGAAAACTGAGCAAAAACGGTAAGGTGAAATTAAAAAGAAACTGAGGGTAGGCCTCAGAGATATGTGCTTTATCATATTAAATATATTCCCTTTGTAATCTCATAAATTAAATTATTGCCTGACGTACAATGTCTCATTTGAACTTAAGCACCTATGAGATGTCATTGTTGAAAAAGGCAATTTGGGCCTCGACATTGAGGAGCACACAAAAAACCTCTCTCCTGTGTTTGACACCAGTTAAATGCACATTTTAATTCAGTTGTCAGCTGCAGAGTTAATAGTCAGAGCTAATTGGAAGTAAGAAAGGTTAAGAAAATGAACGTGAAAAAGCAGGAAGGTTTTCTGGAATTAAAACTAGGTTGGAGAATGACATCTACTAATGCTCAGCTTTGTTTAACTGGGCCAGAGGTTTAAAGGGCTTTGCCAGTTAGCTGTCTGTCATATAAGTATTGTTCAAAAGTTTGGTTTGAGCTGCCTTAATATTTAATGGTTTCTTTCAAGTGCTGAGATGCTATAGAAATTGTTTTGAACAGAATCTGTTCATCAAACAGTTTTGTGGATTTATTAAGCAAAACTGTAAATGCCAGAACTTAGGTGAACTTAAACAGCTTATTTTGCTAGATTGTTAAAAAAAAAGACAAAGAAATTCAATTTGACATTCAGATTTTAATTTAAAATGAGTCATGAATATTTGCAAGCTTACATTTCACTTCACAATGAAGTAGTTTTAAGTCAAAGATTTTACGCCACTTTATGTTAATTAAAATGCCTGTTCAGTTTTTGCTGCTGCAAAAATGTGGCTGCTTAGTTTGAAGGATTACTAGTTTGATCATTCATGTGTGAAGTTATTGAACAGTTTGGTGCCACATTAAACTTGTGTTTCTTGGTTATTAATCTCCATTTTACCAGTGGTGGAAATTGGGAAGTGCAATGTGAGTCATTTTCATAGTCATCTTACTTACTAACAGCACAGAACTGAGCAGAGCTTGTACTCCAGTTCTCTGTACTGAGCAGTAGTAACTTAAATCTCATAAATTAGATTAAGTAGAGGAATACCGTTTACCAGAGCAAGTTATGTACATGTTTTGCAAGTGTGTTCAGCTAGGACTTCATGCTTTTCTCTTTCTGCCAGTGGTTGTTTGCAATGTGGACAGTGTATTGTCACATTTAAATAGTCCCCTGCTCCGTTTCACTTTGCTTAGTTTTATTTCTTTACCTGAAGTTACAGTAATGCAGACTGTCAAAGTGGTTTTTCTCAGGACTGGGAACTCCCACTGGTGTATCTTTAATTTTTTATTTTCAGAGCAAGATTTGAAGATGGCAAGTTTAAAAGTATTGTCAAATTAGAAGCAGATTAGAAATTACTGCAATATCATTGAGACTCCTGTGTTCACCATTCAGTATAATTGGGATTAGAACCATGTATCATTGGTGTAAGGATCTTAATTTTCTATCCATGTTCTTCCCCCACCCCACAGTTGCTCTCACTCCTTCTATTCTGGCTGCTGTTTTAACATCATCTCTGAATTACTCCATATTTAATTTACAGGGGTTGATAGGACTGGAGGAAACCTGGCTGGTGATTGTTATTTTAACTCTTGCAGTTTTATCCATTGACCAGAGACAAGAGTCTGTTTGGGTTTGGGTTTTTTTGTTTGTTTGTTTGTTTCATTTCATTTTTGCTTGTTTGTTTGGGTTTATTGTTTTTTTTTAATTATTTTGGTGACTAATGTGGTTTGAGAATGTGTCTGCAAAAAGATAATAGAAAGATGAGCTATAGAGAAGATGATCATCAAAGTTGTTGTGCCCAGAACTTGGCTGATGCTATTGTAGTTTGTATGGAATTTGGAAAGTGTGTCCAACACCGGGTAGTCACATGGTTTGTTACATTTTTCAGTTGACATAAATACAGTGTGAATGTTTCTCATAGTGTAGACACTTGCAGGATAGATGTTCTCTTAGGAGCTAACTCCGTTCCCACTCAAAATTATGCACTGTTGCTTTAGCTAGAACAGCATTTGATTCTGAGGGAAAGTATTGTTTTATGACCATAATGCTGTTGAGTAGAGCTATTGCAGGGCCATTCTCCCACTGCTGCAGCGTATACGCATGTGACTAATTATACATGGGATTCTGTTAAATTTTGGAAGCCTGACTGCATGTTCATTTAATCTGATTTATTATTTCTGTACCATGCTGGAGCATAGTATGTATCTCGTCCTACAAAAAGTATGAATCCTCCAGGCATCCTTGAGTGCTTTTTTCCTCCCTTATAGTTTCCTTCTCTTTATTTCTCTACTGAGCTGCTTTATTGTGTCTTCTGCATTTGCTTCTGCTTTGAACCAACTTATTGATCTCCCTTTACAGAGCTGAAAATTGTACAAGTGCTGTAGGCATTGGACTGAAAAGGTATAAATTGTATGGCTTTAATCAAAGAACAAAATCAAAGGAAGAAGGTCCTTCACTGACAAAAGCTGGTATTCCTGTTGACTATGGAAACAGTTCCTTCTTTTTTTGTGTATTGGGAGCTCCTGGACTGATTTACAGAGTTGAACCACCACAACAGCTAAACCTCTGAAATAGAAATTGGCAAATGTTTGCTTCTGCTTGGCCTAGCATAGGCTTCCTTCACTGACTGACCGTGCTGGTAGCTGAAGTTACTTGTTCACATCACATGGTTGTTTATGCGAAAACATTCAAATAAGGAAGCTCAATAGCATACTGTTAGCAAACCTGAAAACGAGTTGAGAATTTTTCATGATATTGTGTTGGCAAAATGCTGAACAGAAGTAGAAAGGTACTGGTTAGAGTACTTTGCAGCTCTTGCATGATCACATATGCGCCTGAGTTTAGGCAAGCTGTCTTTGCTGAGGGTCTGGAAGTCTCAGTGGAAGCTAATTCTGTAGGAAACTTTTCAGAAAAGGCACACAGGATAATTTTACTGCAAGGATTACCTCTCTTGTAATTCTACAGTGAAAATGATATTATTAGAAACACTTGCTGTATTTTATTCAGTGTGATCAAATGCTGAGCTACATATTGCTATACTCCTTCAAAAGAGGCTGTTGATCCATCCATTGTCTTTATTTGGATAGATCTGAGGTTGTCAGAAATGTTGTGGAATGCTTTTGTATTTTGCCTGTGGGTTTGCCATTTTTTGAGATTTTAAGAAGTAGTTGCTTTGTGCGTGGTACTTCATGTACGTATTTTATTCTGGAGTCTTTTGTTACCCATAACAGTATGAATGATAAATGCTGTCTGGGGGAGAAAGATGACTGCAAATTAAATGCATGAAGGGAAGATTATAAATACCAGTAGAAGTTCTATAGACTGTATTTTATCCATGTATATTGATACTGTTGATGGTTCCTAAATTTTAACCTTATGCTGTTTATTTTTGTTAGCAGCACTCTGGCACTGATACCTGACCTTAACTAACAACATTTTTGTTAGTGTTCTGGTGCAAACAGCCTGGAGTAACTTTCAGTTAGAGTCATTCTTTGTGTCTTGGGTAAAACATGGTGGGTTTTGCAGGCCATGTTTAAAGAATCTATCATCTATTAATTGTCTGCAGTGTTTGGTGCTTGATTGGAAACCAAGTCAAGTAAAACCTTGGATTGTAATTATTTTAGGCTTATTTTTTATATTGCTTTTCTTTCTAGAACAAATTCTGTACAACATAAAACAGGAGTACAAACGCATGCAGAAGAGGAGACACTTAGAAAATAGCTTCCAGCAGACAGATCCTTGTTGTTCTACTGATGCACAGCCACATGCATTTCTCCTTACTGGACCAGCTTTGCCAGGTACCTGGAAAATTCTGTGTAATTCTGCTTTGTCTTTTTAGACTCTGTTATGTAAATATTTTTCCTAGTTATCTTTATAGGACCTTCTCTCCAGTTACTGTTGCTTTTTTTGGCAGTTAATGCTGCGTAATTCTGCTATTTGCTGTTAGTCTTTTTTTGAGTAAATAATTTTCCCCGATTATCTGGTGGTTTATGGCACATTCTCACCAGTTACTGTTGCTTTTTTTGGCAATATTAACATTGATTTGGAGGATTGTAGCTTCTTGTTTTAAGAATCAGTAGGACACAAAGCTTGCATTGTTTTCAAGAGATCATCCTGCATAACCTGCCACTGATACTGTAATAGGCTTTTGCAAAGCATCTGTCTTTGCACAGATGTACTGTTCTGTCAGTTTTGCATGAAATAGAAGCTTAAATTTGTAAATGTCATTCACAGTGTTTGTGTAAGATGCCTGTGCATATTGCCCATTATAAAAGTCTTCCTTTTGAGGGTCCAATTTTAATAGTAATTAGAAGCATTCAAATGGCAGAGAAAGACTTCTCCAAAATATTTGCAAAGCTCTGAATGTCAAAGTTGTGAAGAGAATTGATTTTAAAGTGGTTCTGAACTACTTTTAAGTGTAAATTTGTGTGCCTGAATATTTAATCTTAGGTACTTCATCTGCAGCCTCATCACCATTGAAAAAAGAACAGCCCCTGTTTACTCTCAGACAAGTTGGAATGATCTGTGAACGCTTGCTGAAAGAACGTGAAGAGAAAATCCGTGAAGAGTATGAAGAAATTTTGACTACAAAACTTGCAGGTATATTATAGTTCAAAATAATGTGTTAGAATGAGTTTGAAAGCTTCAAGATGTTTATTATGTTTGTTACACTACTTTTTTTATGACCTAACATGATCAAGACTGCATACAGGACAGAAAAAAAATGGTGTGTAGTCTCTTTGATAGGTTTTTGAATTCTATGCTGTGTTGGGTAGAAACTGACTGCTGGGTATTACTAATCAGTTGAAACAGTGGATTTATGTCCCATGGAAATTTTTCTTGCTATGATGTCTGAATTGATGATTTCCTCTTTTTTCTTTTTTTTAGTGGTTTTGTTTTGTTTGCTAGAAAAGCCTTTCTCTTTTAGTGGCTTAAGAGACTTTTGCCAAGGTTTGTTTGGTTTTTGTTGTTTTGTTTTATTTTTTTTTTTCCTGCTTAGGAACTGACTTCCTTTTTCTGGAATTTGGCAAGATAACAGCACCTAAGATTTCCCTTTCTCTTCCCAGTACTTGCCATTATATTGCTGCCAGCAGTGTTTGGTATCTGCCTGAGTGTCAGTCATTCAGCTGATGCTCTTTGTTGAATTGTTTGGTGTGTGATGCCAACTTACCTTTCTGTAAGGGTCATGTTAATGTCAGCATTATAAATAGGACCTTTCTTTACTTGAAGTCCTCTACTTTCTAAGCACTTTGCTAGCATTTGAGCATCTAAATTATGGTGCATTCAGAGGTAGGTGCATTCACAGTATGATTCAGTGTCTAATGTAATATTTATGGTGATTATAACGGACATCTGAGTGCACTTTTGGGCAGCAAACCTGCTTTTGAATCCCCACAGCTGTTCTGCCTCCCACCTCAAAAACACATCAGAATTAAAGTTTGCAGATCTCTTTTAGTGTGGCAGGAGTGGTGTGGCCATGCAGTGTCAGCAGACTTGAATAATCCTTGTGGTTTGCCTTCAACAGTGTGGTCTCTACACCTGAACCTGTGTTCATGTTCTGTATTGCTGACCTGCCATTACTGTGTAAGAAACACCTACAGTTCTGAGTCCCTCTTAAATCTACATCTATTTACAACTGGAGCTAAAGCTCTAAATACTTCTGTTGTTTTGGATGTAACACTCCATTTCTGTGCTTGTAACCTGCTTCAGACTGATGAGTTATGACTGTTTAGAGTGTTACTCTTCTAATTTGTGTATGCTAGGATTTGGGTCACTTCTTGCATTCTCTTAAATACTTTTCAGTTAGAAGTGATCACAGTAACCATTTGAAGACCAGATATATTTACATTTGTTCCAGACACTTTCCGAGTACAAACTTGGAGTTCTTTACAAGCAGGAAACCCTCTGGCAGGTTCCTTATGTGTGCTCCATCTCTCAGTCCCAAAGGGAACATTTTCTTTTGCTGTATTTATGATTTCTGGAGGGGGGGGGTGCTTTAGAGTGAGATGGGTTAGGTTCTTAGGATGGTGGTCATCAAAAGAGTGAGAAGATCATGTTACTGCATCCCATATATCAAGCCAGTATTACATTTTCAGTATTACATGGAGATTTTAGAGACATCCAAAAGAATTTAGAAACTGCTTACATAGAAGGCCAGTTATATTTTTCTGCCCACAGATGATTATGCCCTTTTCTAAACTTTGTACTGTAAGGTGATACTCATTCTTACAATCTAGTGAACTCAATGGAAATGTAACTGGGAATTCTGTACTAAATCTCAGTTGAATAGCTTCTTTCAAATGACTTAACGAATGTTTGGATCTGGGATATTTTCCTGATTCCTTTCTGAATCACTATTTTCTTGTAGGTAGATAACCAGATGCTGCTTGATTATTTATTTTTTTTTTAATTTTTTTTCTTCTCCCATGCTTTTTGTGAGTGGAGTTGTCTTTCAGACAGAGTGAGTGTTTGATAAATGGAAAACTCAGATCATGCTAATGCCCTGATTTCCCTTCCTGCCTGTTACCTGAAACTGCTGTGTTAGCACAAGGTTGGGTTTGCAAGATCCTGTGCAGATTTGAAAACCAGAGGAGTTCAAGGGACTAAGTGAAGCTTTCACTTGAAAGGTTTTCTAGAATCCTGTTGTGAAAGTCAGCTTTTTATACCAAAGGTCAGGTCACAGAGTAATCATGTTAGTACTCATGTTATTCAGCCACCTTCTGATTGAAAACAGATAGTTAGAACATATATGATACAGGATTCCAGTGGTGTAAGTGTCCTTACAAGTATTCACTTAAATTTTCAAACAACTCTTTGTAGGTTGCTCAGACCTTTAGGTTGCTTAACTTTCAGAATCTGAATGCCACAAGAAGAGGGATTTTTAGTAACACTTGATTCCTTAAATTTCCAAAGTCATAGTTTTTAACAATGATGATGCTAAAAATTAGCAGCTGTGTATGTTGACTTAAACTTTTAAAGAAGAAAGCTTGCAAGTTGGTTTCTGGCGTTTAATACATACTTTGAGGAAAAATTCTAGTTTCTGTTATTTTTGGAAGTGGTTTCTGGGCAACAGATCCTTCAATCTGCTCTTTGTGCTATTTTGTTGTTTGGCTAAGATCCTTGCATGGCTGCTGAAAAGCCATCAGTCAGAACTGCAGTGAACAGAGGTCCTTCTTGTTGGGCAGAGGGGAATTGAGTGCCATGGCTCTGAGCCCCTTTGGCCAGGGATGGATGTCCTTAGGTCTTGGGGTCAGATCCAAACTTTGGGCTGCTGCTGAACTACTTGCTGATTACTGATACCCTGTTTACTTCAAAGGTGAAGCTCATCCCTGCAACAGGATGGGGGCTTTAATGGGGCAAACCTGTGGGACTAGGAACCACTACAAATCTAACTGCATTTTTGGTTGAAGATTGCCTTCTTTGACCTTGCCCCTTTCTCAGAACACCCCACATTGCTGCACATGTATTTTTCCACAAGGGAGGAAGGGGAATGGAGAAGAGCAGCATCTGGTAGATATTACTCTCCTTGTTCAATTTCTTAACTCTGAAAGGTGATAACCTGCTAAGGAGTACAATATTAAACTGAATAAAATATTGCAAATGTATTTGTGTGTATGTGCACAGAAAGAATAATCTTTCAGGAAAATAGCCATACTTAGTTCAGAGCCAAATTGATACATTTGAATCTAAATTTCGTTTTGGATTGTACAGTGGCTGTTTTCATGAAGTCCCCAGTCAACTACATGTCTCTATTGTGGCTACTTCTGTGCTTGGAGTTAGTCAAGTGCTAGTCACTTGGTGTTTCATTCTTTAGTTTGTTACTTGTGTTTGATTTTCTGGTAGTCAACAAAAAGTGTATCTTAGTTCCATAGCAAGTGCCTTTCCTCTACTTTGGTGTTTCATTTCATTAAATAGACTTTGTGTCTGGTACTGATAAGAGCAGAGGTTGTGTTTCCAACCCCAACACTGACTTTAATGCTATGTTTGCTTAACTACTCTGCCCTCATTATGGATCTGTGAAATGAGTACATTTGATCACTTCAAAATACAGTGTCTGATGCTTAGCAGGCATTAGTTATGTTGAGGTCTGTGTGTGTCTGCAGCACAGTTCTCCTTGAGCGTATTACCATCATTCCCATTACAGATGTTTATATGGGAAAGTTTCTTAATTAGGGGGACATTGTTTTAGGGATGGTCAGGAATGGGGATTTTGGACATTGCTGCATTGTTGTTCTGGGGGATGAAAAGGTATGAACTGTGCGAAGTCACTTAAAACTGCTGTTAGTGGATGTGTGTTTAACCTTGTATGTATAAAAGAGTAGCCTTCAATATGTTCCAGCTTCACTTAATGTACTCACATTTCTGTTTCATGGTTGCAGAACAATACGACGCATTTGTGAAGTTCACGCATGATCAAATCATGCGACGATATGGAGAACAGCCTGCCAGTTGTGAGTATTGATTCCTTTGGGTTCCTCTTGCACTATTACATTAGTGGAATGTTCAGGAATTGAAATGGCCAGACTTTGTTGTTAAGCTACAGCTAGGCCCTAAGTTAAAGTATCTTAAATTGGTAATAAGAAAGGCCGACCAAGGTCAAAAGGAAGACATGGGATAAAATGCCACTCCAGTTTTAAAACTCTGGGGCTGTCTCCCATAACACGTTGATGTTGTATGTCTGAAGCAGGGTTTGATGTAGCCATGGCAGATTTGTGATAGAGCTGGCATGTATTAACTCCATTATTAACTCTTGCTATTTTTTCTCTTTGCAGACGTTTCATGAATCACACTTTCTGCATATGTGGGCTGCCCCATACACCCCGTTTTATTGTTGCAAGCTGTCCCAGTAAAGACTTGCAGCAATGCCATATTTTTCCCCCTGTGAACACAGGTTATTTCAAGCTTTTGTCAGTGGCAACCACTCTTATGCAGCAACTGGTTTTGGAGTGCTCCCTGATGTCAGTACCACCTGGATGTGGACCTTTGCTACCTGTAATAATACCAGTGGCCTCATTTGCTGTATCATTACAATTTGGCTTCTTATGTTAATAAGTTTGAAAAAGTTAAAGGATTAAAGCTGGTGTTCTAGAAGTTGCCCTTCACTGGTTGTGTAAATAAAATTGTAGAATGACACTTCTGACTGAAGTTAGTGTGATTTTCATAACTGTGCACTACAACAAAGCTGTAATCACAGTTAAGTTAGAATGTAATCCCAGGACAATTTTAAGCAAATAGCCCACAGTACTGCCTGTGAAATAGTGAAGGAGGGCATTTCTGTATTCCATGACTTTTTTGGGGGTTAAGAATGGGTTTATATGATTTCTCATTTTTGTAGTTTTTATTTATTCTATCAGTCTTTAACAAATGTTTATTGCTGCAATTTTTCAGTGTATCATTGTTTTACTGCCCTTGTAGTACTGGAATTTAGTTGGAAGAATAAAACATTTACTTCTAATCTGTTTGTTTTTAATATGCAGGTGGAACTTTTGCTGTGTTCGAATAAACTTAAATCTGAGTGTTTAAATGAAAACTTTATTCACTGGCAGTAGCGGGTGGGTCAGAATTTTAGATCAGGAGAAGGAGGTGGGTGAAAATCTTTGGTAATTCTTCAGAGGCAAAGAAGTCTTTCTTAGATTGGCTGTGGTGTTTTCCTGTTGTGGAAGCATGTTTGGTACAGAACTGATAAGAAACTGTTGATTTAGCTTGCTGCAGCTGACTCAAAAGGCTGTGTTTGTCCTCCTTCAGATTGAACTGACGCATTAAAGGAAATCTGTTTGTAAGATAGGGTAGGCACTTGATACCACAAGCTGTAACTGTGTAGGTACTGGAAGAGCTAAAGGTGTGTAATCTTTGCGTTCAGGGTCGAGGAGTTTGTTGTTGGATGCATTCAGCTTTTTCCAGACTGCTGTATCAGAGCTGGCTGCTGCTGTCTGTGCAGTTCTGAGTCCCAGAGTGAATTACTGCAAAGTTACTACATGGCAAGTCCATATCTGTGTGCTGTGGGGTAGAGGTATTGCTTACCAAGGGACTCGGGGTATCTGCTTTGAGGACTTCAAAGCAATTCCAAAGTAATCCTTCAATTATAAACTGTCTTCTCTAACTTACTGCCAGCTTCTGGTTAAATGCAAGTCTGTTGTGTAATAGGTCTTTGTACCATTTGAAATTAACAGGAGAGTTTTAGTTGAAATGGAATTGAAACCTCAGTTGGTAGATGCAGGCATTTATTGGCTCATGCTGATGCTTATGGTATCATAGAAGCTGTGATGAACTCTAGTTCTTCGTGAAGGTTTATTCACTCATTAGGGAGGTTGCAGGTTCAGAATTGGGCACATTGCCACAGTATCACAGTATTTTCTGTTCACTTTCCTGAGACTCAGCTTACCTAAATACTTGGATTCTTATTACTGTATTTTCCAAGTCTCAGAAATGGGAAATATATGCTAGGCTCCCTTCTCAGGTTTTATCTGAAGGTAAAACCAAGATTTTCAAGGGCTGTAATTCCTGGGTGTCTGCCTTGGGGTTCTCAGTCCCTCCCTGCTCCTCATTTTTTGCCCTCTTTTTATTGTTAACTTGCCCAGGGTAGGAAAGCCACCACTTCTAGGTGGGCCACTACCCAAAATTCCAACATCCTGATACATCTCCTCTATCTTTGTTCTTATCTTTTCCTCTGGGATATTAAGAATTATAAATAAGAAGTGATGTCATGTTAGCACCCAGCCACTCCTATGCTGCTCCAAATTAATGCGTAATGAGCAGTCTTCTGGCAGATGAAATACAGTGCCACTGTGGGTGCTCGTGCATCACAGCTGTGGTATGCTTAAGTTCTGCCTGGTTTGGAAATGAGTTTGCATTCTTTGAAATACTCCATATTTTTTTAACCTGCTGCCTGTTCTGTCGTGGACCTTAAACTGGCTCCTTTTCCTAATGTTGGTGCCAGTGTCTGATGATGAATTTCACATGAAAGGCTTGTTCTAACCGGTGACTTACTCTGTTGTAGGAAAATTATTTGCTGCTTGGTTACTTTTGAACAAATCAGGAAAATTGGGGTGCTGTGGGTGCTTAGAAAGAAGCCTGCTTTCAAGTCAAGTAGAAATGGGTAAGATTCTGTAACTGCTCGATTCTTGGCACTGCATTTTTGTGGTGGCCACATGGAGGATATTTGTGTGTAACTGGAGTCTGCCCAAAAGCCAGGCAAGCTGAGGACAGTTAATGGCGAACTCACAGAGTGAAACCGAAGATCTGGGTTAACCTGTTTTTAAGACAATGGTATGGAAATTGTTTTCAAGCATCTCTCTGTTAACTACTTAAAAAGCGGCATGTACATCCTGACTGTTGTTTTTTGTGCCTTGATGTGAAAGCATGTAACCGTAAGATGATTCAGCATTTTTCAAGGTTGAAAAGGAAAATTGCTTCAGTCTTGTGTGCTGATGCCTGCAGTCTGCATGTGTACCCTTGAACAGCAAGGCCATTAGCACAGTCTGGTTAGAAGCTGTCTTGTGAAAGCTCTCTCCCTTCCCCAGTTGGGAACTGGAAAGGGGTTAGCTCTGTGACTGCAAAGTGGGGAGGAAAAAAGGGAGTATTAAAGAGTTTATGCTCTTGTTGTGAACCAGTGCTCATGACCTTTTTACTGGAAGCCATTCTCTGAGATGAAAAATGTGGGGATGAATGTTTGGCTCCTAGAGGCACCTGGCTGATTGTTGTATTTTACTGCTGTTGTGGGCTCCAAGATAAAAGTTACCAAGTTTGTGTTTGAAACCACAGTGTGGTAGCGGTGTCAGAGAACAGCATCTGTCTGCAGTGGTAAAGAATGGCAAACTATTCAAACAAGTTAACTTACTTTGAGGTCTGAGTTTTTGGCAGTAGCACTGTGGAAAGGTGTGGCTACTGCGGAACACAGTTCCCCATCCAGAGGTGAGGCTTTACACTGTGTTACGGTTTGAGATCCAGTACCACAATACAAACATTGGCTTTTTCTGGGTGTTGTGTGTATGTCCTATTTGTGGAGGGGTTCCCTGGAGTACCAGCAGAGCGTGATGGTTACTATGCAGGCAGTTGTAGAAACTAACATTTTAAAATTGCATAGTATTTGCAGTTGAAATCTGTGTGTATTTCAGCTGGGGTACGTGTGGGTGAGTTTGCAGTATGTGCAGTAAAAAGTAGTAAAGTAAGTTATATGCGAGGAGCCAAATGTAAAATTGATCCTGTATTCCCAGATAAAACCCTGCTGTTACCAGACCCCCTGGTAGTAAGCACAAGGTGCTTTTTCATGGCTGGAGTGTCTCATACGTTCCTGTTGGGCGCTGGTTCAGAATGCAGTGATGTTAAGCACTTTCCAGATAGGTAGGACTGCAAAGAAAGGCAAACTAAATTAAGTTTATGGCCAGTTCTGTTCCATTTGTTCCTGTCCATTTTCCCTACCCCTCCTTGCTGAAGACAAATCCCACAGTAATTTTAGTCGTTTCCCCTTTATACATCTTAGTGTCAGAAGTGCCAAGTACTGAATTAAAACTGATCCTGAGAAACCATATCTAGCATAGCAAACGTGACTGTAAGCTTCAAGAGTGATCAGTAGCTCAAGAGAAGAAACAGACATTATTAATTTTTCTGTTTTAATGTCATGTTGCCTATGCATTTGGGGATTAAAAGCACACACTGTTGAGGCTGGCTTCTCTTTCTTTCCAAATACTTAACCCTCCAGAGGTGTAAGTTGATGTGGGCTTGTTTTGCACTGGGTGATGTGAAGGGAGGGTGCTACAGTAGCTGGCTCTGTGTCCTCATGCAGATGGGTGAGAAGTCTGTGCTGCTGCTCCCCCCTTTCATTTGTGAGGTGCATTTGCAAGATAAATAAGGTGCAGTTCAGGATGGAGCTGATCAGCATTCCCCTCCTCGTGAAATTCCTCCCTTTCCACTGCTTGAAAGCCTTGCATGCAAAGGCCACTAGGATACAGGTCCTCTAGCTTGCCCCCTGAGACTTGGTGGAGCAGCTGCAAAAGCTCTTCTGCTGATATCCTCAAAGTTCTTGCTGATCATGATGTTTTTCATGTTGTATGTTTAGGCAGCATAAAGGCAGATAAACTACTTGTCCTGATTGCCTGGCAACGTTTAGAACCAGGCCCTCCCTTAAGTACAGCAGGTGTGACTGTGGCTCTGCAATTAGAGCAATTGGAAAATGCATGACTCTACCCTCTCTGAGGGTATTTAAAGCAAGCCTAACCCATCCTGTGCACATTCCTGGGTAACAGCCTGGTAAGTTACAGGTTCCTGTAATGTAATAGCACTTCTCCCCTCCTAGTAGGGATCTGGTTTATGCAAGTGATTTAATCTCCAGTGCCCCAGGCTGTCCTTTTCAGTTGTTTGTGCAGGCTGAAGTGCCAGTGCAAGCAAGTGGGAGCATCTGGATTCTACTGACAGGTCAAAGAGCAGGGAAATGAAGCCTGTAATCCTCTTTAAGGAACGTGAGGAAGGCTGGAAGTTTTTGAGGTAAATACAGTCTCTTTTGTCATAAACTTAAGTAATCACCAACTTTTAAGTGGGCTGGGAGGGACAAAATTTAAACACTTCTCTAACTGCAGCCTGTTTCTAGGTGGTAGGACTGACCTTAAGTCTCCACTGAAACTGCTGAAATGCATGTGTCAGGGCCTGCAGGATTGTTTAGCAAGGTATGGCAGACATGCATCCTCTCCTGCAGGGAAACAGCTTTCTCCCTTTGGTTTATAAGGCTTTTGCCTCAGTTGGAAAACATGGAGTGCTGACATAAGCATGGACGAATTTGCTGCCCAGAGTCCGAGGGAAGTTGATGCATAATGCAGTAAGAATTGCAAAGTTCTGAAGACTGGTCTGGTTAGACACCCTCATGCTGCTCTGATACGTGGCATCAGATGTAAGTTTTTCTTAACCTTCCTGGGGGACAGCAATTCCAGCACTGACCATGGTTTTCCAGTGCTTCAGCACAGAACTTTATGGCTTTTGTTACAGTATCAGGCACTGAATCTGCAAATTACTCTAGGCAGAGACCAGCAGCTCTCTGGTCTCCCCTGACCAGATCAGCAGCAGACAAGCTACTCCAGTCCTGTTCCACAAAGCGGGCAGCAGTAGCAACCCATAGCCTGGTGTAGGCTCTGCTCTGTCCAGGCAGAAGCTCAGAGGGGGCATCTTGGGCTTGCTGCTGCCCAGGGCTGGGTAGCTGGGAAAGATCTTTGAAGATCAGTTGGATGAGCACTGCTTTCACACTCTAAGCCAATAGCTGTTATTTTTCATATAGCTGTTTCCTTTGCTTTCCTACAGTACACATCCTCAGCAAAAGGACATGTGTAGTTCAGGTGTGGATTTTACTACCTTCCCCTAAGGTGTGTGAGTGCTGTGGTCTCATTTAGTCTGTGCTGACCCACGTTTCCCTTACAGCAAGTCACCCATTACTAATCACCTTCAGTAGAAGAAGGGAATGATTTAGACAGTTTGCTTTTGATATTCTCAAAGAGCAAAAACTTGTACCTTCAAAATAATTCCATCCCTTTCCTCATGAAGGAGGTTTCAGGGTGTTATAAGCAGTTGTGGTTTCAAGAACATGCAGCAGAACATAGAAGCTTACTGTCCTTTTAGCATACTGGCTTTATTTATTTTTGAATATGTAGTTCAAGGATCTGGAAGGCATTTTATCATGACAACTCAATTCCTATCAGCTTATGAGCAAGTTACTTAATACTGCTTCATCAGGTCTGGAGCTTACACAGCCAGTGTTGTCCTTTTGGCTTGCTAGCCCGAATTACATCAGTATAGCATTAAATATCAGACATCAAAGATGAAAACTGGCACAGCAACTGTATTTGGAACATGAGCATTATGAGAGCAGTACATCACACAGGGAGGGTGAGCATTAAAAACCAACACTGCTATTCAAGCCTACCCAGGCACTCAGAATGTATCTCACAACATTTGCTCATCACTGACTCGGTATGCAAAGATACAAGGACTGGGTTAGTGGGAACTCAGCTGTTGCACAGTGGGAGAAAGAACAGGTTTGCTAAGATCCTGGTGGCACATTAACAGCCACCCCATGTCAGCCGTGCCACGTGGTCCGTTTTCTGCTTGCTGGGCTTTATGAAGCCCAAGAGTTCCAGTTCAGAAACAGCACGAATAAAACGAGCACTGGATGTTTCAGTTAAGGAAACGGCACTTTTAATGACATGTATTGATGGAGACAGCACTTGCTGTAGGGGAGGGCAGGATCTCTTAAGTCATGGTAAGCACTGATTACACTAAAATTGCTGGGAAAAAGGGACAGAGAAGGATTTGCCTACAGAAGCACAAATCTTCAATCTGATCGGTATTTCTTTTGCTATGTGCACGCTGTGGCAACAAAGGCAGGGAGTTCCTTTCCCCACTGTTAAAACACACTTAAAGCCTACAAAGATAGTAACTTTGTAGTCTCTCAGAAGAAGAATTTTTACTTCTGTGTCTCCTGACAAAAGAATGGGAAGTTAGATAATTACAGAGATTTTTTTGCGGGGAGTTTCATAAAACAGCACCACCCTTTCTATACTCTTTGCTCCACCTTTCTTGCTGCCTTCCTGACACACAACTCTGTATCCTTCAGTTAAACACAGAACTTAGTTTTGTGTTAATTATCAGCAGAACTGTAAAAAAAGGAAAGGCCTTATACTAAAGGAAAGCTAGGTGAAGTTTTACAGCATGGAAGTATTCTTCCTGTAGTTAAACCTCCTTTTGTGCAGCTAGGGTTTAAGTTTTGGTTCTCATGCTCATCCTTTAGGTATTTTTCAGATCTCAGTTAAGAATCAGTACAAAGTGAGAAGCAAAATGTGTGTTTTGAGGGAACAAAAATTCTTAAGTCTCAGGTGCTAGAGCTCATGGCTTCTACTGAGGACACTACTTGTGTAAGCATCTTCCTCATCATAAACTCCCACCTCTATTTCTCCATCTGCTCTCTAGGTCACAGCTATCCTACACTCTGTTCCCCAGCAATGCTCCCCCATATACCAGCTGTACCAACTCTCAGATGATTTAACCAGCTAGAACAGCTTCAACTTGGTTTACAGTCTGTTGGCTGTTTCAGACCCAAACAGCTGCTCTCTTACCTCAACCCACCCAGCCCAACTGCTGATCACCTGATGCATTTCTGTGACATTTCCAGTACATTAAGGCTGCTTAAACCAGCCTTATTTTTCTGGAATTAGTTATCAGTGAACATGAAGGTGAATTCTGAAAATCCTGATTATTCCTGTGATTAACAAATGTCAAGCATGAGAGCAATGAGAAAGGATACTGGATGATATCATCCACCTGGTCTGAGGAAGCTGCATCTGCATTTGGTTCATCCACTGCTGTTACCACTGTTGAGAAAGCCTGGAAAGGGAAAAGCAGTACAGATTTAACACGTTTCATAAGCAGAGCTACACATAAAACAATGAGCTCTTAGTTGATGACTATCACTCAGGAGGAATGAGATCTTGGAATGGCAATTCCATGAGAATATCAGTTCAGCAGCCATCAAAAGAGCAAGCAAGGTTACACATTAGCATGGCAGGAATACAGAATGAAAGACCTCATTCTCTGAACTCGTGTGCCTGCATTTTAAATCCCAGTGCAGTTCTGGTCCCTGCCTTGTTCTCAGAAACAATACAGAACTGAAAAAAATTCTCAAAGCAAGACTGCTTAAACATGGAAAAATGGAGACAGATCTGTTAGCTATGAAGAAATCTGTAAGAGTGAGGGACAGCAAGAGGCTTCTGTCCATTTGTATTTGTAGTACACAAACAAGGCAGCAGCAAACAAAACAGATAAAGGCATGTCCTCAGCATTGCCTGTAGTTAAGCTACAGCATTTCTTGCCAGAGGATGCTGTGGTGTCTACCAAGGTATATTGGTAATATAATCCAGATATGCTTATGAAGTACAGTCTAGGAAACATTAGAACTAAAACACAGAACCACAGAATGGTTTAGGTTGGAAGGGACCTTAAAGATGATCCAGTTCCAACCCCCTGCCATGGGCAAGGACACCTTCCACTAGGCCAAGTTGCTCAAAGCCCCATCCAACCTGGCCTTGAACACTGCCACAGATGGGGCAGCCACAGCTTCTCTGGGCAACCTGTGCCAGCACCTCAGCACCCTCACAGGGAAGAACTTCCTCCTTACCCTTTCTGCATTCTCTCTTTTCCTATCAGTACGTGCCCTTGTAAAAACTGCCTCTCCAGCTTTCATGTAGGCCCCTTTTAGGTACTGGAAGGCTGCTGTAAGGTCTCCCCCAAAACATGACTGTTATTAATGTATGTTCTCTTGTTATACTCCTTGCTTTTGGTCACAGCACAGATGGGATATCAGGCTAGAAGGACCTTTGCTCTGCCTTAGCACAGGTATTCTCTCTAAGAGCCCCACACTTAGCAAGCAGCAGCATTTGCATGAAAGTTTCCAGGGAAGCGTCACAGAAGACTTAAAAGGGAATAATAATTAAAAAAAAAGGTAACTTTGTGAAGCATAAGATCTGATCTGTGCCGAGCATAAAGCAGAACGTTTTCATTACAATCTGTAAATAAATGATCCACAGTAGCCAGAGGAAGTCTCTGTGGGCTGGCAATCGGATTCTTGCACAGGAGGGACTGAGATGTGCAATGATTTAAGCTGTCAAAAGAGGCACTGAAGAAAAGCAGACATGCAGCAAAAGGATAAATCAGAACACTGAGAGCAGGTGAAGGCCCTGTTTGCACTGTCACATACCTCTAACCAATCAACAAGGTTAATCAATCTGCCACACTCCAAATGAAGCTTATACACGATGCAAATGTCAGGGGCTTTACTAGAAATGCTCCCGCTGTCACACTTCAAAGCTTGGTTCTGATGAAAAGAACACAGTAACTTGGATCAGTTCTGAATGTGGAACAGTTCTAAGGGCTACACAGAACATTAATTCAGGAAATTCACAGGATAGGTTTTCTAAGCAGATGTTTACTGTTTGTGTGGTTAATGGCAAGTGGAGGGTACAAAGAAATAAAGAACAAAACAGGAAAATAAGCAAGCACACCATTAAAAACAAACACCAATAAAAACTCACGCAGCTACTTCAGTCCTGGCGTTCCTGCTATAGCTTTGTACACTTAAGAGTTTCTAATGAGTGATTATCTGATTAGGCTTTTCCCCCAATTCTTTTGCAAGTTCTATTTACATATCAGAGGGAAATACTCTGTTCTATGGATTCAGGAAAAGAAACTAGTCAGGATCTGCCTCAGATTGTAGCATGTAGAAAAGTGTCTCCTCCCCTCCACCCTGCTAAAGGAAAAAGGAAATCTTAGATCTATCAGATATACTAGAAAGCAAAATTACTTCTCTCATCTCAGAGTTCTGTCCTTGAAATGTAATGATCATTTCTCTCTGGCTTGAAACTCAGCTGCCACAAAGGCAAAAGTCAGATTTCTCACAAACTCTTCTGTATGTCAGGAAATTCATGTCATCAGCAGTGAACCATTTACTTGAGAAGTGAAAAAGCCACTTGAGCCAGAAGCAAGAACTGCAGCAACATTTTGTGATCGGTTCATGGGGTTTATTCCAGTTTTCAGTTTCATGCCCTCTTAAGAACGAAAACACCCACTAACCATTCCTGTCAGCTCACAGAAATTCTGGCTAAAATGCTTTTACATGCTAGTAAAATATGCACGTTGCTTTTGGGAAGCCTGTGAAGCCATAGCAAGATGCCTCCATAAATAAATGCTTTTCAAGATGGAAAAGAAGGTTGAGCCAAGAACGCGACTTTGCTCAAGAAGCTCTAGCCTACCCTTCACAGCTCTCAAGCCCTGCAATTTGTGAGACTCAGGTTCAGCTTGCACTCCAGCACTTAGGAGGCATCTCATGATATCCAGAAAGCCTCTCAATTGTCAAACTCTACAAGGGCCACAAAAGCTGCAGAGATCAGGTTAACATCTGTCAGCTCAATCTAAATGGTCTCCAGGTAATTCACAGTAACATGGCTGAGCCCTCAAAATGAGACACTCCAGACAGCAACTTACCAGACTATAATTTGGGAGTGTACCATAGTAGTTTCAAATACTACTGTGTTAGTAACCAGCACAGGTGAAATTACACCTTCTGGTTGATCTAGTGGCTCAACACTGACCAGAAGGATAACCCCAAGCCCATCTCTTTTCCCTCCTGCTACTTCAACCTAAGTCAGTGGCTTCCTACCACTCACCTTGTGCCAATGCTGGCATTGCTGGGCACTTTGCGCTGATTACCACTATCATGAGAGGATACAACTTCTAAAGCAACTGCACTCTCCTGGAGCAGGTTCACTTATAGAAATTAGTATCTAGCTGGACCACACATAAGTGGTGAGAACAACCCAGGAAAGGTATTACTTTGGCACTGTGGGGGCTCTGCCAGCACCTGGAAGGGCTCAGCATCACTTGTGGTAACAAGGCCAAGTCTTTACAGCAGAGCACGAGGGACTGCATGCAGGGAAACCTCAGCTTCCTGAGGCAGCAGAACATGCTCTGTGCCGAGAGGAAATAACTACACACATGGGCAGGAAGCTGCCCCAAAACGAGCAGCAGTTGTGAAACCACCAGTACAGCAGCACAGAGATGCTGCTTCAGAAAGAGCGAGGCAGTGCGCACAACCCAGAATGCTGTTGATGAGGGGTTCCCTCTTGCTTGACCTTGAGCCCAGAACTCAGAAGCTAGACAGAGGACAGAAACATCCCTTGCCGTGGAATTAGTATCAGTCTCTTTCCAAAGCATCAAATGCATATGGTATCTCCTTTCCCTGAGAAGAGAACTTAACTGCAACTTGAAGATTTTAATTTCATAGCAATCAAAGTGCTATGAATTAGTGGGTAACAGGGCTCATTCCTTGAGATCAGTGTGAAAATTGCCGTTCCTACCCAAGGTCACGATCAAAACTTGCATGACTATCTAAATTCCAGGAAGATCCAAGATCACATTTCCTCATGCAGTGCCATGCTGCTATTCCAAGGGACAACTTGCTGCATTTTCAAGGGCTCAGTGAAAACAGAATTACACTTTATTTTTGGTTTGGGGATTTTTTGGCAGTGTTTTTTGTTTGTTTCAGGATAAGCATGATTCTTGGCTCATAATTTGCTAAATAAATAACTGGACTGGATTCCTGTAAGAAAGGCATCACATATTAATCATTTGCTGGTACTCCACTGAAGCAGATCCTTTTCTATCATTGTCCCATGGAAGGAACAGCTCTAGAGAACTTTGCTCTGGTTATGGCCCAGGAAAGTACAAGCCATGCAGAAGTCATGGATACAAACAAGAAAACATTCTTTTAGTCACACGGATTAAAATGCAAAGCAAGGTACTCAGCCAGTACTGCTGCTGTTAGAAACTATGCCAAACCTCCATGATCTACTCAGAAAACATCAGAAATACGTTAGAGCATGTCAAATAACAAAGTACAGGATGACAGAGGGCTTTAAACCCTGTCAACTCATCAAAGAGAATACTTATTAAACACATTTGTAGGCAGATTTTGCTTGCTTTCCTGATCTGTATTTTTACAGGTTTTCAAAAACTATACATGACTGAGGTTCATATTAGGTCTCTTTAATGGTACCCACTTGCTAACTACTGTTTTCACAAATAAGCTCTTAAGTGGTTTTAGAAATAGCTCCTGCACCCAGCAAAACTGACAGCCATCGTTCCGATAGAGGCACGGTGCCAACAAAACCAGTATGAATCAGGTTGTAGATTTCAAAGACTGATCTTTATCAAGTATGACTCCCTGTAAGTGCTGGCTTTGATTCAAGTAACATATAATCACTCAGCTTCATCTACAACCAATTGTTTTCATTTCAAAACTGTAATCACATTTTTAAGGGAAATGTTAGGGCACAAGGATAACTCCAAGTAGTATCTATAATTAAGGACAAAACAAAGAAACATATGGTGCCCTGGGTTCAGCAGTAGCAGTCATTTTTTCTCCTTCATAGCTGGTATAGTGCTGTGGTTTTGACTTTCAGCCTGGGAAAAGCACTGATAACACTGATGGTTTTAGTTGCTGCTCAGTAATGTTTACTCTGATTTTGTGAGTCTCATGCTCTGCCAGGGAGGAGGGGAGGCCGGGAGGAAGCAGAGACAGGACACCTGACCCAAACTAGCCAAAGAGGTATTCCATACCAAAGCATGTCATGCCCAGTATATAAACTGGTGGCAGCTACCTGGAAGTGTTAGATCACTGCTCGGGTCAGGCTGGGTATCGGTCAGTGGGTTGTGAGTGGTTGTATTCTCTTCCTTTGTTATTTCCCTTATCATTATTATTATTGGTGGTAGCAGCAGTGGTTTGTGTTATACCTTAGCTACTGAGCTGTTCCTACTTCAACCCATGGGAGTGACATTCTTTCGATTCTCTTCCCCATCCCTCTGGGAGTGGGAGTGGAAGGAAGGGCAGGGAGAGAGTGAACGGGCTGCATGGCTGACTGGGCTTAAACCACGACATATGGTTACTCCTTTTCCAAACCCTGCTCTATTTCTTTCTTTTGGTCATCCTGGGAATTTGATTTCAGAAAGAAATGGAAAAAGGGTGATTTTGTTCTCTAGAAAAGGGCAGGGTTAAGTAACAGAACCAATGACAATCTTTTTCTTGGTCTTTGAAAAGATATAATCCCAATACTCAATAGATATTATAGTAAACAGAAAATCAACATACTTCTTTAAATATGCTCTATTTAAGCTATTATTAATGTTATCACTGCCCCTTGAACAAAGCCTTCACCTTATACCGAGTCTACACAGTGAGGACTAAGCACCAGCCCTGTAAAAGGAAGTCCCTGGAAAGAGCTGCAGACACTGTATTTTTCCCCACAGACAGTCATCCCATTTATAATGGGGGATAAAATGTCTTTTCTGCTGTAGCAACAGGAGAAAGAAAAGATCACGACTAGAACAGGCTCTGGAAAAATGGATTCCCCACATAGAACCCTTTCCATAATTAGGTGCTTTATTTCAGCCAGACAGATTCCCCAGCTCTTTGCAAACTCCCCAGCTGCTTATCAACACTAACTTGCTAGTTCTCTGCAAAACAGCTGAATTTGTGCCAAGCTTCATGAAACAGCAAAATTCAGCCTTAAACACATCATCCTCCTGTGCAGCCTTCAGAAACCACTCCGGCACCACAAACAACTCACTTGTTTCTTACCTTCAGGTAGCTGTATGGGTTATTTAAAGCTGTATGAAGTGCAATCCTTGGGGCAGCATTCAAGTGCCCACGGAGAACACTGGCTGTGTTGAAATACACTATCTCATGCAGAGTTTTGTGATCTGCAGGAACAAGGTAACGCCTGAAAAAGCAACATGAGGTATGGGGGAAGGAAGGAGATAGAAAGCTTTACCTTACGGGAAACAACAGAAGCCTACTGCAGTTAGAGACTACAAGAACATATGTTTCCCAACCAGTACTGACAGATCTCTGAAAAACCAATGAAAAGTGCTGAAATCAACTTTTAAGCAGGGAAGTTTGTTATTAGCAACTCTACATCTAAGGGATTTAGCGTAGCTGGGCCACTGAAGGGCAGCAGCTGAAATGCTAACATCAGTCACATACTCCACAGATCTTGCTTAGCCATCTCAGAGCTTT
This sequence comes from Melopsittacus undulatus, assembly GCF_012275295.1. Lineage (NCBI taxonomy): Eukaryota > Metazoa > Chordata > Aves > Psittaciformes > Psittaculidae > Melopsittacus > Melopsittacus undulatus. Next base: position 50,040,937 of record NC_047529.1, on the reverse strand, counting down.
GTGCTGAGTCTTTGCCCGTCATTGTCTTTGTATGTGAAGCTTTCCTCTCAGCACAGTCATACTTCTGTTAGTTTCTCTGCCCCCCTCCCCCCCACCAGCTCTATAATTAACAAGTGCCTTCATCTCATCCCCCATGCCAAGCCTTTCACATTTTCTGCCACTGAGCTGCCTCCAAACCCCTCTCTGCTTTGCCTTGCTCGCCAAAACAGCTCCCAAAATGCACAGGATATCTCACTTGACATCTATAATTTTGTAAGTAGAACAGATCAGCAAAGATTAGGGTAAAACCTCTCAACTCTACTTTGCCACATACACCCAGTCCTCCCTCGGCTTTCTTCTGCAGCCAATTACTTCTACTGATCTATGGAAAAGAGATTATATATTTTTTAATTATTACTTTTAGAAACCTCAACAAAGAAAGAAGAGAAAGGAAAAAAAAATGTGCTTCAGGCTGCAGGGACCAAACCACAGTTTTGGCAAGGTTAACATGCTAGCAAGATTTCTGTTGCAAGTTATGGTGCAAGCTAATGCAGGAATATAAACCAGGAAGGCTCACCTTACGAGACTGTCTATATAGTCAACAACTTCAAAACGAAGCATTTCAAACTTCGTCAGTTTCTTAGACCGCCTTGAATCCTTCAACTCCAACAAGGTCTTTAAAAAAAGAGTGGTGCATAAAACTACATGGGAGGTAGTTATTCTCTGCAGAACACAATCTATATGCTTAACATGTATAATTAATCTTTGCTGGCATGTCTTCACTGGTGATGTCTGAAAGTGTGATTGTGCAGTTATTTTTATTTAGGCCAGTGTATTCAGTTCTCAAAGTGGTAGGAGTTTGGGAAATTCAAAGAACTATGTGTTAGGCAGAAAGTGTCATTTACAAGTTAAATAAGAAGAAACCCCTTAATTTGCATTTTAAAACCCTAGTTTATGACAGATATTTTCTATAATTGTCTTTGTGCCAGGTGGGCCTGACATACACAGTTGGTACTTATTCATTCATTTTTTAAGAAGAGTTACTTATACAAAACCTCCACTCAGAGCTCCAGCAAGCTGGGAAGAACTAACCATGGACAAGTACATCTTAAAAGATTTAGTTAAGGAACTAGTCAGTAAAGCCTATGCAGGCCTAACCTTCTGAAGATGATAAAGGTCTGTCTTCTTCTGGAGCTCCTTTTGTGACGATACGGACACATCTTGTTCTTGGAAAGCTTCTGCTACTAGAACAAAACTAATGTTTGATATGTGGGGTAAACTTTTCCTGACTACCTATATAGCCCCCTTGCCCCTAGAAGCAATCTGAGAAGCGTTCAGCTAACACAGACCCAAACACAGGCAGCTTTTGAGTATTTCACCTTGTAACAGATAGTTAAACAAGGACTCTGCAGTGCAGCTTCATTAATGGTAATTAAGTAACTGAAGCAATTTAGCCCTGAGCAAAGATCCAGCACAAGCCTTGCACAGCACTTGAATTCTGCTTATGTCATCCTAGGTCATACTCTTAATATCTGTAAATTGAACAGATTGGTACTAGATACCACTGATGCTTAGGAGTGTTCAAAAAGCCAATCACTGCATACATACCCCTTCTCACGCACAAAAAAACACAATGTCAGAAATAAGTTCTCTGTACTTAACCCAGAAACTGCAACCAGAGCAGCAAACCAAACGCATGGTAAGGTATTTCATTGTTCAGTGTTATTTTCATCTTAATTTATAACAAAGCTTTGTTTTCATAGGCATGTAGTTTGTTGATCGACTGCACCAATAATTAGTAAGTTTTAGGTAAAAACAAAGCAAAAACTCCGGAATCACAATCAATGGCAGGATGAGTGATAACCAGAACCAAAACAAAAGATAACTAGATTTCTTGCCTTACTTGTGAAGATGGTAATAACATGGAGATTCCACCTACAGATCACAGGTAGAGCTCAATCAGCTGTGACAATCATTGCATATAAAAGCTTTCTGGTGACCTACATAAAATGAGTTGGTATTTTCCAGTGCCCTGTGCGGACATTTGCATTTGTGTTGAAGACTCCAAAACAGAGAACTTGCTCTCTCCACTAATACACCAATACATTGTAAGATACTTTTTATCAAATCCTTCAGCTCAAAATAGACTGAGCACAAGGGTATTTTGTTTCCTCAAGCTTCATGTTTTCATTTTTTCCAGTTCACGAGGCAGTTGGGAAGATGGACTTTGTTGTTGTTAACAATGGAAAATAAAGAATTTTGGACTATCCTTTCACTCCAAGAGCTCTGTGGGAGATGTGGGTATATAACATTTTTGGCAGACTTCTGAAAACTCCCACTAAAGATCAACACAGTCACAGAAACATATTAGAAGTCACCTAACTCAGCAACCTGTTCACGCAGAGTTTATCCGAACTTCCTCATCTCACCTTTTCATTATAGCTGAAGTCCACTTTGAAAACAAACTAAGACCCTTCATGGATTCATTAGATCACCTCCGCTTTAAAAATATCTTCAAATCCTACATGGAAATAAATACTGCCTTTTTTTTCCTTTTATAGTTCTACATGTCCCTGAATTCCCAGAGTTGCTCTCTTTTATTTATTACCTCAAGGTAAGTCAAGCTACTTAAAAGCCTTTTGCTTCAATTCTTTTTTCTAAACCAGATGAACCTTTAGATTTTCCATCATAGTTAGATCCTTCAGTGCTGCTGTCCCCAGTGCCATATACAGCTTTTTCAAAGTGATCACCCATTTCTTGTACCACAGCCCTGCTGTCACTACATCTATTCAAAATACATGGTACAGACAAGAGCAAATTCTTCTAAACAAGCCTCAGTTAACCCCAGAGCATTACGTGACTACTTTGATTAATATTAGACTGCATTTCATGGGGCTTGTTGCCTACTTGTCCAAATGCTGGGTAGCAAGCAATCACCCTGATAATGAACTTAATAGGCATAAAGCAGAACAGGTAATAATCACTTCATCTTTAAAAGGGAATCACAGAGGAGCACTCCTGTAGTTGAGGGGAAGCAATGAAATTCCTATTCCAGAAGAATGCTGGAATATGTCATACTCCTATTTCAGAAGCAATAGGGGACTAATCTGCCTCTGAAAGATGGAAGGCTGCTACTCATTTGCTTTACTTTCAGATACCATGAACAATACAAACAATCAAATATATGGGCCTGACAAGTTACACCCTGTCAGCAGAGCCCTGACAGCTGGCACTTAGTGTCCTGGCTCCTACATGAATCGAACTGAACATGCGGGTGAAAGAACACTATATATATGTGGATTACATACTGTGTCATAAGGAAGTCTGCTCCTATGTATCTCTCCCTATCTGGTTTTATTTGTTAAATGTTTTAAACAATTGCAACATCTGGTAAAATGCTCAAGACCTACATATGACAGATTTAGTGAGTAATGTTTGCTGATCTGTCCAATTTCTTACCTCCCATTGCTTTTCTGTATTATAAAAAGCATGAACTACATACCAATAAAGAATTCTAAGCACTTCCTAATTTTGTGCATGTATTTAAAACAATCCTGAAGACTCCAATGGTTTATATGAAGACAGGATATCACCAGGTAAAATTATACCCATTGGTCAGATTATAAACCAACTTTTCCTATAATCTGCAATGGAATGTTTGATGGTACACACCCACCTTCCAGTTTCTGAAACTGGGTCAAGAACTCCTTCAACTTCTCCACTGCCTTATCAAGCTCGTTTCCAGAAGATGACACAAGTATCTCCACACATTGTTGAAGCATGGTTTCCAAATCAGACTTATTCAGCATCCTAAAAGACACAATTGTTGGCTGAAATTGAAACACAGAATGATGAAACAGCTTTCAATGTTCTTAGTTGGAAAAAATGTAAAAAAGTAATTGTGAAAACTCCTTTTAAAAGAGAAAACTTTCAAGTTTTCAAGCATTCAGTCTTTCTTCAGTTATTTCTTTCATTGCTGTCATTGACAGAAGGAAGCAAAGCAACTTGGACAGATGCCCTTTACAGCTTCCTGCAGAACTGACAATAAAAACTTTTCTGATATGCTACCTAAAAATACTCCCTTCATACAGAGTTAAATGTTTGAGACTGTGACTCTGATTAAAAAGAAGTATGGTGGGGTTTGTAACCCATTCCCAAGAATGGTTCATGACATGGTAGAAAATCAGATTAGTATGTGTTCACACAGCCACAAAAATCCATTACTCTGTATTCAAAATGACTCACAAGCAAAACCCTAATTGCAGTTTTCTGTATTTGGTCACTGTAAACCTAAAGCCTAACCACCACTAGGATCATTAAGGTTGGAAGTGACCCCTTGAGATTATCTAGCTCAACATCCAGCCATTTACTTATTTTTAATTATGTATTAGGGCATTCTATAAGTGTCACCAAGCATTACTCAATCTCAGAATCTTCATTTAAAAGATACCAAAGCAGGTCCTTGCAAACATCCATAAAGGCAATCCAGAATTGCAGACACTGCATCAAGCCAGGACCATTACACAGGCATGGAACTTTCTTCATGCAATGTGAGAGGCTCCAATTGCTAGAGACTCTGGTTCTGAACAATCACACATCTGTAGTATCTGCTATTACTAGAAGCCCTTCCCAGCCTTACTCTTCTGGTTTTGCTTTGTCTTATTGAAAGCAAAGGTGCTAATATAAAAATACAAACCAAAGCTGCTAATAGTCTAAGGATTTTAGTTTATAAGATAGAAAAAAAAACCAGCTACACAAAAGAGGGAGCATGACAAAAGAATTAAATGATGGTGATCAGTGTGTCAGAGTCCGTCTCCATATCAGCTACCTAAACATTGACTAAGAGAGATTTAAGGAAGAATTTAGAAGAAGCTGGGGAAGCTTTATGGATGTCTGGAAGAACAACTGCAAATTGATCTCTAGTGTCTAAATGGCAGTTGATGCTAAATGCTTGTAAAAGCTGGAATTTGAAACTTCAGTTTATCTGATTCAGGGTTATGTTTTTTTTGTAAGTCTTTTGATGCCTTCAGATACACTTATTGTGTACAGAAAAGCATTAGGAGTACAACAGAAGGCGTGACCCTGAGCACACAAATGACTAGAAAACATTTTAAAACTGTCTTGTATAAACTAAGGGGTAAACAAGATAGCCTTCTTCCAGGCCAGACAAAACACTGCAACAATTAAACACCCAAGATGGGGAGAGGATAACCAGGTTTGGAGATCTGTGAATGGAAAGAACAAATTTATTTTAGTAATATTGTTCAAAAAGAAGCTGCAAGTTCAAGGGAAATAAATATTTACAACAACAATGGGATTACAGGGCCCAAAGAGCAAGCACGAGGATGGTTATCGCCTATCAGAAACAGAAAAGGATCCTTTTAAACCTTCTGGTCTTGAGATTACTGCAAGGTATGCCAGGTATCAGAGTGTGGGGTTAAGATTTTAATTCAGTTAGGGGACAGGCTTAAAGCAGAAAGGAAGATCTCAGATCATCCAAAGACAGTAAATAAATCTGTCTCTGATTATTCAGAGATGAGTTAAGAAAGAGAAGAAAGGAAGACAGGATGAAGTCCATAGAAACTCCTTCTGAATACTGAAGTGGGCCATCATCTGAAGACATGGTTACAGAGATTGGTCAACAACAAAATTACAACAGTCACAGAAGGGCAGGACTGTGATAAGCAGCATGTGATGAACGGCCTCAACGACTGACATACAAAAGCATCAGTACAGTGTCTAGACAGAAGACAATAGATCGGACAGTCCTCCAAGTTTTGCCACCTGAAACCCTGACCAGACATTGCAGCCAGTCAGCTCCCTATAACCAGGTGAGATGGGTGCTGGAGAGTGTCAGGTGAGACACTTTCCAACATCTCCTGATTTTATAGATTAACCCAATGTGAACTACTGTTCACACACACTCTCTGTCTCCCCATTATATATTTTAAGACTCTAGAGAACTAAAGTAGAATAACTACTGTCTAGACTGCTAAACTTCAGTAACCTGAAACACCATCTTTGGAGAGAGCACTTTTAGCAGAAGGGATAAAATCCAGCCCAAGGAAAGGCTGTAGTATAAACCAACCAACCAACCACAAAAGAAACTCAATGCCAACAACTGAAAACCCCACACTCAAACATAATCCATGAACGGTGAAAGAGAGACTTTGTTAGAAATTCAGAAATAAGCTGATCAAAAGCTTCTCTGTTTTTTACTTTCTAAATACAAGGGGAAAAAAGATGGACTCCAGAAAAATACTGACAAGAAGAATAAATGATGGGAAAAGGCAACCATAAGGATATCAACAGGTGTTGCGTCCCCTTGGAAGACAGAGATATTAAGGAACCATGACTTACTTCCATACCTGAGCAAATGAGAGAAAAAAGAAGATTTTGCGTAGAAAGGGAAAGACCACATTTTGTCATTTTCTTATAGAAGACAACAGCAAGATTCTATGCAGAAAAAGCAGAGACAAGTATGTGTAAAATGGAAGAGAGTTAAAGCTGAAAGAAGAAAAAACAATCACAGCATCCCAAGCATTTGAAGAAATTGGGTTGAAGCAGTTTTGTTATTAAACAGATAAGAATAAATGGGGAGCAAGCCAGAACCTGATGGCACCATCAACTTTGACAGAAAAGAGACAGATGAATTAAAAGTGCAAGAAGGCAAACTAAACATAGGGGAGAAAAGAAAAAGGAAAAATATGGCAGTTACTAGACATTACAGAACAGACTACAGGAAAGCAAAACAACACACTGGTGGGCAAGGATTGATAGGTGCTTGAGTGCTGTCAATATTCAGCGAGTCAGAGAAGGATTAAAGAGGAAATACTGTAGAAATGACAAATCAAGAATGTAATCCTTTCAAAGGGATGAATGCGAACAGTATGGTGCAGTGGTAATGCATAGGAGTACATTTCCTTCTATATATGAGCCCAGATATATTCTTCTAGGCAATTTTAGTGTCAGACACATAAAACCTCACAAGCCTGGAGGCTCTGGAAGAGGCAGTTAAAGTAACAGTGTTGCGTCAGAAATTATGTATTACTGGAATGAATGCAGCTATCAGTAAACAGCCCCTTGCCATAATAAAGCACATTTAAAAGTCTATAGCTGCAGCATTGCAATTGAATGATCTTCTATTAAGAAAAATAGCTTGGACAACTTCTCCATTTTCAACACTGACAGTCAGACAACACAGGTGCAGGCTCTCCTGAAGTCCTAAGCTTACAATAAACACAAAAATTTAACTGAGTCCCTGTACAAACTGTCAGACAAAGGAGGCAGGAAGAAAGCAGTAAATTAAAGAGATAAGAAAGGCCTCGCTATTAATTTCGAAGAGATTCTAATTTTCACAACAGATTAAAATTTAGGCCAGCTAAAAGTAATAGTTATAAAAGACTAAACCCAACTAATGTTCTCATTCACACACAGTAACCTCTGTGGTGTCAGCATAATGACTCAGGGCAAAAGAGATACTAGAAGCTGGTTGAGTTTCATGGAAAACAGTTGAAAGACAAAATGAAAAGAGCAGACAATTATATTCACAAACAAGTCTCCAAGTAGTTTCGAACAGGTAACATCCTCAGCTTTATGTTCCAGAATAACTGATGACTGATATTCTCCATGTGCACAATGGTATTGAAACAAAATGGAAAGAAAAAAAAATCACCTTGCTAGCTGAAGAGATGTCTCATAATCTTCTGTCTCCCACACCCGGTTTTCCAAACATGCACAGTGCAGCTCCCTGATCTGTTATGCACAAGGTGAAGAAAAGATAAAGTGTTTTACAAACAAAGTAATGTGAAACTCTTACAAGAAGCTTGTCAAAGCGATATGTAATTCCTTTGGAGCTTGTTTTTGCAAAGATGCAGAAAGAATGCAAAAGAAATTAAAGCACTTAGCATCTTGGAATCTTATGTGTTGCCATGCACCAGGTTTCAAACATCTAACATTCAGATTAAGATAACTGCAGAGAACAGAGAGGAGCTCCAATCAAATGCCACAGCTAAAACATATTTTTATTTTCAAATACTAGGACAGTTCATGCTGATTTTGCAGTTAGGAACAAATTCTAGTAACAGTGTGTAATACATTGAGAACAAAGAGACAAGTGAACATGCACAGAATAGTTTGCTCTACTAGTGGAAGAAGAAACTGATTAGCATGAGAAGGTAGATTTAATTACATTAGAGCAATATGGCTATTAAGAGCCATTATCACTGTTCCCTTACTATCACTTCATTCTATACAGAAAGTTGCTAAAACTCAGTCTCTCCACGTGATTTTGACTAGTGAGCTAATAGGTGGCAGAAGAGTGTACATTGTCTGCAGTGCATACAGTTAATCTCAGATGTGGGAAAGCCCATGTGTGCATTCTATTGCTGATCTGCACATCTGCCTCTTCATGGAAATGCCTTCCTTTTGATTGACAAGTTATCATCCATGCCACTAAAGACATCACATGCTGTTGCCTTCTGCCCATAGCAAGAAAGCATCTGTCTCCATTTTAAGCAGGGAGCAAAGCAGCAGAATAGTAAGCAAAGAGAAAGAAAAAATACCTATTCAGATGCCATGCAAACAAACAAATGAAACAAAACATATTTCACTGAAATGGAATAACAGTACATCACCTGTTTGCCCAAAGGATACTTTGGAAGAGAACATGTGAAAACATGAAGGCATTTCAGAACTGAAACATAATTTTCATGGTAAACATGCAAGTCCTCCAGCAACTTCTGTGTTGTTTCCTACAGTGACAAAATAATTGCTTTGTAAGTCATTCTGACATACAGTTATTTAAAACTCTCATAAAGTACTACAAATAATTCTGAAGATTTGACATTGTGGTGTGCTATGATTTAAATCACCAGTGTTAAATTAAGACCACTATGCAAAAAAAGCTGTATTTCAACAGTTCACTGCAATCGCATTGCATGTTGTTAAATCTCACTTTCTTCCTCCATCTCACTGGAGTTTTTTTGTTGATTAGCATTATTATTTTACCATTTTCAACTATATTTCACTTTAGATTTGGTATGTCATCTAGCAAAAAGGAGACTGTACACTATAAATTCAGCAGACAATGAGAAAGTATAGAGCTACTTTTACTCAAATCCTTATTTGCATTTTAATTCTACAAATGCATTTAAAACCTTATTTCTTATACTGCAGGTGGCTGCTGTTTTTATTAGTTAGGTATATGTAAAATGACCAGTTCACAGAAAATAAATATGCAGTTGCTGTTCCTATGTGATCTTAATTTGAACTTCCATTTATTCATAGAGAACTGGAAGGAAAAAATGCATTCAAAAATCACACATTCAGAAAAAGAAATTATTAACTATTGCTACTGAATTTACTGGATGGTACCTCATTATCACGAGCCTCCCACAGAAGCATATGTAACACTTCTGAAAATTTCTGGTAGCTGTATTAAAGTACTTTGGGCTCATTCCACTAAAGTTTGTGAATCACATCTTCTCTCATCTGTCTTTAGTCAGAAAAAAGAGGAAAAAAAACCCAACAGAATTTGTTTTTTCCTTTTATCTTTGGGTTTTCCAACAGGATTCTCTACATACTTAATTGCTATTTTGCTCAAATCTGAGAGAACTATTCCAAATGAAAAGGGAAAAACCAAAACAAGCCACTGAAGTTCTGTACAGTTAAACTGAAACAAAGAGTATCAAAGATTAAAAAAAAAAAAAAAGGCAAAACCTTATCTGCAGACAATATGAGGAAGTACTAACACGTGTAAAGATTAAGTATCCTACTTCAAAGACTGAAAGTAACAGACAGTGCTGCACAGAGCTTTCTGATGTTACAATAAGTTTGAGATGATTAAGAACATTAAAGACATTTCTCCCCACAGAGTTTTACCTATTAAAGTTTGAGTGTGACTGATACAACAATTGTTTAAACAACTTCTAAGATCTTAGGGGAGAAGCTTGCAAGTTTGTATTGTAATTCTAAGCAGAATCATGGAAAAAAAACATATCCTCATCACAAAAAAAAGCTGAGAAAAGAAAATAAGTTCTCTTTAATGATGCTACATCAATCCTATTCCCCCGAACCCAGAGCATTACAGCATCTATTGGAGCATCAGAGCACCTGTATTTCCTCATCTTGTTTCCCAGATCAAGTTTAAACATGTCCTGGTTATTAGAAGACTACGCATTATTATTTTGCTAAATAATAGCTTGCCACATTTACATAACTTCAAATTAAATTTGCCATGAAAACTTTCAGAGTTGTAAGTAATCAGGATGTACAATTGTTTTTTAAAACGATTATTCTAAATAGGTGGAACTGTACTTATAATTATTAAACAAAAAGTGGCAAGAACATGGAACATAAACTGCAGCTGACAAAGAGTATTGCAGGTTTAGGTGCTAAGCTTCAAATGTAAGTTCACCTGGTCCTGAACATGAACAGTCACCATAGTGACTTTGAAAGCATTTCCAAAGCTCAGAATGATACTGTAGATTACTATGACAAATAGAATAACCCGCACCTCATTAATACAGAAGTAGGGATTTGTGTCCCCAAGCAGACTACATTGCCAGCTTGGCAGTACAGTGATAGTCCTAACCCTGCTGCACAGATTAGAACAAGTGTCTTCAATTAAAATTTGTCAGAAGCATCATATGCACATAAGCAAAAAAAATTCTGGCTTCCTTCCCAAACTCACAGGGTGAGGCTTGTGATATAAGGGGTATATATTATTAAACATACAAAGTTTAACATACACAAATTTTAAGTTGATAAGTATTAGACTTTCAAAGTAGCAGCACATTACATGGTCTTTAAACCTGAAACAGTCTCAGCTGCCCATTCCCACTCCTTCCCTCCTGTTATTTCAACAGAAGGGAAATAATTCTGCAGAAACAATCCAGCAAAAACATTCTTATGTCTTGTCTTTTTTGTCAGGTTACTTCAATTGGGTTGTTTCTCTGATGATATTAACTACACAGCCACATGATGAATTGTGCTGGCGTATTTGCTCAGGTGTGAATAAACAGAAAGGGAACAGCTGTAGCTTAATCTATTTTTGCCACTGAAGACTAAGGATCAAAAAATCATGTATAAATCATGTCTAGCCATGACGAGTATAACTGCACCACAGCTGCAAACTTGTGTGCTACCAACCTCTCTTCCAGCCATCACCATTCTTCACACTTGAAAAGTCCTTGCGGACCAGGAAGCTCTGCTAGGATAAATTAATTGCTTTATCTCTGGTAATACTATTTGCCTGACAGGTTAGCTATACTTGAGATGAACAGTTAGGAGAAACCTTTTACCCTGAGCAGTGCTTCTGGGAGGGGTTCAGCTGGTGAAAATAACCAGCAGAGTTTTGCTGGTGAACTCCGGAAGGGCTCACAATAGTAGTAACCTGACTTTAATCACTTGATAAACCTTCAGATAAACATGTAACATAAATTAAAGTTTTAATCCTGTATGACATTTAGTGTGAATGTTTGCCTCAGGACCCAGACTGCCCCACTGAGATCAATCAGAAACTACACAGAGGGTATGGAGGATTAAAAGCTTATGAAATAACCTCCAAGATTACTTACTCATTCTTCAAACACTTCACTGACTTTCCAAGAAAGTCAATCTGTGTAAGCATTAAAAGACCAGGCCATAAATAAAGCTTATAACCTTCTTTTCAAACAGTTATATTTCTAGACATAGCTAAAAGTTGATGTAAGATAAGTCGTGCAGTTTTGTATAACAGTATAACGTGGCAGCCCTAGAGATCTGCAATTCTGACCTCCCAATCCCAATTCTCCGTTACTGCACATGAAGCACAGTATGTACTGTACAAAAGATGTTACACAGAACTATACATCTTAGTCTTGTATTTTATTACACTCCATGAAGTAATATATTGGGAAAGTTATTTGTGCTTTCCAAAGACATTCTTGAAATTTTACCTTTAAGAAGCTGTCTGCTGTGAGCAGTGCAATCTGTTTCTCTGCTTCTTGCCTTTCTACGTATCTGACGGCAAGAAAAAAAACAAGAACATAAAAAATATACTGTAAAGTATGATTAAAGATTACAGGGCTAAAAATTTCAAATAGTTTATGATGCTATAAGGATATCTTTGGAAAGATTCAAAAAGGGACAGTCAAATCCAGCAAGTTGAAAGGCCTCTCCAAAACCCTAGAGATCGTGCTCCAAGGCAGCTTAACAGGTTCAAAAGTAACTTATGATTATATGTCATAATAGCTTGTTTCTGCATTAAGAAAAAGAGGGTGAGGAAAAGTTCAAGTGATTACACATCACAGAAGTTGAACTCTGTAGACCAGAAGATGAAGGCATTATGAAAATATTTAGAACTGACCTCTTTTTGATCAATTTCCCTTTGCAACAGAAACACATGCACAAATGATCCAGTTGTCACAGAGCTAAATTTACATATTTATTTTTTAAAAAAAAGCTGACTAAATACAAGATTGTCCAAAATTTATTTAGCCTTTTACCTTCTAAAAGAGGGCAGTCTTCGAACATTTTCGCACTGCTCATGTGATAAAGAATTTACTCTCTTCTTAGCGTCTGTCAGTTGGCAGCACAGTACACTAAGAGGCTCGGAATAGAAATGTTCAACAATACAGAGCTGAAAAACAAAGCAAGAAACACTGAAGTTAATAAAATTTATCCTCCCTGCTATATCTACCTTTTAATGCTTTCTTATTACTACAGTGCATATACTACAATGGTAGTAATGGTATTCCTTCAAAAAAGAATTCATTACAGTTGATAAATATTCTGTAAGTCACTACAGGACACATCAATCACTTCTTAATACAGTCACATAATTACCTTTCTTGCTGTATGCACTATTCATTTTCAATACCTCATCCTTCCCTCCTCTTATATGATGCTAACTATTGCTTGTCAAATATTTTCTATTCAGTTCTGTGAACTACTGCATTCTTCAGGTTATATATTCAGCTCCAATGCTCACAAATAACAAAGAGTATATTTAGAGATACTAAAAGCAACTACTGTACAGAAGCAAACTTACTGCACATCCTAATTTCAATTTCTGTTTCATGTACCATTTCAAATACACTGCTAAGCTCTCACTGTGCATACACACAAACGGGCTTTATTGCTGATTTCAGCTGTACTAGAAGTAGCATCAGAGCCTTGCAGGATAGTAGCATATACTCCACACATCTATTCTTAAAAACAAAACAAACCCCCAATCAGACTACCTCACTAAGAACTAAAACATGAAAACTGTCAAAGAGGAAAGATGCTTGCTGTCAGAAAACATCACTGCTAGACATAACGAGATGATGGTGGTTCCTTGTACCTATCAATTAGGAAATCTGATCCAAATTTGCTTCATCCTTGAATACTTTTAAGGCACAAAGACACAGACATATCCTGTCAGAGACAGGACTTGTATTTTCGTGTCAGGCCAACATGGGCTCACTAAAACCTGGTGACTCGTTCAAATAAGAGGAGTTGAAACCTACCAAAGGCCAGGCAGGTCTGTCTGTAGGAAAAGGTGCTAGAGACAGGATATTTCTCTTGGCCATGTGTAATCACTGAATCTTAGATATCAAACAATCTGAAACACTCTAAAGGTATATGACACTAAAAGGGCATGTTTTACTAACAGGTTCACACACAGAGCCAGGCAAGAAACAATTTCACAATCCTGCATTAGAACAGACTACAGGGACTACAAATTCTTTGCAGAACTCTTGTCAATGATCCACAAAGGCCTGAAAGAGACACAGACACAGAGCTACATCTAGAGATGAAGATCTATATAAGCCAGTAAGTTCTTATTACCATTGCCTACCTGAAATCCTCTGATAAAATTCCAGACAGAAAAATCATGGTACAAGAATATGTTGATGAGAACCTGCAGAACTTTCTCACCCAGTTTAAAGGGAAACCGGGATGTTAGAAGCAGCTAAGGGAGACAAAAAGGAAAAGTAGCTACAACAGGAATTCTTTCCTGAATTCAACTCATCAAAATTTACATACACAATTTAATACAACTCTTACTATGTGTCAGCATTCAACTAAACAAGATACTAAAGACACTAACTTCTAAAAACAATACTTCTGCTAAAATATCCATGCAAAGATTGATTTTCAGTTTATCATTTCACTACATTTTTGTAAATACCTTTTGCTAATATGCAACACTTGAAGTTAGTTTTGTTTAATGCTATTTTTGTCTTTATTGTTAAAATTAATAACAGAGGAGGGGGTACTTTAACCACCAGGGATACCACTACTTTCAGCATGTGTAATTGGGATTTTGGAAATCCTGCACAAAGTGGCGTACTGAGAATTGTACAGGCACAGCATCTACGTGGTTTGATCATTTGGAAAACTCTGCTAATTTTTGACAAGCAGCAGAATTCAAGCTGAACTATATTTTTCTATGTTTAAAGCTATGTTTTTCTGAATCAAAGTAAAACTCAAATCAAAGTACTGCCTTAATGAAGAGGTGGGAATGTCAATGTGCAACTGCCGAAGCACACGTGGGCAATGTCAGTGCAAATGGAAGCAGATACCTGAGTGTGTCTCAACTTGAGAAAGAAGATGTCAATATTAAGCTACTTTGCAGCTATGAATAGAAATATCAAAAATCCACAGCTCTCAGGAACAGATTTCATTTCAAAAGCTTCAGACAAACCTAAAGGCCACATGTATTATACTGTGTTTGAATACACAAACACTCCTATTCAGAAAGGGAATTACCTTGTCAATTATAGTAGACAGGTGCTCCTTACAGGAAAAGGACTGGAAAAGCTCTATGCACAGCAGAGAGGAAACAGAATGAGGAAGTAAGCTGTGGATAATCATTGGAGATGTAGCGATTCCAAAAATCAGTACTAGAGGTAATTCACGGATATGCTGACTAGATCAAGGGGGAAAGGAGAAAAAACCACAATAGTTACATTATAGAAAATAATGAAACAAGTGTATTATGCTCCTACTACAGCACTAAGCTAAGACGCAGAAATGGGTAAATTAAAAGATTTGTTGCCAGTAAACTAAAAGGGTTTTGATGTAGAGTAAAATGAAAAAGAATGGAAGCTATTTAAAGTCCTAAAGCAGAAAAGGAAATTAAATTATATTTTAGGATTCAAATTTCAAGAAATGACATAAAAAGCATCTTTTCAGTTAGCGTATCGTACTGCTCCTATATGCCCCCAAAGTTATATTCAGATAACTGAATCTTCTTTTTTTTCCCAAAGAAATAAAGGAGACATAAACGAGCTAACAGTCTCCAGAAAATGTACAGATTTTGCACCATTTAATGCATGTAAAATAAATATGAAACACCCCTAATGTTCTGTGTTCTCATTAGACTTAAAAAATAAAGAATTCCAGCTTCTTCAGATTTAATCTTCATCTTCAGATTTTTTTTTAGTATATGCTTTGAGAACTGATAATCAGGATTGAATTGCTTGTATTCCTTGTGAACAGCATCAAATTATTCAAAATGCAGTGCTTTCAGTATTATTTAATCATCATTTAATCATGTTAAGGAGATACAAATTCTGTTATCTTAAATATCTTCCTAGGCTAAAACTGTCAATTTATTCTAGTTTTCTGGTTTCACCACAGCAACTTTTTGACCTTGGTATTTTAATTGTTATCCCACAGTTATTTCATTAAGTAGAGGCTTAAACATAAAACAGATAAACTTCATCTATTACTGTCCACTGTTGATAACCTAAGAATATTGGCAAGATACTGAATCTTGTGATGAACCAATCAGAAGAACCTCTCATATTCACCCAACTTCACCCTTTATTAAACATTTTTCAGACTGAAATGGAGAGAATAAATCCAACTCTACCACTACTCAGAGGCCTGTTTTCAATGTATTATGCAACTCTGCCAAGCTTCTATTTTACCCATCTTCTGTTTACTATAATCAAAACAATATTTAGTTATAAGCTCATTTGAATCCTCTAAATCTTTCCTTCTGAAGGGACACAAAACCAATCAAAAAAGTGTATTTGCAAATAGTAGACAGACTTGAACAGCACTTCAGCTATGTTCCGTATACTCAGTTATTTCTCCTTGACACAAAAATCAAAAACAACACTTAATGAATAAAATCTTATTCCCCCCTGCTTTACCCCCTAATTATTTCCAGATTATCATGCATTTCTGATTTTACTTCCTCAAATGTTCCCTAGAGAGCCCATCTGCCAGATCTGAAGTAGAAAAATGGGGGGTTTTGTGGGTCTCTCAGAAAGAGAAATCGCCTAGCCTTATCGAGAGGTAACGTAAGGCGTGCATGCTGCAGCTGCATTGTATAACTGCAGCCACAATTTTGCTGCACCTGTAGTTTCAAGCTGGGGACTGAATGTAAGATGCTCTTTTTGGAGAACAGCATGGGTTTTGGTTAGAATGCATGAAATTATATTAAGGAAGACAGGTTAAGGACTGACAGGAGCACAGGAGCACCTGAAGTAGTCAGCTACCCATTACAGATCCTGGCTGACACAAAAATTCTCTGGGTAAGTTTTATATCCTACCATTAGTAAGCTAGTGACCTTAAACAGCATTAAATCAGTAGACATACAATTGTAAAAGTCTACAGAAGAAGGATCTAGGCATCTTGAAAAATTAGTTTCACAATCACTAATTATGTAACAACTAGTACCAATAAATATTCTTATGTAAAGACTTAAATCAGCCACCCAATATCTCAACCCAGCCCTTTGGCACACTGCTCCAGAGTCCCAGGTTAGCCTTAGGATACCTTATCCCCAAAACTTCAGAAATAAGTTTCTGCACAATCACTGCAGCAAAGATGCAGCATCAATATTTGATTCCAATTCTCCACTGGCCTCATTGTTACACTTCAAACCAGCTGCAAATAGAAAATGGGTAAAAGAGTGGAAGAACTAAACTTCAGCTCACATTACCTGCTGATGACTATGAAGTCTTGAAGTACTTTTGTGGTGAAACTTTCCATGTCTTTGAATATAACTACAACTGGAGGAGATTGCTGGTGTTTTGCAGAGGAAGTTCTTTTTTTGCTCAGAGTTTCAGAATCTGTTTTCTTTAAAGCCATTTGTTATGCGTTAATAACCATAAGACAATAAAATAAAAAGATTGAATCACATCTACAATATTATAATGTCTGAAAGTGACATGAGGCGACTTTGTGCTACAGCTGTATTTATTATTAGCATCCAGAATTGCAATTTTTCTTCCTTCTGTTTGGCATAGCATGAAGTACAAAGCATAAACAAATCTTAAAATCCCACATACCAAGAAAGGCAAGAATAGCTCTGTGAGACAGAACTGATGAAATTCATACATTGCACACATGAGACATTGCTCATTTCTTATATCTTTATCCAGTAATAAAAATGTGGTCACTAAACTTTTGTTTAAACACACACTGCTTGTGAAGAAGTCATCATAAAATCAGTTTTAACTTCACGACAGAAGCAAAACTTTAAATTTCATTAGCTGTATTAAACACAAAGATGCAAAAACATGTTGAAAGTTACTTTCTCACTGATTGCCAATGTAGTTTGGGCTGCAGGTGACAGAATGGGACATTACCACCAATAGGGTGCCTTTACCCTGGATGGCTGTTCTTGTATAAAGTGTTAATAAACAAACATCTCAGCACTCCTGGGAGAAAAGCACTCCTGGCATGAAGTTGATACTGCATGTTAAACTTCTAGTTCCCAGTTAAACCCCAAAACATACCTTTGTTACACTCTCATACCAGTCGACAACAGATTTCATTGAACAACGTATTCTATTCTGGGAAACCTGCACATAGTCGTCATCTTCCAATGAGACCACATCAGTAGAGCAGTTCATCAGTTGCCCCATCAGCTTCTGCATCAGATTTTTTATGCCTTCACATTTTTAGACACACAGTAAAGACATTTGGTTATTCAATTCATACTCTAAAAAATCATCCCATTATCCCTTATTATATGTTCACTTTCCCGATTTTGTGTCTTCTTTACCCAGAATGCACATCTCATGCTACAGAAAGCTCGAAAATATTCATGATACATATGCTAATGCAAGAAAAATTATGCTATTAATTTGCCTAGATAGCAACAATTCGGGTCAAGATGTTGGCCCTACACCTTTCCTGAACTCCAGCCACATGCCATTGGAGTGACCTAAAACATAAAACTAAAACAATGCAGCCAATCCATGGATCTGGGGATGCTGCTGGAAACACTTCTGGTCTTTTTACTTAAGAAATTAAAAAAAGAACAAGGAGACTGGGACAACATTTTTTTCTACCCATTCCCCACTTTAATAACATGACTGTAAGCATTTAAAATGTGGAATGCATACATATACTATCCAGTTAAACAACAGAAAAGCCAACCTACAACATCAATCTGCCAAGGACTGAGCAGCATGCTCTTGATGTTTATGCTATAACTAAGCAGTATTTCAATCTTCATTGTTTTTAAACAGAATTGGACAACTGTTAAAATACAGTAGTAGGCATTACTGCTACGTTAACATGGGATTGAGCAAATCTTTAGAAAGTCTCGAAGGTCCCTCTCACTGTGAGGGTGGTGAGACACTGGCTCAAGTTGCACAGAGAACGTGTGGCTGCTCCATCCCTGGCAGTGTTCAAGGTCAAGTTGGACGGAGCCTTGGGCGACTTGGTCTAGTGTGAGGCATCCCTGCCCATGGGAACAGGTTGGAACCAGATGAACTTGAAGTACTTTCCAACCCAAACCATTCTGTGATTTTAAGATTATTCTTACATTTGTGTGCACAAGATAGAATTTCTAGTTAGTTGTTAACTTATTCAGAAGAAGCAGCAAAGCTATTGCAGTATTTACCTGGGCAATCTTTGGCTTCCAGCAAGGCTATATAAGGAGTAATATTTTGAAGGGCTTCTGAGAGATTTCTAAAAGTCAATTCATGATCTGTAACATTTACACCTAGAAAAAGACAAATTTTTAAGGGCATTTTTTCCTGTGATTTGCGACCACCATGATTTAGTAATAAACTGAACAGCAGACAAAACCCAGAAGACACTTCAAATATTTAAAGAAGGAATGAAAAGCATTGCATCATCTATGATGAAAGATGAAAAACTAGCACAAGATTAGAACACATGTGAATACTACCTGATAACAACAAACAGGGAACCTCTGCAAAAACCCCTCACTGTTTGGGAGGGGTTTTTTTTGTTGGTTGGATGTTTTTTAAGAGATATTTCTCAGGGGTACAAACCCTCAAAAGCCATCCACAGTCATCTAAGGCCTGTGGACCAGAAAACAAAGTTCACCCTCTGTAAAAGAAAAACACTGCATACACCCGAGACCTGGATCCTCACATGGCTTATGTAAGGAGGTAAATATTAATATCCTTAATCAATAACAACAAAAAAGCCCCTCCAGAAGGCAATTCACAGCTTCTACGGAGCAGGAGCTTCTCACTTTCTACTGCCCACAAAAGTAGACTAACTTTCACGCTTTGTTAGTGCCTACATAGTAAACTTGAAGCACAGGCCTGATTTTAGGTTCCCTAAAATGATGCACTGAAAATGCAGTCAGGTTGCCTTGAACCAGGTTTGGGATTGCTGTTATAACCCTTTGAAAAAAGCAGGGGGGAGGGAAGAAAAGCACCAAACAATTCCAAACTTTACCAACTTCAGTAATATGATCTTCCACTATTTTCTTAACCATCTCCTTTTCCAAGATAATTACACTGCTCTCCTACAGGTAAAGATGCACTGCAAGAACATGTATCAGGAATACAGAAGCTATGTAATTCCACCATTAGCCAACACTAAGTGTGTTTGTGGCAGAAACAGGAACAAAATCAAACCATCTCCAGAGCCTCAGGAAAAAAAATCCCTCTACATCACTAGCAGCTGCCTAAGACAAACCTTTAGGGAAGATGCTAACTTACTATGCATATGCTATTATGCACAAAAGGGGAAAGAGGTCTTATCCTGCTTCCTTCTCCTAGCCCAGCCTCTTCTGTTAACATTTCTTATGCCTATATTGCTCACAATAATTGCTAGAAGTCACCACTGTATTTTTCCTTGATATTTGTGACACTTTTAAGCATATTTATA
This sequence comes from Melopsittacus undulatus, assembly GCF_012275295.1. Lineage (NCBI taxonomy): Eukaryota > Metazoa > Chordata > Aves > Psittaciformes > Psittaculidae > Melopsittacus > Melopsittacus undulatus. The sequence goes on along the minus strand of NC_047529.1, from coordinate 50,020,869 downwards.
CAACAAAATGTACCTTAAAAAATTACCTAAGACAAGAGCTGCAGTGGGGATTTCTCTGGACTTCATCCGACAAGTCCAGTCTGTTGTCTTTCCTTGGAACTCAGAATGAGATCGCCCCAAAAAACTTACTAGGTTATCAAGTAACTGCTTATTCAAGTCTTCCTGTATTTGCTGTAAACAAACAGAGAGATTTTATTTATGAAGATGCAGAAACACAAGAGTATCTTCCTGTTCCTACCACTTCCCTGCATAATTTTTAATCCTCAAAGCTCCAGGGTAAAGTTTTAAGTAATACTAAGTATTCCTGTGAACTATGAACATGTTAATTTATTCACTGTGTGGCAAACACAGCCATTTCCAATCTTGGAACTTCTGGTCAAATGCCTCAACTTGGAAAGCAAATGAGCTTAACTGTGCTGTCACTCCACAAGCTTCAAAGGAGGAGGAAAAATCCCAACATCTGACAAAGTGTAAATTACATAGGAGGAATAAACCAATATAATTAGTTTATGGAGAATGTTCATGAAAATTGCTATTATTCTCTTTTGGCTTACAAAACATTTTTTGAGAGATTTACATGAAAGCAAACATTCAGTCTCTCCAAATCTAATTCAGGATGGAAGGAGAAAAAACAAAACAAAAGAAAAAGGAAAGCATTAAGTATGTTTTATAAGGAAAAATACATAACTGTTACCTTTGCTACACTGGCTTTTCACCTTCAAGGATATTTTTCATATAAGAATATGTATACATAGGAATATATAGAAAGTTGAGAGAAAACAGGAAAAGATAAAACTTTTAAAAGGAGACACAGTGGCAGCATTATGTATTTCTTGAATTATGTATGTGCCTTTGAAAATCTGTCTCTAATCCAAGGTATTCCTTCTGCTAGAACACACAAGAAAACATCCCTCTACTCTTAAATTCAGCATATCAATATATACTCTAGAACACAGATGTTAAAAACTGGATTAAACCCCTGCCCCCAATAAAGTCATCAAGGAAGTGACATACACAGCAGTGAACCTAAATTTAAACTAAGTGGTAGAGGCCATTCCTAGCAGCATTGATGAGACAGTTATCAAAGGAGTTAAGGGGACATCTCCAGGAGACTGCACATGATGCCTGCTCAAAAGCTTGAGCTCCATTTCCATTATACAGAGGAGTTCCTCTTGCTCTCCTGATAAAACTGTATACAAAATAATCTTAGTCCTTTCACCCTCTGCTTATTATAAAATATTCTTCTGGCCTTTCTGATGTTGATTGTACACCTCTGAGCTCCCACACAGTAAATTCTATGGCAACTTAGAAGAAACTGTAACATGGCACTTTAAAAAGAATTTACACCATCAGCTTTATAACAGCATCTTAACACCTCCTGTATTGCCACACCTCCTCTGAGCTGTTTCTTCAAAAGTCATCAGACCTTGAGCTTCTTCTGATCATTACTGTACATGTTTTCACTAAGCTGTCCTAAACAATAACCTGAATCTTTACTAAGCATGGTTACATTATATATTATTTCTTCCAATGCACACCTGTGAAGATGTAATTCAGGCTGCCACAGCACTACACATTTGCTAAGTTTTCTTAAAATTCACCGGTCTTTACTCATCAAAACAAACTCACTGCTGGCACTACTTTGGTAGTGTTGCAGAAAGCATGCCAGGCTGCTCTGAATCTCAAGGGACCAGCTCATTTACTTGCACTGCTTACTCTGGCAAAGTCATGCTGAAAGTTCATTTCCTGCAGCTACATTAGGTTTGGTCAAGATTATCTATTGCGTGGTCTGAAAACCATTATTGGCACATTAGAGCTAAAATTACCATATTATAAACCCTATACTTAGGCTTTTGTTTCTAACCTAGATTGAGGTAGACTGGCAATTGGAATTCCTCACCATACAGGAAATGAATGTGAAAGCCTTTGGTGAGATGCATCATAATAAGAACATTTGCAAGACCACTGGTGACAGCAAGGGTCAAAACTGGTTTACCTTGCAATACTGAAAACAGAAAAGCTCCAAAATCCACCTTCCAAAAACTTAAGGACAGTTTCTGCAGTACTTCTGCCAACGTTTCTTGTTGTGAGAAGCCTGAAAGAATGTCATGAGCAGATGACAGATGGTGCTGCTACAATCACAGCACAGTTTATGATGGACATACAAAGGTCCAGAGTGCTCCACAGCAAAGTACCTGGAGGTGAAATCCTCTTCACTCTTCAACACCTCAAGTAGATATGTATTCTGCCACAGCTCAGGCTTACTACACCAATTTGAAAGTAAGTAAGAAAGAAAATCCTGACTGGATAAAACTTCCACCTACCTGGTCTGACCTTACAGATGACGCTATTATGAGCAGGAGTTCAGACTACAGACTTTCAACCTGAATTATCACACTATTTTAGATGTAAGAACAATCATCACCCCAAGTTTGCCAACAGCAGGATAAAAAGATGATAATTCAAAATTTGAGAGAAAAAATATCAGAGATACCCCCGTAGCTGGACAAAGAAAATTCCAGGTACAGCAGGCAATCTGCCTTTGGGCAAACCAAACTCTTAAGGCAAAGCCCATATCAATTTGTCAGTGTAGGATGAACTGTCTTTCATCAGGAGAAGGAATAACAGAAGAAAGTATCTGGCAAACTCCTAGCAGTCTCAGAGAAAACAAGGGTAGGAGATTTTGAACAAGAAAGAACAATGATTTTCCAGATGACAATGACACTGTGCTTCCGAGTGATTAAAGGAGTCTTGTACTATGATGGGCTGTGCCTGCTGCTCTGGAAAAAATCCTTTCAGTGCACTAGGGAAAAAATCCCAACACTTCTCCAACCTGAAAATCCTGTAGCCACTTTCAGTAGTGTAAAGCATTATCTCAAAAGCCTTGACAACACTGTGCCAAAGGAAAAAGATCCAAGCAAAGGTCTTCCAGAAGTAGGTACACAGAATGCCATCCTTGCTGTAGTCCACTTTGTAGTTGACAAGGCAGTTTCTGGTGCAGCTGTCAACATTATTGGCAATGCTGGCAGCTAACCTGTGAAGCTGAAGCAGTTGCCAGGAATTTACTAAATATACCTTCACAAACTTTTGTTCATTCTCTACAAGCACCATTGCAGTTTAGTGCACTGCTTTGCACAGACTGGCTAGTTATGGTTTGAAAAGGGTGCTGACTAGTCAAAGGGAGCTGGATCATGGAATAGTAAGAACAGAATTAAAGGAATTTATGAGTTTAGCCCAAGGGTCCAGATTTTAAGCTACATCCAGCTGGCTTCTACTTCACATCCCAAAACAAACTTTGGAAAAAAAAAATCTCATAATGTCTAGAGCCCAACAGCAGGTAGAGGAATATGGAATACTTGCCCAGAATCCTTGACACTGAATAGAGGAGGAAATCCCTGCTGTACGGAAGCAACTACTCATACCCATAGTGCAAGCCAGCTGGCTATAGGGACACAACAGCAGCATGCCATCTAACACACAACACTTAGGAGGCTGTAGTTCAGTATGTAACTAACTCTGATCCTCATCAGACAACCCCACTGACACTATCTGTACTAGTTCAATAGACTATACTTGCATCTGTGTCATTCAGTATTTGACATTGGTGCAACTGTAAGTCACATAAATCCACTGTGAATTCTAGGCTGCTATGAACTCTGTAACACTGAGCTCAAGAGCAGCCTAATATCCTCAGAGGGCTGGCAAGTATGTAACTGAATTGAAGGTAGAGAACAGCAGTATGCCAGGAATTAATAAAAAGAACTATTAATAAGAAAAAATTAGAAGAAGCAGCTTGAAGTATTAGAAGCATGTAGTTCTGTGGCTAAAAGTAATGTTTAATTGATGGATTTATTATCACTCTGGATATTCTGGACAGCAATTTCAGTCTCAGTCAGTACTTCTGGCCGTTTTACTGCTTTAGCTAATCTGCCTTTTAAGTGTGTAAAACAAGATCTCTAGAAGCAAAGAAGCAAAGCAAAGAAGCATTGTTAGAAATGCAAAACACCGGTTTAGTATGTGATGTAACACTCACCTCTGTTTCCAATTTGATCTGATTCCATAACGACTGACAAGTATAAAACCGCAACTCACTATCCTCCAAATCATTTTTTCCTTCACTGAAATGGACAGCTAGAAAGAGAAAGCAAAGGCAAGCACAAATGAGATTATTGAAACAAAACATTTTTTGCTAACAAGAAAATTAAGCATCTGACTGAAACAAGAACATCTTAAAATACATACATATCTGAGGGAGATAACTTTTCTCTTAACCAGTTACTTAATTGCTGGTATCTGACAGAATAAGCATGGGAACAAGCAGAATCTGTTACCCGGATATGCAGGGAAAAGGTAAACTGGCTGCCACATGATCTAAAGGCTAAATCAGAGCAAAGAGCCTTTATTATTAAAATAAAAATTAAAAAAAAAATCTTTCCCTTGCTTCAGAAAGTTTTGTGGGTCTCTTTCACCTATTAAATATTCAGTCCTCCTTTACTATTACAGTCAGATATGAAGGCTTGCAAGAATAAATACATGAAAACTCTTTCTGTTCCACAGGGAAGACGCAGATAACACCAATTTCCTGAAAATAATAAGGTATACTGGGAAAGGACTGTCAACTTACATGAAAGGTATTTATTTTTAAATACATTTAACTGACACAACTATGCCAACAAAACTTTTAAGCACAAACTACGCCTACATTTCTGGCTCATCTCAAAATTGCATCTCACTTCTATATACACTTTTTATGAAAAAGAAAAGAAGAATCAGACCCTTTTTGATAAAACAGTGTCTTGGCACATTTTATGAATGCATCTGGCTTCCCAGGTGCTGCTCTGCCTCACAGATGTGAGTACAGAAATTCTCCACCTGCTTCCAACCAAGGAGAAACAACAGAGCTGGGAGTAAAACTGGAGACTGAATGGAAACTTCCATAACTGAATGAGCTTTTTCTTGTCATTTTTCTCCCATACTCACAGAGCTTACGTTTCTCTTAAAAAAAAAAAAAAAAGGGTATTGGCTTGCAACCAACCATTCTTATCCTTCCAGCATACATTTAGCAGGCCTGGGGTAGGTTTAAGGCCTCACTAACACCACCTGGAAGCACACAGAAACTGAAGGCCTGTTAACTGTTGCTATGCAGCAACAGTAAATATATTAAATATAACCATTACTTTTTCTAAGCATATGCATATAAAAAAAATTAATTTGCTATCCAATACTGTCCATTTGGTGGCCATTCAATGGAGCATCAGCACCAGACTGATCTCTAGCAAAGAACCAATTGATGGGCACACAAGAAGCACTCCTTACCCTCTATTTTCATTGTCTCCCCTGACACCTCATTTGCATCCCTAAGGAAAAAATCTCTTAAAATACATAACCCACTCTGATTACATAGGTCATAGGCTTTCCAGCTGAAGGAAACCACATTACAGGTAACATATGAGGTCATACTGGTAGATTAGCATTTTGGCAAATACATATATATTACCAAAACTCAAGCTATAGGTGCAAATGTGCACAGAAGGCCTTTCGTGGGGTGCGAGAGCACTATCAACTAGTGATACTGTGAAGTTTCACAACTGAAACCTCACACTCAACAGGTTTGGGCTTCCAAACATTTAATGACACACATCAAAGCACTGATTATTTAGAACACCATTCTAACCAACTGCTGTGAGCAGCGAAACTAGTTCACCTCTGCCTTTTATTTAGGGGCAGTTCAGCCAAATTTATTTTTCTATCTTATAGCATTTGCTAACAACATGTTTAGCAGGATTTACCCAAGCATTGCTAACTTTGCAAAAATTAAAACATAATATCCAGTAAGGGGTAAAATTTCAATATGTTTTAAGTGCATAGGTTTTGGTTGTTGGTTTACTCATCTTGCAATGACTTGGAATGACAGCCTGGATTGTATTTTCCTGCCACTCATTCCTTGAGCTACAAATGTGCCAACTCTCACTGAAAAATAATTTGAGACTACTTTTAAAGCAGGTGGTACAGTAATGAATGAGCCTGTGGTGATGTCCACAAAAATCTGGCCTTATGACTTTCTTCTCCACTTTTTTTTATACAAATTGTCGCATCTTTTGACAGCTCTGGTTGCCAAATGTTTAACCTGGGAATAAGAAGGGTAAGTTTCCTAACCAAATCTCTAACAGCAACTATTTAAGCAGCATTATTTGTGGCTCCAATAAGAGTCAGTCCTGTTCAGTCCTCCTCAAATGACAAGAGACCTGTATACACTGCATATAGGCTGGAGAAAATATATATAATAAATACTAGTGGACAGAAGCCATGGGATCTTCACAAACAGCTTTTCTTTCTTTTCTCAAGAAATTTAGGCAAACAGCCAAGCATATGATGAGACTTAGGAATGGGATATAATTTCTAACTCCTGTAGCTTAAAGGTGGCTCACTCAGATAAACAATTTGCCACTAAACAATTTACTAGTCACATCGAAAGAAGTTCTCTTGTTAAAAAAAAGTGCAGAGACAAAGACAGCTATTTAATCTTCATTGCTGAAGATAAAAAAAACATTCACACTAGCCAATAATTTGCTGGGGTTCCTCAGAAAATGAGTTTTCAGCAATATCGACATCAAGGTGCAACGAAAATCCTCAAGCAGCTATGACAGAACTCAATCAGATGTGGTGAACCTGCTCACCACAAGCATAGAAATAAATACCAAAATGCACTGACCTGTTTTCTGAGACACCCTTCTCTTCTTGGGACTTGGTTTAAAAACAAAGCAGCCCTAGAAAACAGCAAAAAAAAATACAAACTTCAATATGAACATCAATCTGACTGGTTCCTCAGGCCACTTTATTCTCCTTTAATTTCAGTGCTCCATTAAACCAACAATTGGAACTAAACTACAATCTTAAGGATATTGATCTGCATGTTGCCCCTTTATATTCCTGCTTCAAGCTGAAAACCCCATGGAAACAGTATCCCAGCTTATTTGGGAGTAACTTTTTCATCTTCCTATTATGTTCTTCAATTCAACCATCAACTAGTACAGCAGCAGAATCTTTAAATATCTTACACCCTCCAACAGGTTTAGAATTAAGAGGAAATGATCCCCTGGGGACACATCAATAAAGTTTTCTCAGTACAGTTGCAGTTAAAAACAACAACAAAAAAGGCAAGAGACCGAGATACATAGAAAAAGGTGATCTAGAATAATGTAATGAGTATTAATAAGTCACTTACAGAAGCCAATGATGCACCCTAGCTACAGAGGACAAGGGCATCCCAACTTAAAAAAGACGCTTAGAAGCAGAATGACAAATGGTTTGGAAAAGGTTCGGACAAATAAAAACCTTGGCTCCAAGAAAGCCCTCCAGATAGAATTAATCTCCCAGGTAGATCTATCTCATCACAAAGGAGGAGGATATAAAGCACAAGAATCAAGCTTTGAATTCTGGAAGATTTTTTTAATTTTATTTTAGAAAATCTGAAGTTTCCCCCTCCATCTTCTTAAAAATTCATCTCTTTTGAAGGGTTATAATAATTCCTTAAGGATCAGAAAACATATGCATTCCCCAACTGTAGCTGTACAGCAAGAGGGAATGAAACACACAAGTATTCTAGAGAGAGAAATTGGCCGAATCCTCTGTTTCTCAATCAAGATGCTTATACAAGCAATGACTGCAGTACTCAGCCTAGGATAATTCAGTAACTAGCATAATAATTGACCTAGTGAAACTAAAACTCCAGAGGTATATTTAATTTTGATCACAGGCACTACTTTGTTGGGTGACTTTGAAGATTATATTTTCTTTCTTGTGCAAATAAGAGATTGCAATAAAACACTAATCAGAATATTAGCTTCTCTGAAAAACAGCCTTATGAATTGCAGATGCCTTCAGATAATTTACATGCTACAATGTAGATTAACAACCATCTAAAACCAGCTGGACAAAAGTTGTGGCTGTTCTACAGATCCTAAACACTCTGCAACAATTTCACTACACACAACGTGTCAGAACAGTAAGCAACAGAACAGTAAGTTGAGAGTTGGCACAGCTGGAGTTGGCCAAAAATAACTATAAATCATATATATAAAAGATTGGTTGGGACCGGTCTTGTTCAACATCTTAGTTGGTGACATGGACAGTGGGATTGAGTGCACCCTCATCAAGTTTGCCAATGACACCCGCTTGAGTGACACCAGAGGAGGCACAAAGGCAATCCAAGTGCTGAAGAACCTCTCCTGCAAACACAGGCTGAGAGAGTTGGGCTTGTTCAGCCTGGAGAAGGCTCAGGGGAGGACATCCAGTACTAAAGGGGGCCTCAGGAAAGCTGGAGAGGGACTTTTTACAAGAGCATGTAGCGAAGGCAGAATAGCTTTAAACTGAAAGAGGACAGATTTAGATTAGATATTAGGAAGGCATTCTTTACTGTGAGGACAGCTAGCCAGAGAAGCTGTGGCTGTCCCATCCCTGGCAGTGTTCAAGGCCAGGTTGGATGGAGCTTTGAGCAACCCAGTCTAGTGGCCTTCCCTACAAGGGGGTTGGAACTGAATGACTTTTAATGTCCCTTCCAACCCAAACCACTACATGATTCTATGATATTGTAAGACACAAGGGCAAGGCACTGGGACACGTTTCACTACCTAGTTAAAGGCAACAGCCATTTTTTTAAGGGAAATACATCTGGTTTGAATTTTCACTTTGGAAGTACTTCCCTTTACTGATGAAAGTAATAACTAGCAACTTCCACACCAAAGGATACAGCTGCACACCACGATTCAGTGCAAAACAATATAAGGGACAGGAGTATTCCAATTATAAAATACATCCTTCTGCTGCAAACCACTACTATTGCTCATTATAGCATCAAGTGAGACAGAACACAAATTAAACGTGCCAATACAACATTTACAGTCTCACTACATATTGACACCCTGATGAATGAATGCCCTGTGCTTACTACCAACCCAACTAAAGGCCAGATAAAAGCCTTCAGCTCATATCAAGGCAGTAATAAATATTTAACATTACTTGTGAGTAACAGCACTTCTGCTTTTATTTCTCCATTCCATTAGTTCCGAGGAGAGATGCAATGAGCGTTTCAAAGTGGCAGCAGGCAATGTCAACAGACTTGAGCCAAAAGTGACAATACCTACAGCCACAGCACTGCTGTGAGGTTTACTTCGAGTATGAGCGGTTTTAGTGTGCTGACAGGACAGACGAGCAGAGCAGGAGGACTGACTACCTGCTGTGAGGAGAAAAAAGGTAAAACGGGACCGAGCGGGCACCTGGGCAGGGATGAAGAGCCGCCAAGACTTGACACAGCAGGAAATGGGGCACACAGGAGCCTGGGCACAGGGAATGAGAACAGCAGATAAGGACGGGAGAGAGGACAACCGCATATCGCGACAAAGGGACAGGGTAGCTCCTTCAGCACCCGCACAGCCACGTTGTTCCTCATGGTGCTCGGCCCAGTGCAGTGCCAGGGCAGGAGCGAACCCGGCGGCCGCCCCCGATCCCCATCTTTCCCTTTCCCCTTTCCTTTCCGCCTTCCCCTCACCTTGGAGACGGAACACGTGCTCATGTCGCCCCTCTCGCGCCACAAACACCCACAGTACCGGACGCACCGCCCCGCCGACAACAGAGCAGGACGCGCACGCGCACTGCGGGAACACCCCTCTGCCCCAGCACAGTGAGACAGCCCCCTCTGCCTCTGCGCACCTCCTCCCCCTGAAGGGGGACCAATGAGCTCTCCCTCCCTCCCTCCTCCACCCCTGTCCTGAGAATGGTACGACCCAGCCCGCCCCTAGGCGGGCGGAAACGGGTGGGGAGGGGGTAGGTGTGGGTTTCCGCCTGGAGCTGCAACTATGGCGGCTTGTTCCTTTCGGAGGAGCATCGCTTCCCAGGTACGCCGCTTCCTCCCGCAGCTTGCGCGGAGGCAGGGGTGCGCCATAACCAAGACATTCCCCACACACCCTTAACCAGATCCCCCTCCACACACATACACTTTCTCCAGGCGTCTTACAGTATGTCCGGCCCGCTGCTGGAGGGGCTCGATGTGGGCTTCCTATCGCTGCCGCGCTCCGCCCCTCTCGGGCGGCCGCTGTCTCCAGGGGGCCTCACACGCCACCAGCTCCACACCAGGCTACAGGTTCCACCACCCCGCGGGTTGAAACCCGTGACTTCCAGGGACTCGTTCCCTTGGCAAGAAGCTAGCATTTAGTAGCTTAATTAGTGAGGCCCTCGCATGGCCTGGGCCTTCTTGTCCCCTGCTTACTAGGCGCGGGATAAGCCAAATAAGTAGAGACGAGATAAGTTCGTAAAGGCAAGCGGGGGTTTGTTGGGATCCTTGATGGGGGAAGGTAAATAAACAAGCAATGAGCTATATGGGGTGTTTTGTCATGCTTCCCTAAGGTTCCTTTAACTTTTATTCGGTGTATTGCATATTGTTTATAATAGTTAATAAATGTTTGCCTGTTTATTTGGGTTGAAACTTGCTTTCAAACATAAATGATGTATCCCCCATGAGCATTTAAACAGGGAGCAGTGTTTTACTTGGATCTTGTTTTTGCTTAAGCCACTTTGTTCTTTCTTTCAAATTTAGCTTTCAAAGGTTTTGGATCTGCCAACAGAAAATTTAATAAAGTCCATATCTGCAGTTCCTGTCTCCAAAAAACGGTAGCATATACATTTTATCTTACAATGTCATATTTTATTGTTGTGTTTATTATTGCAAGAGCTTAACAAGGCATAGGGGAAAGAAATTCAGAAAAAAAAACAAACCTAAGCTAATATGCCAATCCAAATAGAAGATAAATCTAATAAAATAGCTGTATTTTTTCAAGCAAGCAAGCTTGAAATTAACATAATTGCTGAAATACAGGCGGTGCTTAAATGCAAATGTTTCAGCATTAATGATCAGGATGTGAAATTGCTTAGAACCAGTGTAAAGTTACAGTTTTTTTTTCAGTGGCCTGCTTGAGTGTTTTAATGATGTTAGCAAATAAATTGCATTTATGAACAACCATAACTGTTGCTTATTCTGAGATGGTGTTCTCATCATATTTACTTTTATTTGTATTGGAGCAGAAGGAATATTTGGCTTTCTATCTCAGCTTTGTAAACATAGTGAACTTTCAGGTATCTCTGGCAAGTAGGCTTGGTTCAACAGGATTTTTGGTATGTTCCTTTGTTTTTCAGGCATGTTGCTGATTTCCAGCTTTCTGTTGCTTCTGTAACAGAAGACACTTCTAATGAGAGCTTAGCACAAGACCTTCATCTTCAAGCTGAGAAGCTAGCTGAAAGGGTATGCTAATGCATTTGAATCATATATTTATGCAATAATGAACTTATAGGTGTTAACAGGCATTATATGGTAAATAGTTTTTCTCCAAAGCATCTGTGTGGGTCAGAGTAGTTGAATGATTGCATCTATTGTAACTGCACACAGAATCTTCACAAAGAATTTGAGAAGTGGTTTTAGTTAAACTAAGAATCATAGAATCACAGAATAGTTAGGGTTGGAAAGGACCTTAAGGTCATCTAGTCCCAGTCCCCCTGCCATGGGCAGGGACACCTCACACTAAAGCATGCCACGCAAGGCTTCTTCCAACCTGGCCTTGAACACTGCCAGGGATGGAGCATTCACTACCTCCCTGGGCATTCAGTGCCTCACCACTCTAACATATGGTAAAAAATTTCTTTCTTATATCCAATCTAAACTTTCCCTGTTTAAGTTTTAACCCGTTACCCCTTGTCCTGTCTCTATCTCTTGTGGAATTATTGTTTTCAAACAGTTTGAGAGTAAATAATAGTGTTGAAGTCAGAAAGGTATCTAAAGGATATGCTGTGGTCTGTACTGTTGCCCAACACTTGAGAAAGAAATTGAGTATACAGTGGCTTAGAAAACCAAAGACTACAAAATCCAGCACTAGAGTGGCAGTGGATAAACATAGGCCCTGTTTGTGGGACAGACAGACCAGACTTTCAAATTCCAGATGTACAACCAGAAGTTATAAAACAACTTAGAGATGTTCTAGAGCCATAAAATAGTTCAGTTTGGAATGGACCTCAAGGAGTTATCTGTTCCTATCTCCTCCTTAGTGCAGGTTGTTGAGGATTTTCAGATGAGGTTGCTGAGGGGTTTTGAAATCCTATCAGGTGTTGAAAGCTTCCAAGGATTTGACATCCTCCCTGGGCAATCTGTTCCAATAACTGTTACCATACGGTAACATTGTTTTTTCCTGTGTCTATTCTGTCACTTTAAAACCGCTGCTGTTCCTAGTGTTTAAGAAAGCTGCAAGTTGTCTCTCCTTTATTGTTTGTGGCTCATTAAATGGATCTGGGACATTTAGACCTACACCTTTACATGGAAGAGCAATTGTAATAGTAAAGAAGAACATCAGTATAAGCCTATTTGTGATTGGTTCAAGCCAATAAATAACATTTAATGTAATGGATCAAATTAATTTTTATAATGGATTGAATTACAGTTTTCCAGTTTACCAGTTTTCACCCAATTTGTTTTGCTTTGTTCCTTTAGCTAAAATGTGATGCTGTAGTGAGTGAAATTAGTACTGGTCCAGGAACAGTGAACTTCACGATAAACAGGGAATTATTAGCAAAGGTGAGTACTGTCTTTCAGGTGCATTAAAGTAAATTAGGAGATGTGGAATTAGGAGATGTAATTTTGCATTATGTCACTGAGGGGAGAGTAGGATATAAGACCTAGCTTTAACTTTCACTGGTAAGAATAAGTCTATGGGTAGAAAAGATGATTTATGTATATGTCTAGCTTACCTTCTTTGGTACTGTAATAAGAGCAGAGTTGAAGTTTTTTCTACACGTGCTATTCCTATTTTTTTTTTAAAGTTCAGTATCTGTAAGTAGAAGAATTTTAAAGCTTGGATTTTCACCAAAAACTCTGCCTATAATTTCTCCAACTTTTTTAACTGATCAGATACAGCTTTCAAAAGATAGGGACATTTTCATCTGCACAGGTGACACTGCTTCCTTGGCAGATCAGCCATCTAATTGCTATTGTGAATAAAGGCTCTGGGATCAGTCTCTTGCGTGATTGAGAAACAGTTTTCCTGATAAAGCTTTCTGTTGAAAAATATTTTCTAGTTTTAAATTATAATTTTTCAATCTTCCTTGTGGTTTAGACTGTGTTGCAGCAGGTGTTGAAAGATGGCTCAGAGTACGGAGTAAAAAGTGAACTTTTCTCTACAGTGCCTAGACAAAAAGCAGTAATTGAGTTCAGGTAAGGACATGTGATGAGTTCTTTGAAGAAACTGCCTTGTCTGCTGAGTGATATTCATTGCTGTAATGTATGATGCCTGTGAAATGAAACCATATTTACAGTGTTATATTCAGATGTATTTGATACAAGTAGAATATAAGTTATATTTAGGAAATCAAGGTTTTTTTCCCAGAATACTTTTTTGGTATTTAAAGAGTTCATGTCTCACAGTGTCCTGCACCAAGAATATTCTCACTAAGTGCATAATAGCACTCAGTTTTTCAGTAGGTTCCCTTTATTTTGTTATCAAGAAACATGACCTGAATTGTCAGCCACTAACCCATTTCTTTTTTCCCCTTAATACATTCCTTCCTGGCTGGGGAAGGCAGCCAGGCATTTGTCCATTTTTCTTGCTAAATCTTCTCAGTTGCTGGCCCCAAAATTGCTGTCCAGTGCAGTTTTGCTTCCAGTTGCCTGTGCACGAAATAAAAAGTGGCTGACCTCTTTATGTAAAAATATTTTTGTTCACTTATACTCGCTTTTCAGACTTCTGTAGTCACAGAAAGTGAGCACTTTGTTTTAATTTGGAGGATGGATTTCCATAGCTGAGGTTCCGTTTTATTATCCAGGGCAAACAATTGTGGGTACAGTTATGGGTGGTTTTCCTTTGAGGTGGGGGAATTGTTGGTAGAAGATCATGTGATTTTTAGTTACTGGTTCTTGTACATGATATAATACACAGTACCTGTCCTGGTATTAGATACATCTCTAGCAAAGGTGTGGGGAGAAAGACCCGTATGTCCAAAATATATAAAAAACTGAGAAGATAGTGTAAGTCCTTTGTCACTAGTATAGTTGGGATTTGGAGGGTTGTTTTATTGTGGGATTGTTTGTGGGTTTTTTATTTCCTACAACACTGGTTCTTAACTGATACTGGAGGAAAAGCTGGTGAGATAAAGCAGAAGTTAAAGAATTTTAAGGAAAAATTGGAAATGGCAGTTTTATTTCAGTTCTTCTGCTATATGCAGGAGTTGAGTTTGTTTGACTAAGCTATTTGGCAGTCTTGTACATTGAACTAACATTATTTATAAAAATCTATTACAGCTCCCCTAATATTGCCAAAAAGTTTCATATAGGACATTTGCGATCCACAATAATAGGTAAGTATGCATCTTACTGCCTTCTGAAGAGGCTTGTTTTCCTGTTCCACCTGATGGGAAACACTTCTAACCTTTCACTCTTCTAGTGGAGTGACTATGTCAGGCTTGAGTTGCTAATTAAAAACCTTTTGCTCATTATGCAGTGAAGAAAAGAGCATGGTGTGGTGCTGGCAGATTTATTAAGTCACACCTAATATAGTTTTATGACTGTGAACATTAAACAAAGTAGTTTAAAATTATTCTGCAAAGTTGCCTGGGCAGTTTTCATGGAGGTGTTATGAGAGTCCTTTGAATTTCCAATTTGCACTGGACTGCAGAGCAGTCAGATAGTTATGTCTTGGTGGCTGTCTTGCAAAAAGCTTGCTTTTATATGTTAATTACTTTATGCCAGTGTTACTAACACAGTTGCTATAATTTGTAATGGAATAATTAATAAGTTTATGGTGTGCTACTGTAATGGCATATGGAAAACATTATTTCTCCCTCCTTTCCCTCTCTCACAATAAAAACTAGTAGGTTAGGTTATTAGCAGAAGATCCTACACCAGCTAATAATGTGTTAGGTTTTAATTATATTTAGTGTATAATGTATAGTTATTAATTACATAAAGTTAATAATTCAGCCTCTTCATGGACTGATAGGTGAGTGAAATTACATATTTTGGCCTTTTTATGTTCCATTCTGGACTCTTTGCTATAGAAAAAAAACTCTACTTTCAAAAATAGTCCTATAGATCAGTGCTGTTGTTCAGTCTAATAGTAAGAGGATGAATTGGCTATAGAGAATGGAATTGAAAGTAATTTCAAGCTACACTATGATGTTATAATAGCAGCAGCAGCAGCAAAGCTTTCTGTATTCTTTTACATCAGTATTGTAGTTAAAGGTACCCTTGAATAACAGGAAAATAGAGAAGGGGATATAGGTATTTCTTCTTGGTAATTCTATGGTTGTAGCTAATTTTGGGAGAAAGATTAAGGGGTTTTTCTGTAATAACAGAAGCAAGATTACATGCTTATGTGACATGGTAAGTTTGGAGCATACCAGACAACCAGTGTGTTAAAGTGCAGAGCTCAGTACTGTTTGGCAGTATTTAGAGATTCAGGACTTGATGTTCTCTACTTACCGTCACAGTTAACAGCAGTTGCT
This sequence comes from Melopsittacus undulatus, assembly GCF_012275295.1. Taxonomy (NCBI): domain Eukaryota; kingdom Metazoa; phylum Chordata; class Aves; order Psittaciformes; family Psittaculidae; genus Melopsittacus; species Melopsittacus undulatus. The sequence continues at coordinate 50,005,335 of NC_047529.1, read as the reverse complement.
GAATTTTGAATACTTGCTTAACTTCCTGGTATGAGGTTACCTGACTGTGATGGGAGTTATAACTCACCAATTATATACTTGTGAGAGTACAAGATGACTTTAAAAAGTGTTTTTTGTATTCATATACTTTTCAGTATGTGCATGCACATACATGCGTATGTTTTTATCACTGTTGTATGAGACACTTTATGGCACCTTTCAAATGCACAGCCTTTTTTTTTCCTGCTCAGAATGCTCCTGCTTTTAGTTGAGAGTAGTTCATCTGATTGCTTTTCCTCTTGCTTTTGAATACAGATCATACAAAACCAGAAAACTGTTTTGTTGTAATGAGAGACTACCTGCATCTGAATAATAATGATACCACTGATTTTGTCTCCTTACTAGGGAATTTTATAGCAAATCTCAAAGTTGCACTGGGACATGAAGTAATCAGAATGAATTACCTTGGTGACTGGGGCATGCAGTTCGGTATGTTTTAATACCTGTTTTCCTGTTCTCTTTCCTACTGTATATTGTGGTCTAGATTTCCAGCCTTGGGTTTTACAGGTCCATTGAATTAGTTCTGGGCTCATAAACAGTAATATTGTGTTTCTTTGCATGTACTGTAGAGTTAATCTCGTTAAAGTAGGAACAAAACAATCCAGACTGATACATCAGCGGTATGATCTGTGCTGCTGTACAAGAAATAACAGGAGGAAATTTGCCCTCTGTCCCTCAGTAGCTTCTCTCTCCGATTACATATATGTAATTTGGGGTTTATTTTTAAAGGGCAGTATAAATATTTTCTGAGTGTCCTTGTTAGACATTTAGAGTTCTCACAGCTCAGCAGACTTCTGTTGCTGCCTCCAGACAGAATGTGTACATATTACCATAGCTGTTGCCTGTCTGCTGTGATACTGTCTTATTCAGATTTTGCATGTGGAAGAGCTGTAGAAAAGTAAACTTGCTACCTTACTTATGCCACACACACAACAATAGAATAATTAGAACAAAATGTGTGGTTTATATTAGGTTGTCTTTGTGTTTGTATGTTTTATCTGTTTTTTTTTTGTTGTTGTTCCCTCTAGAAACTACTTCATTATTCAGAGCGTAATTACCTCCCACAGCAACTGTATTTTGGCAGGTTGAGGCTTGGGGAGTTTGTATCTTTAAAGATACATCAACACTTCCCCCAGGATATTCAGTTTCCCTTTAAAATGTAGCAATAGAGAGGTGGGTAGATGAAGAATATGCAAGTGAATAGGCCATAGAAGGCTATCCATCTTGCATGCATATGCATTTGCATGCGCACACATACACACTCCCACCTCTTCTGAAATGTCCATCAAGTAAGTGAGGACTGAAAAATCCTCTTGTGTGCAGCCTAGCATAGCTTGATATTTATTGCCTGGCCAGAGATCATTTATGTCTGACTGCTGGATCTCTAAATACTGCTCTGATATGACTGTTGATTAACCCCTAGAATTCGCAAATTCACTGATTTCTGTTGTTAAACTTGCATTTTGAACTGATCCACATTCTCCTCTCCTTTTCCAATTTGCCCCCAAAAGCTGTTTTTGACATATCAAAGGCATTTAAAAAAAGCTGTCTTGCCCACTTCCCCATTTTTGAAAGCTGGGACACCTGTGAACCCTATAAAACTCCCCCACGTCTTTTGCAGTAGGTTCTGAAAACAGTGTCCATATGTTTATTTTTAAATAGCAAACACAAAGTGCAGTATGTACTAAGTGGGCACTTTAGCTCATTCCAGCCCAGTTTCACTGGTACTGCTGTTTATGGGGACATTAATGAATCCATTTTATGAACAGAGCTGGGTTAAAAATTTAGGATAAATACCCTATGTCTACCCTATATATATATTCAGGTTCATCAGCATAGATAACCTAACTGAAATATATTCAGTTCCACCTATTCTTCTTTAAGAGTAAATTCCTTGGGTTTAGATGGTAGAGAATAACATTCTTATGACTGTGAGAGCAGCAACAGAGTATTTTTTCCTTTGTTAATTTCCTTCCTTCACAACTCATCCTTTCTGATTCTGTTTCTGATCAAGCAGTATTTTTTAGCAGAGGTTTGCTTCACTTAGGATTTGCTTCATAGGAATTGAATGCAGAATGAGTTCTTCTAAAATTCAGTAAATTTCATCATTGCATATTTCATTCATTTTTGCCCTTTAGACATGGTTTTATGGCTATACTATTGTATAACAAATGTGGCAATGACAATTAAGCTATGAAATGCAATGTAGTTAAAGGGCTTTTCAGCTGACCTCATTTATTCTGTCTTTGAAAAATTGTACTCCTAAAATCTTAATATCAGGAATTTCGTGTATTTTCATACTAAGTTTCCTGAAGCTATAAAGATCACAATGCCTGCTATTGACATGTGTACCTGTTGTGCAGCACACAGGTGTTAGAATAATGCTTTTGACCTAGTAGTTCCAACTGTTTCTTTCACAATGGGTGCTCTTTGTTTGGGCTGGCTCAGCTCACACATGACAGGTTTTACAGCGAATAATATAGTCATGCTTCACAAAATTGTAGTATAGCATTATTATTATAATGGTCCTTTCCCAGAAGTAGTGCTATAATTAATGATCTGTCAGCATTTCTATTACAACTCCTATTGTCAAAGACTTTAAAACATAATAATTGAAAACATATTTTGCTGAAACGTGGCAGAGAATTCCTCAACCTTTAGGAAGTTTTGGGGCAGGTTTCTTAAGGTAACGAATCTTATGCAATCATACTATCTGTCCATCTGTCTTCCTGTCACTCTCTCCTAATAAATGTTGAACCCATTGGCCAACTTTAGCCAGATCTGACAAAGAAAAATGTCTCAGAGAACAAATTTCTTCTGGTATTGTGACAGTTGGCAGCTGGGTAGGGCTAGAAATACAATGTAATGCCTTCTGGGAGAGAAAGTTAACTTCTGTGTTTAGCCTGCCGGCTAACCAGTCAGCACATCTAAGTCGGAATCAGTCCCAACACATGCTACATCTTGCCAATAATTGGCAAGTATAACAAGCGCTGGGGATAGTTTGGGGAAGACAGGAATGTGTGGAAGGATGTGTTTGGGTAGAATAAAAACTGTCAGGCTTGCTAGGTGCTGGAGTGTGAAGCCAGCACCAAAAAGTGGAATGTGTAGGTGTGCTAATATCCAAGAGAGATCATTAGGAAATCAAGCTCTCATTGTTCATAGAACAAGCTGTCCTTAAAGAAACTCCCTTTAAATAGGATTAAACTAATCTTATTTGCTAAACCCTGACATGTTTTTCTTACCTAAGTCTGACATGGCTCCTAAGCACTCACTGTTTCCAAGAGGGAAAGTTCTTGAGACAGTGCTGCTTGTTTAGTTGCAGAGTGGTTTTCAAAGCATACCTATTCCTCAGATGCTGTTTTCACATCAGTCTTGGTCCTTGTCAGCTCAAAGGAATGAGCTGCTTAAAAGCAGCCTCAGATAATCTTAGGAGGCTGCAGGGTTAACACTGCTAGATTACTGAAGGAGTTAATGAGCTCTTTTGATTTAGATTATGATTTGGGTTTGTTGCCCTTTCAGATGGCTTTCAAAAAGTGCTGAAGCCAAATTGGATATGTGAAAAGAGCTGCATATTCTCAGCATTCAGCAAAAAGTTTCCTTGAAAATACTGTATGTGTGGTATGCGGAATACCATATTGTGTCCCAGTATTGTCCTTGAAATGATAATACTATTAAGGGAGGAAGCAAAACAAGGAGTTTTGAGCATGTTCTGTTACTGGACAGTTGCCACTGTATTGCTTCTCACTTATTTACTGTGTAAAACATAGTTTTCTCTGCAAGTTCAGAAACATAAATTCCATTTATGAGGAACTGAAAAACCAACACAGTATTTCTTACTAGTTTCTAGTTATTATAGTTTCAGGGGTTTATCATGCAGTGGAAAAAAGGTTTTGCTTTTGACTTGTTGTGGGGGTTTTTGCTGTTGTTGTTTTTGTTGTTTTTTTTTTTCTAGCATACACCATTATATTGTTCAAAAAGGCATTTGTTTTATTATGTACAGTGTTAAGATTAGACTTCAACAAAACAATACTCTGGGCTGTTGTCTAACTCTGTATTTAATTGTTATTCAAGGCTTATTGGGTGTTGGTTTCCAGTGCTTTGGCAACAAAGAAAAGCTAAAATCCAGTCCTTTGCAACATCTTTTTGAGGTAAGTTCAACTAGGCATTTCAGATGATGGTCCATTTAACTTGGTTGTCAGTTTTGTATAGAATGCTCTGCAGGGTCATTATGAGACTCATGTTGGATTTGAACAACCTTAATTGAAGTACCAGTTCTAGCCTGGGCCATGGCAGGAGAGAGTTTTTACTTGGCTGTGGCAGCAGAGATAGGGTTCATTAGGCTGAAAAATACCTCTCATAAAGGAGGTAATCATATGGGTACTTAGGTTGCATTGATTGCTGCTACTACCAGCTGGCTTGACTGCTATCAGCCATCTTAACTGGCCGTAGGGGACCACTGAGTTCACTGAGGTGACTGAAGTGGAAATGGAGTCTCACATCAGATGCTGTAGTATGTGGTTACCAAAGTTGCATGTATGGTGTAAAAATCCTTTTCTTGCTAGTGTTTTTAGAATACATAATACTTAATTTCCATTGCTCAGTACACAATTCACTGTCATTGAGCAAAAGGATCTTTAAAGCATTTTGTATCTAAGATGGAGCCTTAGCTGGAGAAGAGATTGTCATTCTGGAATACTGTGCTGGCTCTGCAGAATGCTCTTCTTTCTTCCATCAGTGTGAAAGCCAGAAGGATTAGGAGGTGCAGTTTCAGCTGACAAGCATTCGGGGAATGCCTTCCAGCTGTAGAGAGGACTGTTTCATTTCAGGAGGTTGCTCTTTTGGTTGCCCACCATGCCCACCAGCATGTTTTTCTCAAATATTCCTGATTTCTAACTGTTCAGCTGCATTCCTATTTTGTATAAAATACCAAGATGCTTCAAAGTGCTGGATTTTTTCTGCTTTTGTGTGAAATTAATATTTCCTGTAGTTCATTTGAAAATTTCCGCACTTTTCATATAAATAAATGTATATTCAGATGTACCTTTTCAAACATCTTTGCTCCTTTTATTTTGCTCGAGCCAGATGCAAACATGCCTTTTGCAGTATTTTTGCTTTATAACAGCAGAGATTTGAGGCAGGGGGGTGTTAGAATGCACAAAGCTACTGAGAAAGGGTTAAATTTCCCCTTTAAATTTCTTTCTTGTGGCAGATCTGAGCAAACGTTAATCTTTGAGGCTTGTCAGCAGAACTGCCTCTAAATCTCTAAAAGTCTTGGGGCATAAAAGGAAGGGGAAAAGTTCAAGAGTTTTGCTGTGGAAGCTTTTCCTTTTCTTTCTTTTTATTTTCTTTAATAGGCAGAACCCACTCGAGCAAGGCATTGTTGGCAAACTCCTTGGCTGAACATTGCAGGAGTGAAGTTTTTAGGATTATTTAGTTTTTTATCAAGAGTGTAAGGATTTGGGAATCAAAACTGTTACAGAGACTTAACAGTTAAGCAGCAGTGAACTATTTGGGTCAAAATACATGGTGTAGCGACTAGTTAATTTAATTGCTTTTACACAGTATTTTTAAAAACACTTCCATGGGTGTTCAAGATGCATATGGAAAGCAAGGAATTATTGTCTGGCTGAATATTTATCCTTTAGATATAAAGGAGTGTGTTAATGAACAGCAGAGCCCAATTTGCTGTACAGAGGCAGAGTTAGCTAATACAAGAGTTTGTAATGCTTTTAGCAAACTGACAGTGCCTCCATGTGCGTCTGGCCAAATGTGGACATTCATATGCTTGATTTGAGCCACTGAATGGCTGAGTTTTATATAGAATCATGGAATAGTTAGGGTTGGAAAGGACCTTAAGATCATCCAGTTCCAACCCCCCTGCCATGGGCAGGGACACCTCACACTAAACCACATCACCCAAGGCTTCATCCAACCTGGTCTTGAACACTGCCAGGGATGGAGCATTCACAACCTCCCTGGGCAACCCATTCCAGGGACTCACCACCCTAAAAGTAAAGAATTTCTTCCTTATATCCAATCTAAACCTCTGCTGTTTAAGTTTCAAGCCATTACCCCTTGTCCTATCACTACAGTCTCTAATGAATAGTCCCTGTAGGGCTACAGCATCCCTGTAGACCCCCTTCAGATACTGGAAGGCTGCTCTGAGGTCTCCACGCAGCCTTCTCTTCTCCAGGCTGAACACTCTGTGTTCATGAGGTAATAGACAATTTTTAAAGCTGCTGGAAATAATTGTTGCTCATTGATTGAAGTGATTTTACTTTTGCCTGGTGTTGTATTTTTACCTGTTTTTAAAAAGTATTTTAATTAGTAAATCATTTTCTTGGGTTTTAAGTGGGGCTTAAAGTCTTGTCTCACACGGTACTATTGCATGTTGTTGAATTGTGTTGGTATGGAAATCATAATGTGGACCTGCTTTGATAACATTCTTGCATATCAAACATTAGGACAAGATTCACCTTGAAGGATGAAACTAGCTTACTCTCATGATGTCTAATACATTATTGTTATTGTATCTGAAGTAGAGAAATCATACTAGCAGGGTATATGTATTTATGAGTATGTGTTAGTATGGGTGTAGAGCACCATAAGTAAGTGGCTTTTGGATCTGAACTGGGTTTCTAGCTAGGACTTTGCTGCTTCAGCTGCCATCTCATTTTTAGGTAGTGCAGTTGTTATAAATATCAACTTTGTGGTCCTCTGAGGAAAAGTCTCTAATTTAAAAATCTGTGATGGTTTCCCTTTCATGCATAAATTAGTTCTTCTGTGTTCTGCTGCTGCAGTTGTCTCAAGGTTATGAAGAGGACAATAGCAACACCAATAAGGAATTTTTATGACATTGTTCTTGTTTCATGATAAGCTGCACATTTTCCTAATGGAGTTCGGACTACTCATTTGTCCTTTAAATGAGAAACGTATTGCTTTAAAATGTCTTTAAAATTTTGACATTACAAATGTCATCTTTAAATGTATTTGCATTGTTCTTGTAGAACTTTGCATATATTTACTGGAGGAGAGGATTATACTTCTTCAACATTTTCAGTGCCATTATATTTTAGGTGTATGTGCAGATTAACAAAGAAGCAGATGATGAAAACGTGAAAAAGCTGGCTAAGGATTTCTTTAGAAAACTGGAAGAACATGATGAGCAGGCATTGTCACTTTGGAAACAATTTAGAGACTTCAGTATTGAGGAATACATCCGAATTTATAAGGTACAGATCATCTACTGCTTTTTTCTGTGTTGTTGATAAAATGGTCTTTTGTAATCTATTGTTCCATCAGTCTACTTGACAGTACACAGCACCTTTCCATCCAAGAGGCTGACAAGCAGTGAACTGATTTAGGGACAGAGGTTGCTGTAATGTTGTCAATTAATTGCTTTTCCAGTAAACTTTACAATGTTGTGGGAAAGATATTTCCCAGTATTCCAGATTATGCCTCATTCTGTTTGGAAAAGCACAGTAGTTGATTTAACATCCAAACAGCCCATCACTTTAGTTGCTGACACCCTGGATACATTTTATTGAATGGGGTCCATGTAATTGGCCCTTAGACTAATTCTCCCTTTTTAGAAGCCCTGAAGCTGGGAGTATGGTGCTAAGCAACAAAGTAAATCAGTATTAGATAAATGTTGTTCAGTTTTGCTTTATCTTTGTAGCCAGCAGCAACCCACTAACCCTAACTGTTTCCATGCAATAAATTTTATTAGGAGATAGCTGTTTTCACATTTCTGATCTAATGTTATAGTGCAGAGCTGTGTATGTTGCGTATTAAATCAAGTATAAGAAATTATAGCAGCAGGAGTTTACAGTAGTAATCAGTGCATATATTACCTGCAGGTTGAGTTGAGCTAATATACAGCCATCTGTTGCATACTGTAATCTCAAGAATGAAGCCAGTGTCCACTGTTTTGTGGTAGATATTTGTGCCACTGCCCACAGAATTAATCTCATGAGAATTTGGGAAACAGGAGTGAGAACACCTTCTGTCACTGAATCCAGTTTCTTAGTATTAATACTATATAGTCTTACTCAAGAACCAACTGAATCTGTCTGAAAACAAGCACATGTTTTTCTTTCCCACATTCTTGCTGTGAAATTCTGGAATGGGTGCCAGTTTTAATGGGCTTAGACACTTTTCCTAACTTGCAGTTCCAAAGAACTTGTGACTTGTTTTATACCACATCTTTCTTTTAGTATTATTCTTCACTTAAAACTGCACTTTTCCATTTCCTTCCTCTTGATATATTTGTGGAAATTGGTCATGTCTTCTTTCATCCTTGATTGTAAAGTTAAGTGGGCAGCCCCTTCCTCAGTAATCCAGATTGCTTGGCTGTGCTTTAATTTCTTCCCTGAAGCATATCACTGGGTTCTTGCCAAGTACTGTAAATTAAGATCTCCTAAGTGAGAGCTCCTCTGTAATCCCAGTGGAAATCTGACCTGACAGGTTAAGGGGGTACTGGGCTGTGTATGCAGCTGCATCATGATGGTCACTCCTCATTGATCACATAATGGCTGGCACAGCTGGATCTTTCCCAATTCTGTTCAAACTAGTAAATATCAAGCTATTGGACTGACAGTTTTGTTGCCCTCAGTTAAGCAACTTGTCTTTTGTACTACTATATTTCAGGCAGTTTTGACAGTTAAGGTCATACTATCTCTCCTAGGTGTACCCTCAGCCTTCCTAGTAATGGTCATGTCTGTGTGCTCAGCAATGCTTGTGAGCAGCTCCTGCTTTGTAAAATGTCTGTTAGTATCCTTTTAAAACAAGACTGGTTTCATGTCTAAGCAGCAACTCTGCAGTCCAGTGGTTTGCCTCCAGCACAGCAAGTTAGAGACCTGCCTCAGAGTTTTTGCACTAATTGCTGTATCCGGTTTATGCCTGATTTCTCATGAACATTATATCCAACACCGTTTATTCAACTGAGGGAGATTAATTTTAATGCAAAAATGGATAAAATCAAAACCCAAACATCCCTGTTGCCAGTGAAGCCACATTTCCTGGAAGAAAATTGATCTTTGCACTCTATGTGACCTGTGACACAAACCTACATCTGACAGAATGTGAAGAAATTATTAGTCTCGTTCTTAACAATGTCACCCTTCTTTGATATTCTTGGAACTTTGCAGCGTCTAGGAGTGCACTTTGATGAATATTCCGGAGAGTCATTTTACCAGGAGAAGTCCCAGGAAGTTCTAAAGATGCTGGAGGATAAAGGACTCCTTCAGAAAACAGTGTATGAACTCGTTATTCCATTTATTGGTGTAGTTTACTTAACATCTCAGTTGCATTTCAAATGAGATATTGACGAGTGAGGTTTGTACCTAATCTAAGGGGTAGAGTTTTCCTTAGATGGTTTTGGTAGCTGTTCTACTGAAACACCAGTAGGATTTGTGCAGTTGGTGAAAAATAAAGTTTGAATTTTCTAGCACAGAAGCCTGCCCATGATAAAGCAGGTACAAAGACAACGTTCAACTCCTAATGGCCTTTTAGGCTGTTAAATCAGTTTGTTAGCTGCATGTGCCATTTAACAAGCAGAGTTAGGCAAGGTTCTTGCCTTGAAGGAGCTGCCTGGCTGAACTGGGATAGAAACTGTAGTCATGGAAGGCACCAGAATGTGGGCAGGCTGGGGGGGGGGGAAAGGGGGCTGTGTGTGTGTGTGTTCCATATCGATAGGCTTTGTTTTGCTTGCCCTGCCTGAACTTACCTGCATATTGGATCTGGTTTGCAGTTACTTCTGTGTTTTCTCTCAACTTACAGAAAAGGAACAGGAGTTGTGGATCTTTCTGAAAAGAAAGACCTCTCACTGTTTTCCACTGTCATGCGTAGTGATGGGACATCTCTTTATATCACAAGGCAAGTAAGCCCATCTGTGTTTATTGCCACTTATTTTGCTGGTAAGCTTTTGTATGTGAGTACATTTGTAGCTGATAGTACAGATTTGGAAGCTTTTTATTTCTGGGATAGAACACCTTTGTTAATGAGTAATTGTAACTGGAACTAAAAATGTAACTATGATGGGATAAAAATGGCTCAGGAAAAACAACTGCCTTTAAGTATTTTTCCTCTCCTCAAGCAGTCTGCTAGTAAATCTCCTCTATCTTCATACTTTCTCCAGCTACTGAAATTGAAAACAAAGCTGGGATCTCTTCATCTAATAAATACCTGCCAAATAATTAAGATTTTAGAAACATCTTTGCTTGAAATGCTTATTGACAGTGTGATGCAGAAGAAAATGGCTTGTTCAGCCATGTCTTCATTGATTCAGTGGACCATCAGCAGTGTAACATCAGTTTTAGCACTGTTTTCTTGCCTTCTCATCACTATCAAAATTCCACTAGGGTATTTTAATATGGAAGCCTTAACTGTTTCTTTGTGCCATTAATGTAAATAAATCAGATGTCTAGCCCTTGAGGTAAAGTGTGTACAGCCTTTTCAGGGCAAGGGTGTTACAGGGATGCTGCAGTCGATCTTGAACACTGGGGAGTTGCTGAATCCTGTAGCCTGACAGAGGCAAGGCTGCCACAGATCCATGCCCACAGGTTCAACCAGTAGTAAGGCTGAGCACCTGTTTCCAGTAGGCACACAAACTCATGCACATACGTACCCACAGCCAGCCAAAGAGGGCATCACAGACAAAACCACTCAGCACAGTTGCCTTCATTCTTTCCTCTCTGTCTCAGTAGGATGAAAATTTATTAGTGTGAAGAAATACACATGTATTTTGTGTGTGCCTATATACACACACCTATGTATGTGATATAGATTATCTACGTAAGCAATACACATATGTGTTGTATGTACAGACTATGTATGCACAATGTGTAACTCTCCGGTAGCTGAGCTTCAACACTCCAGCTGGCCTCAGGATCTCCAGGTCTCCTCAGTTGCTAGCACCCAGGCATGTGAGCCCCAAGGCCCACATCCCCACTATAGTTGCTACTATAGGCACAGTGTATTTCTCTAGTAACTGAGCTTAGACACGCAGTCCATCCAGCAGCTGGCCCTGGATCCTCACCCTCTGCTGCTGCCTCCTACATATAGACACATGTAAACAGACAGGTCTCAGTCAACCCCCCGACTCCTCATCTTTGAAAGCACACACTTAAGTTGGCTTCCAGGCACAGCAAAGCTATTTCAGCTTGGTATTTATAAGAGCACGTAGGGACAGGACAAGGGGGAATTGCTTTAAATTGAAAGAGGGTAGATTTAGATCAGATGAAAGGAAATTCCTTACTGTGAGGGCAGTGAGGCACTGGCACAGGTTGCACAGAGAAGCTGTGGCTGCCCCATCCTTGGCAGTGTTCAAGGCCAGGTTGGATGGGGCTTTACGCAGCCTGGTCTAGAGGAAGGTGTCCCTGTCCATGGCAGGGGGATCGGAGCTACATGAGCTTTAAAGTCCCTTCCAACACAAGCTGTTCTATGAGTCTATGATATTTGCTGTCCATCACATATGGGTATGTGTTTCCTCACTCCAGTTGTTGGTAGCAGAGACACTTTGGTCCCTGTAACTGACCCATGCTCAGATTTCAGTTGCTATCACCTAATTTCACTTAGTTCCAGTCCTTTCAGTTGCTGGCACCACAGATGCATGGCCTACTCCGAGCTGTAGTTTGCAACTACAGTTACTGATACTCAGATCTCCAAACATGCATGAATGCAGATGACAGACCCCCTTGCCCAGGAAAAATTTGAAATGGAGTTTAATGCAAAGACAGGACAAACTGTGCTGATCCGGTGTAGGGCACAACCAGATGACCATACTGATGAGCAATTGGTTTACAAACCATTTGTCCTTTTGATACCTTCTCCCTATCTTTTCCTATCTTTGGTTACTCCCCTAAGCATCCCATAATTAGTCTTGTACAATTGCAAAATGCTTTTCCCTTGTATCCCATGTGTCCCATGACCCTTAGGCAGTAATGTCTCTCAGTCAGAAGGTGGTCTGGAGAGCTGTTCCTGGTGACCTCTGGGGCTGGTTTCAGGCTGGGACATGGGGCTGATGGCTCTCCCGTGACAGTCCTGGAAGGGTCTAGAGCAAGGTGTTTTTTCTCTGTACTACTTTGTGTGTGTGAAGATTAGCCTGACTGTTTTCCAAGAGAAGGTAATTTCTCTCAAGTCCAAGTAGATTGATAGTGCCGGTAGGCAGAGACCAGACTTAGCTCTGCACATAAATACTTTCTTCAGTAATTTCCATAGCTAGTGGTTTACAAAAAGCCTCCACCATTTAAACACATCATAAAGAAAGTATACATGTCTTCTTTTTTGTGTAATCCCTACAGAGATATCTTTAATCAGGCAGTCCTCTCCCCAGCAGAAGAGTAGCTTCTTTTCCCAAGAGGCAGCGAGTGAAGTATGTTTGAGTGAAAATCCAAATAGTTTCTTATTACCTCTTTCAGAGATCTGGCTGCTGCTATAGACCGAATGAATAAGCATAGCTGTGATACCATGATTTATGTGGTAAGTAATTCTAGATTGACTGAACGCTTTCAAGCTTGACTCTCCAATAATCCAGGGGGGCTCTTGCTTGCAATGTGACTTCAGCACATAGTATTTTTGGCAGGGAAATAGACACCCTCACTGCCCAGCAGCTGTGCCTCAGTGTGGCAGTGTTTCTTGGTTCTGTTTCAGTTCACAATGGATGCACAAAATGGTTGCAAAATCAGTTCTGGAGTTATTCTCCATTACAAAAATGTATTGCAGTTGCTGTTAAAGAAACCTGCACTCAATTGACACTATATAAAATGTTGTAATTAATATTTAACAAGTGAGGAAAAGCTGTTAGTGTTACAAAGGGTTGTAAAACATTAATTTAGAAAGTAATGATCTAAAATGAATCTAAATCTGAAGTCCTAATATCTTATCTGAAATGTAAATTTTTACAGCTTTGAACAGTGCCTTGATTTCATTATGTAGAAATTGCACATGAAGTGCAGCTTAATCAGTCTGGACAGATAAGCAGTTGTAGATGGAGAATCTGGTTATATTTCTCATTTTGATTTTATTTGCTTTTTAATAATTCCAACAGTTATCAGTAATCGTAGAACAGTAACTGTTGGAAAGGACCTTAAGATCATCTAGTTCCAACCCCCCTGCCATGGGCAGGGACACCTCACCCTGTGAATTCACACACAATGTGAATGAGTAGCAGGTTTATGTCCTCATTTGTGTAGAACTCTTTTTTGCTCCAGTATTACCAAGGACGTATCTCACAATGCTTTTACATCTTCTTTATCCCAGATTTAGAAGAATATCATATTTTGAAAACCATGTTCTTTTAGGTGAAGTCAGTTACTAACATGGAAAAAATGCATGTTGTTTGTGGTGTGTTTGGTAATGCCCATGTATCTTCTCTGGTACAGCTTTTTCAAATGGGGCAAATACCATGATTCAGGGGAAGAGGAGAGATCAGTAACCATGAAATTACATACATGGATAGTTTAACATGTGACTTTTAGTTAAGTTACATTCTTCCTTTTACTTTCAGTCTTCGGGAAGTTTCCAGTAGCTTACCATTCCCACATGTGGTCATAGAACAGGGATATTTTTTGGGGTGAGTTGGTTGGGTTTGGTGGGAAGTTTGTTGCCTCTCCTGATTGAAATGTTCACTGGCATCAGAGAGCAGTGTGGCTGTTTAAGTGCAATGCATTAGGAATTAAGAAGACTGTTTCCTGTGTAGTTCACATGGGCAGCTAATTATTTGTGTTGGTTATACTATGAGGGTAGTAGGGAAAAAGGTAAAAGGAACAGTTAGAAAGAAAGAAAGTAGTTGGGTAGGTGTCCTGTACAAATGAGAATGTTGCCTGAATGGGGTGAGCTAGTGTGGAAGCAATAGTCTTGAGTTGGCTGGTTGTTTATAGTTGAATGCCAGTAACTGTTTACTTCCTTGCCTGGGTGTCTTTGTTCTGCTCCCAGTCCAACCAGATACGTGGCAAAATGGGGCTGTGATGCAACCAATGTGTCCCTTACTATCAATGTCTCATTCCAGTTGGGAATGATAGATTAGCCTGTCTAGTCCTGTTTCTCTTAACCTTGCATAGGTTGCAGAGGTGTTTCTATGACACTGTTAGTACTTTTATGACTTCTGGCTTTCTGAGGGCTGAGAATGTGGATCATAAAATGAGAAGGCAATAACATAAACTGACAGGAGAGTCTGCGGGACAGAACTGTGGAGCTGCCACCTGGCTGAGCTTTGCTGCTGTTCTGTGGCACTACTTTGTCCTGGGTTAGGACTTCATGGGTGTGCCGTGGTTTAAACCCAACCGCACAGTCTCTCTCTCACTGCCCTCCTCTTTCTTTCCTTCCCTCCCCTTCCCCGCTCCCGGAGGGATGGGGAGGAGAATCGAAAGAAGGTAACTCCCATGGGTTGTGATAAGAACAATCCAGTAACCAAGGTATAACACAAACCACTGCTGCTACCACCAATAATGATAATGATAAGGGAAATAACAAGGAAGAGAATATGATACCACCCACTGAAATGAGCCCAACCCAGAAGAGATGATGCCCTTCTGGGTAACTTACAGTTACCTCCCAGGCCATGACATGCTGTGGTATGGAATACCCCTTTGGTTAGTTTGGGTCAGGTGTCCTGTCTCTGCTTCCTCCTGGCTTCCCCTCCTCCCTGGCAGAGCATGAGACTCACAAAGTCCTTGGTCAGAGTAAACATTACTGAGCAACAACTAAAAACATCAGTGTTATCAGCTCTGTTCCCAGGCTGAAAGTCAAAACATAGCACTGCACCAGCTACTAAGGAGAAAAATTGACTGCTACTGCTAAACCCAGGACAGGGTGTAAGTGAGAACACCAGTGATTTTAGTCTTTAATTATTAAATACAAATGCATTTCAGAATCCTGATCTTGCTACAAGAAAATTAGATAGAGGCTCTTGAGTCTTACTTCATAAGATCATCTTATTTTCATCAGGTCCACTTGTTTAAAAGAACATCAAACTGGTTTCTTACTTGTAGTGCTGTAAATCAGTGCATTCAGTAATTTATATTAAAAAAAATCTGACTTGTTTCATAAAAATGTAATGATAAAGCAAATGCTAAAAACATTTAAAATGGGTGACATGTATTATTAAAGAGGTAACTAAGATTCCATTGAATGTTGCACTCCAAGCAGATGAAAACACTTACGTATATGCAGAATTAAATGTAATCCACACTGTGAGACTGCAGACTGCTCCCCTCAATAATAGTTTTTGAAAAAGTAAATTACTTTTCTAACCAGATGCAAAATCCTGTTGCCACAGATTTCAGCTGTTGCACTTTCCAAGTCTGTCCTGACTTCATAGGTCTTAATTCTGCTTGCAGTGATTTACTAGCACAGTTTCTGTGGTGTTATGTGTTTGTATGTTGAAAGCTAATCCTTGTCAGATTTGAAGTGTTTTCTGATATGCACCTATTCCATTCCTTAGACAGATAAAAGTCAAAGCAGTCACTTTCAACACTTGTTCCAAATACTGAAGCTTATGGGTTATGACTGGGCAGAAAGGTATGTACTTATGAATCTTACTGATATACCTTTTTTCTGTTTAAGAATGGGTAGTATGTGCATTGGAATTTTAGAGTGCTCTTTTGTCCACCTAACATTGTGCTGTAGCACACATCATGTGGGCAATTTGAATGAAACTAAGCTCCAAGGTGTGCTGATGTTGTGCAAATTATGAACCATAGAGTACAAGCAGATGTTTGGCCTGTAGGACCCAAATAAAGCAATACGGAGGGAAAACAGCCATCAGAAAACAAACCCTCAGAATTGTGTACAATGTGACACCAGCCTTCTCATTCCATACCTCTGGTCTGCTTTAACTGTGAAGCTCTGGCTGTGAAAACCAGCCCTCTCATTTCATAGGTCTTTCTTAACTGCTTAATGTGAAAAAGAGAAACGATCTTTCAGAGGCATTACGGCATAGCTTCTGGGGTATTGTGTGATCATATATTAAATTATTACTTCTTAAAGTATAGCATTTTAGCAGCAATTTGAATCTGAGTTTGCGTCAAGCTTCAGGCTTGAAATATTTATTGCAGGGAAATGTATCCCCGCTGTTACTCACTGTATTTACTGGCCTTGTTAGCAATTTGAGCAAAGGTCAGTCATGGATCTGCAGACTAAATCATACTCCTCTCTGATAGACTGCATGTTTTTGTGGTTAAATATAGGGTTTTAGCTTTCAGGAATATTAGTCTGCCTCCTTTCTCAGTGCTTAAAGTTGCACTAAAATTACCCTGGGTTATGGATCCAGAGTAATGCTTGGGGTTATTGTGAGCAGGAGCAATGGAAGTTTTATTATTAGCAATGATTAATTACACTTTTAGCTTAATGTGCCCACAATAGAATTATTATGACTCCCTTTCTAATCTTATTAACAGATCTGTGTTGCCACAGTAATTTGATCTGTCTGCATCCTGCCTCTCCTCATTTTACTGTAGTTTATTGCATGGAGTCCTCTGTACTAAAGCTGGTAGCAAAAGAGGTTCCCGAGAGCACAGAAATGACCAGGTTATCATAATTCTGATAATAATTTTCCCCTTATATAGTAAGTATGGAGCTTTGGTTGCTGAAATGTGAGTTACTGATTCTATCACCGAGCTTCCCACGTCACAGCACTGTATATTCAGCTGTTACTGCTATTTCCTGATAGAGAATCCAGCTCCGAACAAACACACTGCAAACATTTCTCTTAATTAAAATGTAATTTTAGGTCCTGCTGCTTTTCACCACAGGTGCCAGCATGTGTCTTTTGGTCTAGTGCAAGGGATGAAGACTCGGAGAGGAGAAGTAGTTTTCCTCGAAGATGTTTTAAATGAAGTTCGCTCAAGGATGTTACAAAACATGGCTTCTGCAAAAAGTTAGCTACTTCAGGTCTTATTAACTTCTTTTCTGTGTTGATCAAAACTGTGTCTTCTGTTCTACTCTTCACTTTTTCCTGTCTCAAATTAATGGCAGTGATATGCTCTGTGCACTTTCTGTATCTCCCACAGTATAAGGAGTGTTAAAATAATCCTTTGCTACTTTGTGAGCTTCCCTAAATTACAGATTTGCAGATTTTAATATCCAGTGGCATTATTCCATCACACTTTTGCACGGTGAAGGAAGTACCTGCCTTTGCGGGACAACAGTTGCTTTTTTTCTGAAGGGACAAACTAGTCAATGGTGTGGTTGGGGCTGGAGTTCAGGGAGCAGTCAGATTTCAACCAAAGGACTTGTAGCTCTGACAGTTTTCTCTGGCAAGACAGACTGTAGCTTGTCTGCAGCTACTGCCTTGTCATCTTCCCAGCCTCAGGAGTATTTCTGGAGGCCCCAGGAGGTCGCTGCTCTGCAGTCCAGACTGCTGAAGGGGATGTTTGCCTGCATCTGGGGCTGTGGCTCTAGAGCCCTTTCCTTCTGACACAGTAAAGATTCAAGCAGTTCCCAGTGAAATGCTGCCCCCTCTTGTGCTTTCTGGAGTTACTGAATGTGCTGGATGAATCAAACAGGTTAGGTAATGTGCATCTTCGTTGTTCTGCCTCCTCTGCTTTTTTAATCCAGATAATTTTGCTTGTAGAGTGGACAAGAGGAAGGCAGGCAGGCAGAATGATACAAAGGTGACCACCCTATATTCAAACTAGTTTTACTGTAGAGATGGCGCTTAGAACTTCAGTTTAAAGGTTAGTGGCATAGCTAAGTGCAAAGCAAACTTACTTTACTGACATAGCAGAGGTGCAGACCCACATTCCATAGCACAGCTAGTAGGCAGAAGAACTGCTAAAAGAAGCAATGTATTCAGGTGGCACTGTAGCATAACCAGAGCTTATCCATTAGCTCCTAAATTCTACCTGTGCTTGTAGAAATTTTCCCCTTACATTTGAATTCCTGCCTTACTTCCCATTTCCTAAATTAGACATGGTAAATCCTGAGGAAAGGCTGAGAGAATAGCCACTCATAGAGACTTCTCAGGGCTGTGAACTGTCCCCACATATTTTTCCCTCTATTCCTCTCATGAGACCACGCCTGAAGTCCTTTGTCCAGCTCTAGGGCAGACAATTCAAGAGGGACGTATTGAAGTAAATCCAGAGGAGGCCACAAAGACAATCAGAGGGCTGGAGCACCTCTTCTATGAAGACAGGCTGAGAGCTGAGCTTGTTCAGCCTGGAGAAGAGAAGGCTCTGAGGAGCCTTTAATTGTATGAAGGGAGCTTATGAGAAAAACAGAGAAAGACTTTATTACCAGGGCCCATAGTGATAGGACAATGGACAGTAGTTTCAAACTGAGAGTAGATTTAGGTTGGAAGGAAGAAGTTCTGCCCTGTGAGGTTGGTGAGGCCTTGGCACAGGTTGTCCAGAGAAGCTGTGGCTGCCCCACCCCTGACAGTGTTCAAGGCCAGGTTGGACGGGGCTTTGAGCACCCTGCTCAAGTGGGAGTTGTCTCTGCCAGTGGCAGGAGATTGGAACCAGATGATCTTTAAGGTCTCTTCTAACACAAACCATTCTATGATTCAGTTCAGATTCTCTGAGTATAAGCAGTTTAAATATCTATGGTGGATGGTGTGAATACTCCCAAAATGACATCCGAATGCTCCATTAGCCATTTCTTTGACTGTTTATGCCTCCACATCAATTGGAGATGTTTTCTATCAATTTTTAAATAAAATCTGAATTGCCCTGTCATTCTTTTCCTTATGTTAGAGATTGTCTGTCTCAGTTGTGAAGAGGAATTCAGTGTAGTCTATCCGGTTGTAATGAACCCTTTCAACATTAAAATGTGCATTACACATACTAGGAGAAGTGGAAAAAAGCCTATCTGAAACAGCTGTATCCCAGCTTTTAAGAAGGATTTATATCCTGGACTATTTGCTGTTTGTATCCTGACAATTTCTAAATTGCTAGTTCACTGTTATGGAAGATTTGCTGTTTTATTGGCATCTCCAATCTGAGCAAGGGAGCCATTATGCTGCTACAGACTTATGAGTCCTTTTTCTCTGTTCCTCTTCAGCAACCAAAGAGATAGAAGACCCTATAGAGACAGCAGAGAAAGTTGGCCTTGCAGCACTGATAATTCAAGTGAGTCTGAGTTGCCTCCCGAGGTGTTTGCATCTTTTGTGAAAAGTTCAAAATGGAGACGGAGAGCCATATCCAGGGGATGTTAATTTATTCTCCCAGGACTTCCGGGGCCTTCTGTCATCTGATTATCAGTTTAGCTGGGACCGAGCTCTTCAAAGTCGTGGAGATACAGGTGTGTTCCTGCAGTACACCCATGCCAGACTCCATAGGTAAGAGGAGCATTTGTGTGCAGAAGTATAGTTTGACATACGTTTTAACCTTATTAACTTCTTTGTCAATTGGTCGTGTTAACTCCTTCCCTAAGTATGATACATATGTACTCTGCAGCAGAGGTGTAAGTTTATCATAGGAATCACCGAGGCTTTCCAGAAGAGCAAACCAATTAAAATGAAATTTCTACCTCATTTCCACAGGGTTGAGATAAGTGTCCATGTACTTCTTCAGTTTTAGGAACAGCCTTTCTGTGTGCTTGGTGTCATTGATGAAGAATGGTGGCCCTAGGATTAAGGAAACTGATTTAAAAAACAAAATGCTGTACTTGTAAGATATACCACATCACAGAACTTAGATGTTTTAGGCTACCACTGTAGCTAGTGGGTTCTTTTTCGATCACTCATTTCTCACTGTTGTAACCAACTTGTTTTGACTCAGGTCAAACACCTGACATATTTAATTATTTCTAAAAAGAATTTCAGAAGAGTCCAGTTTGAACAGTTGTATTGATTGCAGTGATCTCTCAGAGCATTTCTAATGCAGACATTGATACGGGTTTCATAAAAGCATGTTAGGTACCTTGCTGTATCAGGCCAAAGGCCTGTACCAGCTTGGTATTCTATCTGAGGCAGTAGTAACAGAAGACAGTATTCAGGGAGAACATGCAAGCCTGATCCCTCTCTGTAGTCCATTCCTTTTCTACTCCCTTATCATCTGGGTATTGATGGTGCTGAGGTATCCTTACTGGGAATAGTAAGTCCTCCCTAGTCTTTTCCTGTCCCTAGTCTCTAATCTTGTCGATCCTAAATGGCTAGCACAAATTTTGTTATCTTGGGTTGAAGTCAGCAAGTCTGTCTCAATGTTCTACTCAGCTTGAGCAAAAGATGCCTACCCTTTTTCCTTTAAAAATACAAATTACTGTTTTTCTTGTCCAGCTTTGCTAACAAGAGCTTTTAATCCAATATTTGTTTTTTTATTCTTACATTTTAGTTTAGAAGAGATGCATGGGAATAAGCAGCTAACTGACGTTAATGTGGCGTGCTTGCAAGAGCCAGATGCCATCTCTGTTCTTCAGCATCTTCTCAGGTTGGTCTAGTTTTCTTTACAAATACCAGGAACAAAATACCATTGTCCCTGAGACAGTGCAGAGGTTCCCCTGATTTTTGTCTCTCACGTCTGTAGTACATTTCTGTAACAGCAGGCATCCTTCCTCTTTGAACAGTGCCCACCTGGGACATGCTGACCAAGATAAGCTGCTGAATGCATAAGCAAGAGATGTTATAGCTTACTAAGAGAATGAGGAGTGCTCCCTCCCTGCTGCCATAGCTGCTACGTGACCACTGAACCCTCACTATCAGAGCTAACTCCCACTTTTCCTGCAGTTTGCCTTTAAAGGAGGAAAAGCTCGGGGAAGGGATGTTCAGCTTGGGTGTGCTGGCAGGAATAGAATCATAGAATAGTTTGGGTTGGAAAAGACCTTGATAGCATGTAGTTCCAACCTCCCTGCCATGGGCAGGGATGCTTCACACTAAACCATGTCGCTGAAGGCTCTGTCCAGTCTGACTTTGACCGCTGCCAGGGATGAAGCATTTACCACTTCTTTTGGCAGCCCATTCCAGTGCCTCACCACCCTCACAGTAAAGAACTTTTTCCTTACGGCTTGTTACCAGTCTCCAGCTGGACATTGAACTGTTGACCACAACTCATTGAGTGCGGCCATCCAGCCAGTTCTTTATCCACCGAGTGGTCCACCTATCAAATTGATGTCTCTCCAATTTAGAGACAAGGATGTCATGTGGAACAGTGTTGAATGCTTTGCACAAATCCAGGTAGATGACATCAACTGCTCCACCCCTGTCCATCAGTTCTGTAGCCCCATCATAGAATGGGGCTACAGAATTGGTCAGGCAGGATTTCCCCCTAGTAAAGCCATGCTGGCTGTCACCAAGCACCTTGTTGTTTTTCATGTGCCCTAGCATGCCTTCCAGGAGAATCTGCTCCCAGATTTTGCCAGGCACAGAGGTGAGACTGACTGGTCTGTAATTCCCCAGGTCATCCATTTTCCCCTTCTTGAAAATGGGGTTATATTTCCCTTTTTCCCGTTGTCAGGAACTTCACCTGTCGACCACGATTTTTCAAATGTGATGGCGAGTGGCTTTGCAACTTTATTTGCCAGCTCCTTCAGGACCCATGGATGGATTTCATCAGGTCCCATGGACTTGTGCATGTTCAGGTTTTTAAGATGATCTCAAACCTGATCCGCCCCTGCAGCAGGCATAAGGTCTTCATTCTCACAGGATGGGCCTGAAAGCTGAGCAAAGAAGTTCACTCCTGACTTTAATTGGAAATCTGTTCAGCCCCAGAAGTGTTGGTAGCTTTTTGCAGGCTGGGAAAAAGAGGATATGTACAAGTGGACAGCAGAACACATGAAGAAGAAAAAATGGATCTCCATGACTGCCTGTATAATCCAGTTTAATATCATCTTACAAAAGTTGATTTTATTCCAGGACTATGTAAATCCACTTTGGTTTTGTATTTTCTAATGCTGCAAGCTGAAGGGAGTCCTTTAGCTGCTTAAAATTCTAATCTGCATTTGGTAAATGCAACATCCTCTAAGGGACGATTTTGATTGCCTTGTTTATTTAATAGGGTTTTTTTTTGCTGCTAGGAACTTACAGTTAGTGTTGAAATGTAAAACCAGACAGTGTTCCAGGAGCAAATACAATTCTTGTATTCTCTTTGCTCTAGCCTGCCTTCTTGAGCTCTGCCATCTACAGTGCTTGCATGATGAGAAGTACAAGTGATCTCCTTTAATAAGTGAATGAGGAAGAAATAATCAATTCTGGACTAATTACATGGTTGGGAAGATTGTTCATGTCAACTCTGCAGTTGTATTTGTTCTTACTTAAGCTGTCTGATGAGCCTTTTATCTGAGTTCACCTTTCAATCCCTTTAACACCAAACAACCCTCTTCTTTCTTCACAGGTATGATGAGGTTCTGTATCAATCTTCTCAGGATCTGCAACCCAAGCACATCGTCAGCTACCTGCTCACACTTAGGTAAGGTGATTGCTGATACTGGCCATCTATCTCTGGTAAAGACAGGTGTTCCTGAGCTGGCTCTGCAATCCTCACATCTGCACTGCTTTGAAGAGCAAAGCAGTGGGAAGATGTAAATTTGTGGGACAGTTTCTCTGGAGCAGGTAAGGTATGAAGTAGGCTAGCAAATAATGTAACAGAGATTGAGGCTAGCAAATAATGTAACAGAGATTGAGGCTGGAACCAGGTACAAAGGAGGCAGAAACTAAATGCTTTCAACAAAAAAGGATCACATTGCTGTAACTCGGTGTCTGAACTCAGACTAATCCTGTCTTAAAGAGCAGATTTAAGTGATAAAAGTGCTCTCAAAGTTCAAAATTTCAGCTAGGAAATTCTGTCCAAATCCCTTTAATCACTGATCTCAACCTGTGTGTTGAGATGAACGAAGCATACTACTGTAAGTTATGCAGCATATTAACTTGCCTCCATAGGGACCTGTCTCTTTTAACAGCACTGTGAAACACTGGAGAAGACCTGGAACAAGTAGTAGGCATGTGTATGGGGAAAGCCTTAATGAATTAAGGAAAATTGCATAAGGAATCTCACACCTTGGGAATGACAGGACATGCTTTTGAGGATCTTTCCAGCCCAGTTTGGGTTTTTGTGTGGGTGTGGTTGGTTTGTTTTGGTTTTGGTTTGGGGTTTGGTTTTTTGGGGGGTGAAGGTGTCAGGGGTGGATTGTTTTGGGGTTATTTTACAAGCATGAAGGTGTTGATGGCATGCCCTGATAATATGCAGACTACAGAAAACCATGCCCTCCTTCAGCCAGGTGGAGATAAGTCTCTGGCCTGCTGCAGTTGTGGCTCTTCCAGTTCTGCTGCTTTTTGTGGCCGATAGCCCTCCTCTGGTCAAGAAACTTGCTTGTTCTCAACATTCTCCTTGTGTTTTCCATTTCAGCCATCTTGCAGCTGTGGCACATAAAACCCTTCCTGTGAAAGGCAGCGCCCCTGAAGTAGCGCAGGTATGGCACAGCACGGGGCTGTTCTGTGGCTGGGGTCTGAGTAGGGTGTCCCTTCCAAGATGAATGCTCCCTTGGGCTTTGCCAGCGTAGCTGTGTATTCACTGGGGTGAATACACACCTGCAGGCTAATCATCCAGCAGGCAGGCTCTGCTTTGGGAAGGCAGGAACTGCTGTCACTGCTGGGTCTGCTATGCCTAACTTCCCAAAACAGCAATCTCCATAAGGACAGCTGCTCCAAAGCCAGTCAGAAGTAAACATTTGAGCAAGTTATCTTGCTGGTGAATTTCTGATGGTTTCCTTTAGTGGTTATGTGGGAAAACAAGAGATTGAGAAGAAAACTGACTCAGTCTCCTCCCTCTTGCCACCTCCATATCCCAAGTATGGGAGTTCCAGCTAAAGCAGAGGCTGACAGCTGTTAATCTGCAGTTCCAAGTATATAAAAATTATTTTCTACTCATCTCCCAGGCAATGTTTGACCATCTAACAGCTCAGTAAATGATATACTAATTACACTGCCTCTTTAATCTATTTCAAAAGCAAGTATGTATCTGATTTTGGTACAAAATCACATTTAAGTGTTGAGCTGTGTGGTGGGGGGAAAACTTCAGTTTTTCAGTTCAGTGGAATGGATGGAGCTGTGCTCTGTATTTGAGCTTAGGTGCTGTGGGTATTCCTGCCTTTGAAGACAGACTAAGCCAGTCCAAGCTACAAGGAAAATCTCAGTGCCTTATCCTGTAAAAAAATTGTAAACATCTTACAGTGTGACAGCTTTCAAGAGCTGTTTTTCTGAAGCAGGGTTGATGGAGCCTTCCCCCAACAGCCAGCTGTGTAACAGCTAAGACAAGCATTGATAAGGAAAAGTGAAATTTTCAAATCAGCTCACAGTTGCTTGACAGCCTCTAACCCAGGCACGGTGAGGGGAGGT
Source organism: Melopsittacus undulatus (assembly GCF_012275295.1). NCBI lineage: Eukaryota > Metazoa > Chordata > Aves > Psittaciformes > Psittaculidae > Melopsittacus > Melopsittacus undulatus. Next base: position 49,981,031 of record NC_047529.1, on the reverse strand, counting down.
TTTCCAGCAGTATCTGCAGGCTGTAAAAGCTGCTGGGCAAGATTTTTCCCTCTCTAGTCATTGTTAGCTCATCTGCAGGCAGGTCCTCTGGTTACCTTGCCCTGAGGGTACAGGGCTGGGCAGGATGCTCCTTTTCAGCTTCACTTCAAAAGCAGCCCCTGACAGAAGTGTCCCTTTGTTGACCCTGCAATGGGCTATCATCAGCGGGTATGAATTCTGCCAGTATTGGTGTGTTACTCAGATCATGTGTAGGTTCAACTCCTAGTGCTCTGCATGGGTACAGGATGCACAGTGTTCTAACCTCTGACAGGCTGCTCCTAACTCCTGTCCTGAGAAGCACATTCTGTTCCGTTCAATAGGGTAAGCTGATGGCTCTTCTTGTTTTCCAGGCAAGGTGCTGTCTCTTTCAAGCTGCTCGCTCAGTTCTAGCCAACGGGATGAAACTTCTTGGCATCACACCTGTAACTCAAATGTAACGAGGCTGTATACCATGTCTCTCAGTAAAAGGGTTTTTTAAGATGGTATAAATACTCTCCTGTGTGTCCCTGCTAATGCAGTCTAGAACCTCTCTCCGTGTTCTTGAAGGTTTATATGCTCCATCACACTGACTGCCATGTAGGGGAGCCCAGGGGAGCACAGTCACCTTCTCCCAGGCACTTGGTAGGAGTAGTATACTTAAGACATTAATCTACGTGGTATTTCCCATAAAAGAGAATTGCTCTCTATTTGCCATGCAAATATAACAGCCTTTTGGTGGAGGAAGTGGTGTTAAGTGTGCTGCCCTAAGTGATCAAAGTTCTCCCCTTCTGCAGTTGCCATTGTGTACTTAGGCCTAGTAGTACATCAGCTGCAGGTGCTCTGTATATTGGAACAAACTGAGTCAGATCAGGCCAGAGACCTATTCCGTGTGTGTTGTACTGCACTCTCCATTCTGTAACTTTAGCCAAGTCCAACTGCCAGCTGTCACCTGTTCCTCACCTCTCCCTGTGTCACTGATCTGACAACAGGGAAGAAGAGGATTTGCTGCCCAGCTGGTGGAACAGGACCTGCCATGTTCCCTCAGCGCTGTACAAGCAGTCAGACGTGGCACACGGAGCCATCACATCACTGAACAGAGGTGGGGCATTACATGTGAGGTAGTGCAGGTGACTGACAATATCGCCACCACCAAAGCCTTCACTCCTCAGAGCAGCATGGGGGTGGCACACTGTTCCAGCTGCACAGTTGGCAAAAGTCGGAGAGGAGTGCCCTCTCCTACTGCAACAGAATTTAAGTGTTTGTTTTTGCTGTGCTTAATGTACCCCACTTTCAAGTAAAATCCATCTGGTTAATTCATGCCTGAAGGAATCTAACCAGGATATGAACTAGGTCATGTTTCTGATTCCACCTTGAAGGTGGATAAGTTGCCTAAATTACACCAGTTAATTTTTCCCTCAATGCAGAGTTGCAGTTTCTGTAAGGGTTGAATTAAATGAGGCCTCAGAAAATGAGGGAGGAGGTTGAAATTACATAGTTGGCACTCCTACATTAAATCAAAGCCTAACATTCATTACAGGAAGTCCTTTCAAGCATCACTTGCTATGCACAAAGAGGTTTAGAGAGAAAGTGTACAGATAAAAATCTCATCTGACAATGAGTAGACTCATTCGTACTTAAGCCAGGGATACAAGAACACACATGAACCTTCCCCTGTACAACTGGGGCTTGAGAAAACACACAGAAGAGAAAATCCCTCTGCCAGCTACAGCAGGTATAAGAAACATTTGAAAAGTCTAAGAAAATCTAGGACTTGAGAAAAGCACCAGTCTTTCACTCTGGCTTTTTAAGCCAAACAGCAAACACTACTTCTAATCACTTCAAGATAGGTAAGTGGTGGTTGAAGCTTGGTTCTTCCTGGTATAGTTAGGTCATCTCATATGTATCACTCAGAAAAGAAACTTTTCCTGTTGTTAATCAAACTGCAACTGCCAACTAGTTTAAGAGAAAATGCTGGCAGTGATTGCTCTTTTTAATAGATTTTTATGAAGCTTTTGGGCATTTCTGCCCTCAAAGGGCAAGACAGTTTATCAAATACACAAAGAACTAATTTCCTTCTATTATATACATTATATACAATTGAGTATTCAGTTCCTTCATTCTTCTTTCCTTGTAAACGGGCTTTTCCAGTTCACTGTGAGTGAAGAATGTCTTCAGTAAAACACCCATCCGGCTCCTCGGCTGTGATGCAGCCTCAGTGTCAGCCACTGGAAACTCCCCATGTAAAACAGAATTAACTTCTGCTTTCAGTCTATCCCACTTCAACCATTCCACGACTAGCTTAAGGCTAATTTAAAAAAATGCAGGTTTTTAAGTCCAGTTTTTCCCTCTTGCCTGCCTGTCCATTTCTATGGACAATGTCACACAGCAGCAAGCCTCTCTTTTGAGTTCTTTGTCTCTGATGGCTGGATTTTTGTGGTGTCTTGTCGAGGTAATCCATAGAGGTAAATAGAAACACACACCAGAAGAGCACCCAGGGAGAAGGTAACAGCTGGAAGGAGACAAAACAGTTTAAATAAACACCTCTGTAGAAGAAGAAACCTTCAGAAGATTAATCTATATAAATTATGATATCTGAATGACAGTATTAAACAGGACAATGAGTTGTTAATAATTCACAGAATGTAGATCATCCTCTGTCACTGAGGACTCAAGCATTTGCTCAATCCCCACACCCTTTCAATTAGTCTCCTATCAGCAAGAACATGGTGGTCGTCAGAAAAGCAAGTGTAAAACATCTCCTGCACTTCCAGATACCATCCAGAAGGCTTACATTGCAATAAACTTAATCATAGAGACACAGTGGGTGTGATAGAGTGTGTGATAACACCGTTTGTCTTTCCACATCTAGCCAGGATTAAGAAACACTATTAATAACATTTGCTCAGAAAGATCACCAGTTCCATCTTTGGATTATCTCAGGAAAGCAAAACACACCCAGACCTAAAGAGCAAAGGCCTGAGCAGGAGCTACTAGGTATGGAAACACACAGATTTGATCAGAGAGAAAATCATTTGTGGTTGCAGAGCAGCCCAAAGCAATTTGCTCTTTACTCTCAAAAATATTCACCACGTATCAGTCAAGCCCCCAGCTCCTGTTTGACTTGCTCTCATGTGGTGATGTCCACAGCAAATGGCAGAAGTTAATGCAGTAGTAGGCACAACTTAACAGGGATGTATAAAGCCCTTGCAAGCCAAGGAACTAAACTGGTACTGGCTGTACTAAAACCAACAAGAAATGATAAAATACCAACAGCAGTCTTGGATAAGCAGCTGTATCACACACTAAACTGCATTCGAAAGTGATTCATGAATAAAGCCAACATGGCTTTGCTAAGGGCAAATCCTGCCTGACAAATCTGGTGGCCTTCTGCAGTGGGGCTAGGCATTGGTGGATAAAGGAAAAGCAGCTGACATCATCTACCTGGATTTGTGAAAAGCATCTGACACTGTCCTGCATGACACCCTTGTCTCTAAACTGGAGAAGCATAGATCTGATGGGTGGACCACTCTGTGGGTGAGGAATTGGCTGGATGGTCACACTCAAAATGCTGTGGTCAGTGGCTAAGTGTACAACATAAGAAGGATGTGGACCTGTTGGTGTGAGTCCAGAGAATGACCATGAAGATGATCAGAGGGCTGAAGCACCTCTCCTATACAGACAGGCTGAGAAACTTGGGCTTGTTCAGCCTGGAGAAGAGAAGGTTCCAGGGAGAACTTACAGCAGCTTCAAGTGCTTAAAGGGACCTACAAGAAAGCTGGAGAGGGCCTTTTTAAAAGGACATGGAGTGACAGGACAAAGGAGAATGGCTTTAAACTGAAAGAGGGTAGATTTACATTAGACACAAGGAATAAAGTCTTCACTATGAGGGTGGTGAGGCACAGGCACAATTTGCCTGGCGAAGCTGTGGCTGCTCCATCCCTGGCGGTGTTCAAGGCCAAGTTGGATGGGGCTTTGGGCAACCTGATCTAGTGGAAGGTGTCCCTACCCATGGCAGGGAGGTTGGAACTGGGTGATCTTTAAGGTCCCTTCCAACCCAAACCATTCTATGATAAAGCTGTATGAGCTCATAAGCTGCTTAAAACACAAAGAACCTTTCCTTTTGAGGTTGTAGGATGCCTCTAAAAGAGCAAACCATGAATGCCTCTGAAAGCACAGGATCATCAGGCACCTTATGCAATACACCAGTGCACAGGAGTCCTGGAGAAGACAAAGTTAAAACCAGAAAAATACAAAGGAGATGCAAAAGACTGCTTTGGTATGAATGGCATACAGCCCACTAGCAAGCAGCCTGCTGGCCAGGAAGGAAACACGCACCTACAGTCAAATCAAAGGCAAAAAGGCACTTACTTATCTGGAGGCCAAAGAGGGCAACTGATGCCACAGTTGAAAGAACAATGGCTGCCGCTGCAGAAAAGCCTTTCATAATGTTATCTGTGTACTTAACAACGATCGAGGTGTAGAGGCCACCTACACTGGCGAGAACTGGAAAGCAGATAAACAGGTTTCTGTTAGTAAAGGTGCAGTAGGTTACTCTCCAAATGATGCATTTTACTCCAGTGGTGTACTCCCTATTTAGGCTAGGTCGACCTCATTGATGATTTAATGCAACATTCAGCAAAATGGGATGTCTGCATAGCATCTAGTAGCTCAGATATAACTAATTTAAAGATGATCACTTAGACTGCTGCTTCAGCACAATTTTAAATTGGACAAGTGAATAATTTCCAAGAAAATTATACTTTTAAATAAAATCCCTCAAAGCACATTAAAAAATGCATCAGATTGGATTTGTAGCTTTGTGCGATCAGTTATATCATAGTTAAAAAAAGTAAAACCATGTAACAAGATCCTAAAACCACAAGATACTTACAGATGACAAACCAGACGTAGTATGTATAGCCATAGAAGAACCCTTTCTCAAGGACTTGGGCTCCATCTGACATGTACACACCAAATAAAGTCACCACAATCCCAGATAAGTACATCTGAATATTCCTCACCCACAAGGAAGTATCTGAACTCTTCAAGACCTTCTCAAAATAGACTCCTAAAAAGAAAAGAATAAAAAGGGTTTCAGTGAGATGAAGTGCCATCCTTCAAACACTATGAACCATGAACCATTGGTTCTACTGCAATCATCTTGTCCTACACACTGCTCCAAATGTCAAGGACCCAACACCACATCCTGCCAACGTATGTCTTCCACAACAGGATTTTAATGGGTATGGAACGTCAAAAACAGATACTATTTCTCTTTATGGCTGTTATAACAACTCATTGACAATTGAAACTACACCTCATTTCTGTTTGATTTGCCAGGTTTCTGTCCAGCAGTTTCTTCTGTACAGTTCTATACCAAGAAAGAAAACCAAACCTTTCACCCTGGCACTGGTATTTTATAGCCCGGGCAGTATTTATGTATTTCAGTATGATGGAGAACAATTTTTTTCCCCTCCACTGGAATACTTAGCAGTAAAAAACTGAAAACAGGGGTGGGACTGTATTAGCTCAGTGCTGAGACTGAGAATTCCTCAGAAGCCTTGAGCTTGCAAAGTACTTGGCAGACCAGCCACATTCTGAAACCACAGCTTCAGGGGATTACAAGAGCAAATCAAAACCAACACTTCCTGCTAACTGAAACTACAGATTGGTTTTGAGGAAATGGAATTCATTTTAATCTAAAGCTCTTGTTCACAGTGCCACACTGCTCAGCATTACTTTTATGCTCTGCCTCAATGAAATTCCCCAAATACCTTTTCATTACTCTACTTGGGAGGTGTATGTCAGGCTTAAAGGCTGACATTTTACAAAGCCATTGCTACCTGCCTTTTTAACCACTGCTCCCACACCAGGACTCTGCTTATCTCTGGAATTTCCTCAGGATTTGAAAACACAGCAGCTTGCAGGACTCAGATCATGTCAGCCACTTACTTCCACGACTTTCTGCTGTAAGCCCTCCTGACTAATTACTGCTGATTAATGTTGCCCAAGAGCCTTCATAATCGTATCAGAAAAGTATACAGAACTGACAAAGATGGCAGAGAGAGAAGATCTGGGAGTCAGAAGCCCTAAGCACACCTCCCGAAATCCCTGAGGTAGCTTCAAGGAAGGTCTTGCTACATTTTTATTCATGAAAAATGCAGTTTATAATTTAATACAGGATGGGGAATAAATGAGAGAACAGATTTATATTTCAGGGGTACAAATAATAAAAAATCTACCAAGGAAACATGCTATTATCTCTTATGAATACAGATTTCTGAAGTCTAACTTCAACAAAACCCCAGCATCATTAACGACTGCAGTGATTAGAAGAACCCAGAAGAATCTATCTTGAGATTTCTGCCTGCTGAGAAGGCCCACAAAGCACACGCAGATGTAATCAGGTACCAGAGATTTGGCTTGAGTATCAACCATACTTGTAAATTTTATAAACTAAGGTAAGGGCAAGCAAAGCAATGGAACTATGCTTTCAGATACCTGAAAATGCATGTAAATCACCCACTAGGCAAGACGAAGGAATGGGTGCTGTTTAGGAGAAACTACTCTTCAGTACTATTTCAAGTTACAAGGGATCTGCCATTATATATTCGTCGAATGCTTTTATAAGCATTGCTGGTCTGCCAGATGCTTGGACATTATCACAGGATTGGTGGCTTGAAGAAAAAACTTCTGTCTCTGAGGGACAAAAACCACATAACTTTGTAGACTTTGCTGGAATAATATAAAACACTTAACATGGTCAGTCCAGAAACTGAAGGCTCAGTGCCAAAATGGCTTCTTCATGTGGGTGTGGGAAGGAAGTAGAGGAAAGGAGTTTGAACAGTGTTTATGTTTTCAACATGTAAAGCCCCAAGGGCACAAGGAGCTCCACGAAGAAATGCTCTGTCCTCCCAGCTGCCTCAAAGTTACAGCTGTTGGTGAGGAAACACCCAACCTGCGATCCTTCTGTGGGAGAAGAAAGCTGTCTGTGTCTAAATCCTCTAAGGCTGCCTGCATCAGCCCTTTTCATGGTCTGAATTTGCAGACCTTTAGAAGAAAAGCTGTCTACCATTTCACTGGGAAGACACTAAAGAAGAACAACACACTCCTCCTTTCCTCCCCTCTCAACCAGAATGTTTTCCACAAGTAATGACCGTGTATGCACAGCACAAGATTGTTTTTGCAGGATTGTACAGTACTAGAGGTGAGTGATAGTACCTTGTTTTCTTACAGACTGAAGGGGAAGAATCCAGTTCACAGACAGAGATATATGCCCCTGTGAGCCAGATTTCAAATTAAGTAGTAATTTGCATTTCCTTATTTCTCAGCACCAGCTCACTTGTCCTGAAGTTCTTGTCTCCTTCTGCAGGAGCCAAGGAAGAACTACTCTAAGGGGAAATGCTGGCTGTAGAACAAAACCAAGCCAGACCTCCTTCATGAAGTCTATGTACTCACCTTCCTCTCTGCCTTTCTCATGCTCCCTCTGCATCTCAGTTAGATTTACTACCTACAGGACCATGACAAAATGTATTCCGGGGCTGAGCTAAGTGCAAGAACAGATCAAGAAGTCCCACCATTCCCCATATAAAAGAATGCACCTGTTTTGTGTAATCACCATAAGGCAGCTATTCACTGTAAAGCCCAATTTATAAAATTGATGTACATTAATTGTACCAAGTCATTACGGATGTTCCCTACATTATTATTCTAACCATTTGAAAGATGCTTCCACATGCAAACCAGCCTTCTAAACTGCACTGCATAAAACCAATAGTACATGCTCCTAGTTATTTGCTTTACGTGAGTGATCACGTCATGAGTCTTCCATAATTACTGCATGTAGAAGGTAGTTATGAGTAGGGGGGTAATTTTTTATTTTTTAATCAACAAAGACAGCTAACTAATGTAGAAAGTTCTGGTTTGAACATCATTAATGCAGTCCTTTTAATGTACCCTGCATACAGAAATAATACTATACCTGCAAATCCTGAACACAACACAGCAACAGCAATGGCTCCAAACCCTAGCCACGGATTCTGCTCCACCTGCATGCAACATTAACCGTTATTTTAAAAAGGACACAACACTTCAGTAGTTTACAGTAATCAATTCCAGAGCTCCTTTGTTAAGTACAGCAAAATGATTAGCACTTCATTACAGTGTAAAATGTACTTGCTTAGCTAGAGCTGTCCTTTCAATTAGCCTGGGGTAGCCGTGTGATGTTTCATTGGCCATGTGTACCCTTTGCAACCCCTGCCATGCTCACAGGTCTGTCTCCTTCGAGGTGGGTTTTCTTCCCAGCTGCTGGACCTGCCCTTCCCACTAATGCCACTGACCTGTTGCTTATGTCTCAGCTGCTGAAGACACTTGTTTCTTCCTTGAACAGGATTAGGTCAGTGCCTCTGAAGGGTGTGTTTAAATGACATACCCACACCCATAAGGCATTGGAGTTTCCCTCCTGATTTTGCCAAGTGCTTTGATTCAAGTTCTCTGCTCCAACAACTACAATTGATACCAGGGCCAACTGCTGGAAATATTACTCAGAGACCCCTATGATGGTGCATTAGGCTGCTTATGATGACTGTAGTAATTTAGACTAATTGTAGCAATCAGTTGCCTTTCCAACCAGCAAGACAGGAGCAATACCACAAGCCTGCCTCAACTGGTATGCAATAAAAGTGAAAAAGAATGAGCAGACTGATGGTTATATTGTAGATAAAGTGGCTGGAAATAAGAAACAGACACTGCTCTGTGGGATATAATAAACCTCATTGTAATCCCAGCTGCTGTGAAGTGAAATATAAAGTATAATCCAGTATATTTTTCATTGTGAAGTGGCAAAATGTAAACTCTTACCTGTACTTTTGTAGCCTGAGCAGGCTTCCACTGAACAAGGGTAACACCGCCGCACAGCATGAAGACAGAGAACCACTGCAACTTACTAAGGGTACGGTTTAGCATTAGGACTGTACATAAAGCTGTACAAGGGATCTTCAGCTGGTATGTCACCTAAAGAAGGTGGAAATATAAGTTAGAGGATGTGGTTTTATAAACTCCTCCAAACCAAGAAAACAAAATAGAGAATTCAACTACAGAATGACAAATACTATTTCATATTGACTTCCTACTGGTGCCTTGGGTTTGGTATCATTGCTGATTACAATAAGGTGACTTTGAAGCGACTCCAGCAGTAAGTGGGTTAGCTGAGCAAACCAGAGCTCTAAAACAGACAGCTCTAAAACAGTGTATGCTCTGAATATAACAAAGCATCATCTGACTTTTAACATTAAGGCTAAAGAGAATACCACGTGGTAGGCAGACAAATACCTAGCACGCATGCCTCATGGAACAGGAAACACATTTACAGACCAGTTACTGACAAAAACATGTATTACCTGGTAGACTGCTGCATCCAAGTTGCTAAGAGCCACAAACGCCATGTTGTTTTGGAGACCATATACCAGAGATGGAACACTTAATTTTAGCAGTTCTGTAGGACTTCCGAATACATTTTCTTTTAAGGATGTTATTAACCTTGCCAGACTTCCAGTTTCTCTGCAAAATGAAGTATAATAGAGGGTTCTCTTAAACTGATATTTGGAAACAGAAATCAAATCAATGAGTCCTATGGGAAGGCTGAAAATTTGTTCTCAACAATCAGTTTTACCATCTGCTTATTAAAGATATATTAACAGAGAAAAACAGTGAGTTTATCAACAAATAGAAACCCCTGAAGGTGAGGAAGGCATTCTGGAATGAGGAGGTTAGATGCATTAATGTGTAATAAAGTAAACAACAACCGTGAACACTGTAAACAGTAGAATAAGTCACTATGCATACAGGCAGTGGGACAGAAGGCTGTTGTTTCCCCTCCACCCTTTTTTGGGGGGATATTAACAGCTGTGTGTGATGTCGAATGCCTGTCCTTTTCCAGATCCCCTTTAAACCAGGCTTCACAGCAGAAGAGATTTCACGGACAGAAAAGATTGCACCCTTGCACACTACTGAGCTGGAAACACCTCTCATTCCTCAGCCAGCCCCATTTTCCTCTTCTCTCTTGTGGTGCAGGAGATGCTGGACCAGCACCAGCCCACATCTGAAGAGGTCTCTGGCAGAGTGTGTGGCAGCTCCCTGTCACCTTGCACCTTCACACATCTCCCACATGCAATTACAGCATGTGAAAGAGCAGGCAGTGGGGAAAAACATGCTGCTATTTGCTTCTGTCCCCTTTTGCAGCTTGCTCCTCAGCTTATTAAAGCTGACCTTTGCACTGTTAGTTCTCCCTTATCATTGGCACATCAATCTGACATTCTTGCTTACTTGTCACTGCCACTAAAGTCCTCCAGTTCCCTTCCCATCTCTCCCCAAGTCCTGTGTCCCCCCTTTGCATTCCTCTCTTGCTTGGTCACTGACTAATACCAATATCCTGGCCCCTCCCACAGGCCTCTCAACATGCAACCTGTATTGCAACCTGTATTGCAACCTGTATTGCTTTTGAATTCCAAAATCAGTATTTTGAAATACTGATACTGCTTTTGCTTCCATTACACATGCATATGAACAAATGGCTCATTCTCCTCAGCATTCCAGAAGCCCAGTTCCCCGCATTTCAACCACAACCCAGCTTCTTTCTTTTTCACAAATGTATGTCATCTACCTGCCCCAAACTCTTATAAGCAATTACCAAAATTAGCCATCCCTCTATGCCCCAGGCTCCTTCACTAACCACCTTGTTCCTGCATATTTTCTGTTCCCCTGACTCTGTGCTCTGGATTCTTAACTTTTTCTCTCCAAAGATTTAGGTACTCTACCTTCTCATGACCCTTTCATCTGAGTTTCTCTCTTAGAGACGTACAAGAAAAGCAAGAGTTCCTGGTGATACCAAGTGCAGCTGGACTGAAGCGCTTCTACCTGAAATATCTAACTGCAAATAACATGTAATTATCAGAGATACAGGTCTACTCTGTGAGACTAAGAAGTCAAAAAATACCACACAGTAATGGCTTCTTCTATTTGCTGATACTAAGGGAGACTGTTAAACAACAAAACAGTATTTAAACTATACCGCCTTCTGTTCAGACCATGCTCAGTGAATTAGCTGATTTAAAGTCAAGTCACAGCAGAAACAGTAGTGTCTGTCTACTTTGACTTCCAGCATGGAATTTCAGCAATGAAGAATAACAGGTGCCCAGTAAGCACCATTTTTACTTTAGGTTTCGAGAGTAAGAAGATGAACTAGTTCATCTTTGCAGTGGGTGTGCTTTCTGAAGCATGCACCTGTCAAGAGTCTTTAACTGTAAGTTGAATTCAGTATAAAGATCATGTGGAGATAGATATAAATCTACACAAACAAGAATTTAAAACAAGCCTCTGTGAACAGCTGAAAATGCAAAATAAGGTGCCCACAGATTACACTGCAAAATAAAATAAGAAAATAAAAAAATTAGCTTGATTTGGATGTTTCTGATGATGATCTAGATTCAACTTAAAAAACGTACTCTGTTTTCTTCATAGGTCTGAATGTGTGAGATACTGATAACAGTTCTGCAACAGAAACATTCATTCATTAGAAAAGCTGAAGTTAAAACTAGAGTTTGCAAATTTCCTTTACTTTTCTTCATCCATTGCTAATTATGTACCCTCTAAGAATGTAGACAATGTAATTACCAGATGCTGAATTGGACTTCAAATACATATGGGAAGCTGAGTAAACAATTAACCCAGTTTAAACTATCATAAACACCTCTTTTAAAAGACAATCTTTTGGCATTCATCCATTCAATGTGCCTTCCAGGAGAAACCTTAAAAGTAAACACAGTGGAGTAAGGATGTAAGAAAACAAATTCTGCAGGCGGAACAAGATGAGAGTCATACCCCAGTATCCTGTACGTTGCAGTTATCAGTGCTGGCTGGTTCAAAAAGGAAAAAGTACCCACCCAAATGTATCCCTCTGTACAGAAAAAAACAGATCATATGCTATCTCCTAACTGGTTTTTAAACTACAAAGGCACCTTGTCTGGGGTGAGACAAATTGGTTAGGACTTTGAAACTGGAGGAAGCTGCAAAGGAGTCACTGAAAGAAACTATGCTGGAATTTGTGCTGTTGAGCATATTTGTAAGTGAGCTAAAATGGCAGATTACTAGGAAATTGGCAAATTTTGCTGATTATACTCAATTATACATGATACGCAAAAAGAAACTTTCAGTAGTTCTTTCACTACACCAAGCAGAATTCACTAGATCTTTGGCCATCTGAGAAACAGCTCAGTTACTTGGGCAGCAAAGGAAGGCACCCAGACCCACCAGCAACCGAGACATCCTGCCATTAAGAGCTGAGCATGGCCTGACGAATAGTGTCTGCTGGTGCCCATCTCTCTCCCCACTACAGAGAAAAACACCCCACTGTCTGACTAGATCAGAATAGATATTATAACCTTCAACAACTCAGTGAATCAGATTCATCCCATTTTAATTGGCAAATAAAGCTCAGTTGTCAATAAATGAGAATCATAGGAAATAACTACTCCGTAATACAGCAACCATCTCTAAACCAGTTACAGGCATTTGGAAAAAAGATGTGAGTAGCCTTATGAGAGTACCAGATCAAGGCTCAGCTACATTCACAGAAATGAGCAGAACATTATGAATCCTTAGGAAAGGGACTGAGACCAAGACAGAAACCCCTCTGCCTAATGCCATGGCATGTTCACATCCTGAATGTTTCATGCAGCTCTGGATCCTGCTACGAAAAGGATGTTAACAATACTGGAAATGCTGTGGAGATGACTACTAGGATGATCAGGGAAAAGTTAGAGTAGAACTCTCAGCTTAGAAAATGAATGAGTTCTGAAAACACAACATACCTGTAGAGATAAGAAAATAAAAATGAAGGGAGAAGAATTATTCTTGATGTCTGTCAACCCAAGAAGACAGAATCCAGTGACACTGCTAGATTAAGTGCTCATTAATAAGTACTTTTTCACATACCATGTAGTTACACTGCAGAGGTCATTTCACAGATACATTAGGGACTAACAGATCAAAAAGAAACAGGACAATCTCACAGAGGACAGGATTGTTAGGTGCTACAGCCACAGTGTGCACATAACATCCAGGCTGGGAAATCCACAAGCTTCTGCCAACAGCTAAGGAAAGTGCTTGTCCTATTGCCTATACTTCTGTTCTAAGCATCCTCTTCTGGTTACTGTCAAAGGGAGGACGATGGGCCAAATGGATCTTTGGCTGTGCAGAGCTGTTCTAAAAATGTAATAGACTTCCAAATTAAAAGTAACCACCACTATTGAGAAATGTGGGTTGCTACAATCTCCTGAAAGTGGGCTGATCAGGATCCACACTGGTGACAACACTAGGAGAACCACTCATTGGCAGAGACCCTCTTGCCAACATTTTGTGCTGGCAGAGGGAGAAGCCCAGGGTGCATAAAAAGGAAAACAGAAATCTGCCAGTGGTCACACTTGCCTTTTCTAAGACATTACATTTAATGAAAGGTTAAACAAAAGGCAGCTTGCCACAGCTGCCTTATCAAATCCAAATATTGTCTCATTTCTAAAGCAAGTTAAAATGCTGTTTTGATGTTAAGTAGACATGTTCTGATAAAAACCTGAAGTACACCATGTGACTCTATGATTCTTCAGCACAAAACAACCAGCCTTCTGATGTACCAAAAGCCACAAAGAGATAAGCAGGGACCCTAAGAGTACAAATTCTACTACAACAGCAAGAACCGGGCTTTGGAAAAGTACAGAATATAAAGATTCTTCCAAGAAGAATGTACCACATGAAAGCAGAGAGGAAAAAGAGCAAGCTGAGGGCCTCCCTACTTTAGATGCTCACATGTGGACTGAAGTTCTAGTTCTTAGCAACAGTTTGGGATTAGAGAAACTAAATATTTTCTGACCACTGTTTTTCAGCATCGATTCCCCATCTTAAGAGAGACAGCAAAATGCCTGTCTGCAACACTGTTTGGGAAATTTATGAGCAGGAACATTACAATTCTGTATAACTCAGCAGATGACGGCTCACAGTTCAGCTTTCACCTACACCAATGAAGACCCAAAACATCACGGATAATCCATGCTTACATTTTGAAACTATTCCAAAGCATAATACAAAAATAGAAAATATGCAGAAAGGACACACCTGAATACTGTGGTGTTTACAAAGCAGTTTCAGTTGAGAAGTCACAAGCTCTAACCCGCTCTAAAATGACTCTTCCACAGCATCACTATCCAGCCACATTCTCAAATGTATTTGTACTTCACTATCTGAGAATCTGAGGTTACAAGCAAGGATTTGTTTTCAAAATACTGACTGGCATTCCCACACTTACTTAGCCAAGATGCCCACACTCAAGAACAACTTGATAACTTCAGTGATGCACACAGCTGTCGTTGAAAAGTACAGTTCTGTCCCCACTGTCCTTGTGTACCGCAGCGCGACTGTGTATGTTGCAGCAACCAGGGTCATCACCGTGAGGCAGTACAACTTGAAGAGTAAGCTGACATTTTCTGAAAGAAAACAAAGATGACCACTCAGCATGCCCTTCATTTTAACTTAAGGACTGAAACAGGTTGCTCTCCAGCTGGAGCACTGTGTCAAACACTGCTGTGGCAGCATACAATAATTAGTGCTGTGAAATGCTTCCTATAAACAGTTTAAGTCAAATTTTAAAGTCCCTTCTCAAAGCATCTTGCATAGGAACGGTAGCTGTTTGAAAATAAGATGTCCTCTTGCCCTCACAATCATCCTCCATTCTAGAAAACTAGTCATAGACTAATATTCATGTAATAGTAATCAAAAAATCTTCCTTTCCTTTCCTGCTCTTCAGCTGACAGTAAAAGCTTGCTCTGACCCTCTCTCTCCACGTAGCGTATTGAAGTCTGACACAAAGAGCGTTGGCAGACTATTAAAAGCAAAGAGAAGTATCAGCACAGAAGGGATTCAATCTAGCAACTCTTGATAAGTAAAGCAGCATTTCTTTCAGCCTTATTTTCCACCTGAGTTAGCAGAAGAGAGTTCTGCTCAGAACAGTGGTGGAACTTGACACAAAAGGTGTTCCTGAAAAATTATGGACAGTAGAAAACACTGAGATTATTAGAATCACTAGAGGCTATTAGAATCACAGAATGGTTAGGATTGGAAAGGACCTGAAGATCGAGTTCCAACCCTCCTGTCACAAGGGGTTATTATTTACTTATTGAAGTAAATTAAACCATACAATGAGTATGTACCATTGGAGTTATCCCCAGTATCTTCCTCTCTGCTACACCGGAACAACAGTAGCAATCCTTGTAACAGTTTTGCCCCAGATCAACTGCTATCCCGCATAATTTGGGAGTCAGCCAGTCCCAGGCCAGCTGGTGAAAGGCAGTTTTCACACAGCTGCCCTCCTCTGTGGCTTGAAAGTTCCATTGGGTGAATGTGACCAGTTCAGAGAACAGCTCAGACTGCATCCCTACCATTAAAAGAGAACAGAGGCAACCCCAAACAGGACTGCTCTGCACAAAGGTATGACCTTTGTGACATGAGACATTAGCAAATAGGTAGTGTCTACAAAACCATCTTTCAAGCTGGTAAATTGTTCTTGATTACATACAGCATCTGATGGCTGGATGTTGGTCACTCAGCAGCATCTTTCAGGCCATTATCTGAATATTCCAAAGAAACATAATTCTAATTGGCATAAATTTATATTCCTGTGCTGATTAGGGAATGAGCTAACAGATAAGCTCCAGGCAGATCTGTAATAACTTTGTTCATTTAATATGGGAATGAATTGCTGAATTCAGTGCAACTGATGTTTGGGTTCACTTTTCTTTCCAGTCAGTGATGTCTCGTATTGCATAACATTTCTGCAAGGTACAGTTAATGCCTCCTGCTGCTGCCATCGTTTAAATTAGCTACTTCCTTACAGATAAAAATCTCACCCACGTCAGTAACCACTTTTAAAAGGTAGAGCCAATTAGTTTTTGGACTAACAATGCTTAAGAGAGACTTACAAGTTGTAATCTGTCTCTAAATTACATTTGGATTGTGGGGAGGGGCGGTGGGAACCCAAGGCCATAACAGCCAGGAAATAAAGTTAACCCAGTCCAACCTTACAAGAACACATTTTCTAATGATGTTTTAATGCTAACAGAAATGATGACAACGTGTTTTCACACGTCAAGATTTTAAGTCTATGCACTACCAAATTAAAACTAAATTTAAGCCTTGCCTATGTTAACTACTCTTTGAAAATAAATAAATAAATAAACAAATGTCCCAGTTTGGCAGTGGTTTGTAAACTAAATGCAGCAGGATATAACAAAGCTATGATCATGATCATATAATCAGCTTGGTTGGAAAAGACCTGTCAAATCATCAGCTCCAACCATTACCCCAGCACTGCCGAAGACCACCAGTAAACCATGTCACTAAGGGCCTCACCTACATGGTTTTGAACACTCTGAGGAATGGTGATTCCACCACTTCCCTGGGCAGCCTGTGCCAATGCCTGACCACCCTTTCAGTTATAGCATTATGTGAAAAGCTGCTTGTGGTTGGTTTCTCCAGCCTGGCTCACCTGTCTGCATCAGTACCAATGCAGCACTGAGGGCTGAAGGAAAGCTTAGCTGGGGTACCTGTATCTTCTTGCTGGTAAGTCTGAACTTAAACCAGCTGAGAAATGAAAACAAGCTTAAAGTTGAGAGAAGATGCTGTTTTCTTTCTCAAAGTTTCTTTCACTGGCTTCAGGAAATTCCACTCGAATGAAATGGACAGAGGTGGCTGATTTCTTATCGAAGTAACAAGTGACAGAACAACAGCTAACAGCCTCAGGCTGCTCCAGGGGAGGTTTAGATTGCAAAAATGTCTTCACAGAGAGGGTGGTCGGGCATTGGCACAGGCTGCCCAGGGCAGTGCTGGAATCACCATTCCTCAGTGTTCAAAAGCGTGTAGATGAGGCCCTTAGTGACATGGTTTACTGGTGGTCGTGGCAGTGGTGGGGTAATGGTTGGACTTGAGGATCTTACAGGTCTTTTCCAACGGAGTTGATTCTGTGATTCTATGGAACGATTTCCAGCAAAACGGACCAGACAGGCCAAAAGCCTCAGGACACACATGTGGGCTTCCGACAGAGCTCACACAACCGCTACTGTAAACGGAAGCCCAAGGCACGGGGTGCACACACAGCATGAGGCCGGCTGGAGCGGTGGCATCTCACAACCGGCCCTACATAGGCTGCGAGAGACCCTCCTGCTCCCACCCGTGTCCTCCCGGGGCTCCCCTCTCCTTTGAGTCTGCTACCGGGGGTGGCAAGCAGAGGGATAGGCAACGACCTCCTGCAGCATTCAAGCCCACCCTGCCTGCCCCAGGGCTGCGGGAGAGCCGGGGTTCTGGCACCGCTGCCCACGCTCCAGCGGACGCCAGGGGCCGGCGGTGGCTTCAGTGACCTGCAGGGAGGGTTCCGAGGAGCGGCGGGGTCTGTCTCCACACCACCACCAGCACCCCCGAAAACGATGCGCTTTCACCACGTTCAAACACCCCCAGAGCAGGTACCGGCCCACAGAGGCACCGTCGCCCTTAGAGCCACCTTCAGCCGCTGCCGGGGCGCCCAGGGCTGCCCCGCCGGCCTGCCGCTCACACACACCGGAGCGGGAGAGGCGGCGGTTCCGCCACGCAGCCCCGCCGGACAGCGAGAGGGCGACAAGGGAGGCGTGGAGGGAGAGGGGCTCTCCCTCTCCCCCCCGTTACCGCGGTGGTGGCGCCCGCCGCCGCAACCCCCGGCGGGGAGGATGATTCCACTCCCCCTGAGCCGGGGGGAGCCGCTGGCTCGCGGGTCCCGCTTCATCTTGGGTGGGGGCGGGATTGCCCCCCCTCTATGTCCGCACCTCCCTCCGAGAGCCACAGTTCCCCCTGACTGACCAGCGCCTCTGCCCTCACCTTTCGGCGGCGACATCGTGCCTGCGGAAGGCGCCAAACTGGCCGGGCCAGAGCCGTCCGCCGTGGCCCGCCGCTCCTCCCATTACACCATAGAGTGCAGCGCCGCCGCCGCCTAGAGCGCCCCGCCTCCCTCTCTTCACCATCGAGTCGGAGGCCCGTCCGCTTGGATAGTCTTCCCCAAATTCCAAGCCTTGCCGGAGAGGCGGCGTGTTGTGTGTGGGGCGCCCCCTGGCGGACGGTGGCTGTCTGCCCCGCCGGCCGGGGCTGGTTACCCTCCCCTTTTACCGAGTGTGGCCCTTCCACAGGAAACAAACCGGGAAAGCCGGTCGGAAGGTACCCCGAAGGTAACCTCGGAGCGGCGAGGCCTGCCTGGGGTGGTTGCCGAGCCCCTGGAGGGGCGAAGCTGTGAGGCCATCCCCAAAGGGTGAGGTGAGGGACAGACAGCGCAGCGGCTTTGCTACCACAGCACGAGCCTCGCTTCAGAGGGTGGGGAGACCCGAACGGCTTGGGAACGGCTCCGCGTTCAGTGTGCGCAGGGGCACGGGCAGTCATACACCGCGGGTGGTGGTAGTGACCGTATGGGTGCCTGCGGACCGCACAGGGGTGCTTAAGGAAGCCCAGTGATACGCTGCAGTCCGTATCTCCTGCTGGCTGTGCGGTGTGTCAGTCTTGTACTCCTCAAACAGCAACACCCGAGAAGGATGAAAAGCCCAACCCCAGCTGTGAAGGGTGGTAGTGCTGATGGGGAAGTAGCAGGAACTTGTGCCAGAAACAAAGGAGGAGATGGGACTGTCCCTTTCAGTGCCACCTGTGTGAAGTTCAGTTCAGCCTGCTCAGGAAATAGCACTTCCCCTGTTTCTTAATCGCTGTGGAGCTCAAGCAGGAGCTAATTTAACGCTGTTCTCCAAAACAAGCCATATGGTGAGTTTTGGTCTTCTCTGTTTTCATTTGGCATCTGGATTTTAGGTGTCTGCATTTAACTTCTACATATGAGTAGTCGGTGTAGTCCTTTTTATTCCATTTTCTGATCAGAAGTACCTAAGTAAAACCCCTGGTAGTGTTCAAGGCCAGGCTGGACAGGGCTTTGAGGAGCCTGGTCTGGTGTGAGGTGTCCCTGCCCATTTCAGGGGGTTAGAACCAGGTGATCTTTAGGGTCCCTTCCAACCTAAACCATTCTGTAATTCTGTAAAGAATAAAACCTGGTAACTGCAAGTGTGTCACTTTGTTTCCAAAGCCCAGGCCATGAGTCTGTGCACTGTATGTGTATGGTCTTGTCCTCACGAATACACTCACCCATGCACCAGCAGAACCAGATTAAATAAAAACCAAACCCAAGTTCCGGTGGGCATCAGCTGAACTTTGTCTCTCCTTTCACATGACTAAAGCATTTTGAAAAGCAACCTCTCCCTTTTTTCTCAACTATTTTATTGGCAGTAAACACCTGTGAGTTCACACACACATTTCTCATAGCTGGGAGTAAGTTCATAGCTAACCAACATGTTTCTGCCATACCAAAACCAAGATGTAGATTACAATTGTATTCCCCAGTATTTTAAATTATGCAGTATCTTCGCCAGTGGAAAAGAACAAGCAGAATAAAAGGGATTTTTACTCCTCAGTTTTCTTTACAATAAATGTATTTATGGATTCTTGAGATAGAAGTTTGTTGGTTCAAAATAAGAACTTTAACATGAGGGGTTCAAAATAATGATAAAAAATACAGACGTCACAACAAAAAGTATTTAATAAAGCAGCAATAGGGTATTTCTTCTTGATGAGAAAGAAGCTGCAGCTGCTAATAGCATTCCTATTTCTTATAATAAAACTGAAAATTGGTGCCAACTCGTAATTTAAAAACATGGAAGAGCAGCACATCTGTCTGCTAGTGCTCAGCTTATTTTCACATAAGTGAAAACCACATAGTGGAAAACCATTTAGCTAAGTTCTTTCTGTGCTCCTTTCCTTGGAGACAGATAAACAAAAGGAGAATGTTGTCATGCACAATGCCACAGGAGAGTCACCCAGCAGCTTGGATCTTCAAGCTTCATTGTACAGGCTTGTGTAACAGTGGAAACCACACTACACCACGCTGCACCTGACTGAAAAAGAGATTTGGAAACCCTAGCACATCGTGCGCCATCACAGATGCACACCTGGACATTTTGCAGATAACAGCTTCTGGAGCTCTTTGTTGTTGTGAAAAGCATCTCTGTTTTAAAGTATCCCCTACCTGCATTTGAAATGTTTCATCTTGAAGCTCATGATTCACAAGCAGAAATAATAGCTGCAGTTGCATTGATAAGGCCTGGCATATATTTCCCTGCCACAATGAAATAAAGCTGAAAACCTTTTCCTGTTGTGCTTTAGTTTTTCAAACATAAGTGAAACAGAGCTTTTGAAAAGGTACCCTGGAGATAAGGTCCTAGGGTTTCAGTGTGCTCACCATCACACTGTTTAGTTGGTGAATACAGAAATTGCTAGAGACCTAAAATGCTGCCAGAGCCATAGGAAGTCAGTTTTCCCCACCTCCCTGCCTTGGCCTACACTTGTGATGCCTATTACCCTGCAGAAACACTTGGGTTAATGAATGGAGAGGCCCAAGGACTGAGAGTGATTTACTTTTGCTGGTTTTACTTTCTTGAGAGTTCTGCTGTAGGGGTGGAGCTGTGACATTCAGGTGACTCTCGACATGCCAGTTTTATTTCATAGAATCACAGAATGGTTTGGGTTGGAAGGGACCTTAAAGCTCATCTGGTTCCAACCCCCTGACATGGGCAGGGACACCTTCCACTAGACCAGGTTGCTCAAAGGTCCCTCCAGCCTGGCCTTGAACACTGCCAGGGATGGGGCAGCCACAGATTCTCTGAACAACCTGAGCCAGTGCCTCAGCACCCTCACAGTGAAGAATTTCTTCCTAATATCTAATATAAATCTACCCTCTTTCAGTCTAAAGCCATTCCCCCACTACATGTCTTTGTAAAAAGTCCCCCTCCAGCTTTCTTGTAGGCCCCTTTTAAGCCACTGGAAGCTGCTATAAGGTCTCTCTGGAGCCTTCTCTTCCCCAGGCTAAACAAGCCCAAGTCTCAGCCTGTCTCCACAGGAGAGTTGCTCCAGCCCCCTGAGCATCTTTGTGGCCTTCTCTGGACTTGCTCTATCAGGCCACATCCCTCCTGTGCTGGGGGATCCAGAGCTGGATGCAGTACTGCAGGTGGGGTTGCATGAGAGCAGTGAGGCAAGACTACTGCCCTTGACCTGCTGGTCACGCTCCTGTTGATGCAGCTCAGGACACAGTTGGCTACAAGTGCACACTGCTGGGTCACATTAAGCTTTTCATGAACCAAAACCCCCAAGACCTTCTCCATGGTGCTGCTCTCATTTCACACCAACGGGAATTATGCCTGCACAGGAGCTGCAGCATTGCCTCCTACCTCATAGAAACTACTTGTCTTATATTATTCTTCCCATGTACCAAAGACATGGCTCTCAGCAACAGTGTTTCATCAAGAAATAATTGTATTAAACCCTCAAGAAAATCTAAGAACACACACAACACATTTACATGTTAGTTTATGCTAAAATCTTTAGGAACATCTTGATTCTAAATTGCTGTTTAAAATGTGGGTGCTTCAAGCTTATAATGTCTATCACTTGGTGCCAGTCAGCAGCCCCAGCAGATAAGAGAAATGAAATAAATCAACTGTTCCCAGAATCAACAGACACAGTAAAATCTTTTTTATCATATTTCAGATATATGCAGAGAATTCTATTTATACATTCAATATACATCTTCAGATTTCTCATTTTCACTTAGGTTTCATCTACTGCTCTTGTTAAGTTTACTTTGACCGTATCAGTAGTAGATGATTGTCCTCGGAGACCTTCCAGGAATATCTGTGGTCTGGGTACATTGCTTGAGTTGTCACGCTTAGTCTGGGTGCTAACATCTTTTGGCAAGTACACTTGGGTGCAATTCTGTCTTCTCATATTGCTGAGATCAGTTTGCATGGCATGAGTTAATTTGCGGCGCAAATTGGCCTAAAGACACAAAAAATAGTAGATTAAGCAAAATCTGCTTTGGCATTTTAACACTAATATATTTTAGGTGTGTTTGTGTATTTTACATCTCTGGGCTTCCCAAACCTGCAATATAGTCCACTGTCAATACACAATTGCAACTGTTATTTGATAACTCCTGAACTAACTGGATGTGTGAGCAGCACACATGTATGTATGTACCAACACCATTTTAAGCCAGCCTCTTACTGCTTTCCTATTTTCCTTTAGTCATTTTGCTTCGTATTTTGTTAAATGCTGAAGACTTTGTTTTGTTAGAATAAAATACTGGTTTCATGGTAAACTCTTCAGTACTTCAAATTAATTTCAATAGGTCTGAAACCACCCTGACCACAATGTCAGGTTTGGGTAAGTCCCTCTGGGCATCTGCAATCAGGATGCACAATATTGTGGATAAGCCAACTACGGGATCAAGTCTTTTGGTTTCTACCAAATGCGATGAGGTTTGGGGGTTGGTGTCACTAAGTATCACATAAAAGGGAAAAATGCCTTCTTTCAAGACAGTGCTCTTTAATCCCCTGGCAAGGGGCAAAAGTTAAGATAATTTATGATTAAAGTTCTGTTTAATCACAGAAACTGCTGTATATGCAATAACAAAAGACACTTCTCATAGTGTTAATATTACAAAGTCAGCACTTGAAACAACAAAATACTCCTTAGTCCTTCTGTGTCAGCAGATGTACACACTGTAAGTCTTATGACATAATGTCATCAAAATACAAAAATACACTCTCGTGGTGGGATCCAGGCCCCTGCATATAAGTGAGAAAGTCCCTGGAGTCCAGTCCAGTCCAGTCAGCAGACTGAAGTCAGAGGAAGCTGGAGAGTGATTAAGTTGGCCTAATTCAGTGTTTGTATTGGGATGAGTCAAAATGTCCTCCAGAGTCCACTAACTAGGTCCCTCTCAGCTAGAGCAGAAGTTAAAGCACCTGTATTTAGACACATTTCAATCTACAATAGAATCTTATGCACAGTGTCACCAAGGAAAATATAGAAAAGAACAATAAAGAAGTTTCTGAAGAGATAGCATAGAAATAAAGACAGTATTTTAGTCCTTTTTTCAAAGGATTTTATGACAATTAAAACAAAAGCAGGCATGAGATACTGTCTCTCTTTTATGCTTACCCCTCTTGAAAACCAGATACATGCTACTGCATGGAACTCTGCTTGCAGAGAGAAACAAATGTGAGCTGAAAATTTTACTTGTGACATCAAATAGTTATTCTAATGATGTTATACTGTAACACTTCATCACTATCACTGTGAGTTTTCTGGCCAACTATGAACAGCAGGAAGAAAACTAAGACATATGAGCTCATTTTCTAACAAACCCCAAAACATGTCCAATGCTCCCCTAAAGTATCAAACTCACACATTGGTAAGTTTTCCTGTTATTTTAGCACCTTGATTCTAAATGTTATATCAGCTCCATATTACAGATTCAGTGTAGTCACTAGAGAAAAACACTGGAATGGGTTGCCCAGGGAGGTTGTGAATGCTCCATCCCTGGCAGTGTTCAAGTCCAGGTTGGATGAAGCCTTGGGTGATATGGTTTAGTGTGAGGTGTCCCTGCCCATGGCAGGGGGGGTGGAACTAGATGATCTTAAGGTCCTTTCCAACCCTAACTATTCTATGATTCTATGATTCTATGCATCTGGGATTTTTTGTTTCATCTCGGCATCACTCATCTCCCATATGGACAGTTGAGGCTAAAACATCCTTAGTACTTTAAAGTACTTTATGTATCTCAAACTAATGAGCTACACATTTGCCTGTGAATGGTGTTAATGCCCAGCTATTGGGAAACATCCACTTTTGCTTATCCTAAAATAAATCACTGACCACATCTTACATTTATTTATGTACTTTATGTCCATTAGAGAAGCAAAGAGGCTTTTAGCCAGGCTCCTTGTAACTTAATTGGCTTCTTTACATACCTCAGGAACAACTATTACTTAGAACCCTTCACAAGCCAGTTAACACTGGCAAGACTTCTCAGTACAGAATTTTGGCTTCATTTTATAATGTTGAAGATTCCATGGCAAAAAGAACAACAGAGAAGAAATAAGCAGCACAGCAGGCCACAGACCTCTGTAGTGCATGAATTGACAGAAAAAATGTAGTCAATCCTGCAGTATTCTGTGCCCAGTGAATACTGGTAACTGCAGTATTCCCTGTACTCACAAGTTCATTTTGATTGAATTCTGAAAATCAGGTGCTATACATGGGCCTCTGCATGTGCTGGCAAACCCTAGAAAGAACCTTTTAAAGATATTCATATTGAAAAGCTTTCATGTATGCAGCCAACCTTCTGTTGTCAGACTGCTTTCCAATCCATAAGTAAATCATCATGATAGTATAACAAACATTTCCTCTGGCTTATATATACAACAGAAAACCTACTTGCATTTCTTACCACTCCAGTCCTATATGAAAGAGGCCTCATGCTTTGATACCTTCCCAGGATGGATATATTAGCACAAAGAAAGCCTCTGCAGGGTCAAACACATCCAAAGTTATGACTAACCATTCTGTCTGACAGTTACGATATTTTCCTCCTCTTACTTGATGGTAATGAATATTAATATGAACTACTTAATGTGCAATAAAGTTTTACCTTTCTGCAACCTGTTGTTTGTCATTGATTTGTTGGCTTTTTTTTTTTTTTACACATTAAGTATATAGTAATAGCTTCAAACTGTTTTATTTCAGTGTAGAGAATCAACTTCAGAATTCAAGCTAATAAACACATTCTTATTCCTTAGAGGAAGCAACTGAAAAACTTGGAATGAATAGACTTAGCAGTGGAAGCACTGGTCATAAAAACTGGGGAAGAATATGGGAGAACTGAGAGAATATGAAAGTCTAGAAATAAGGGGAGAAAATACCTGGGAAAAAAAAATTGAACGAGTTGTAACCAAGTGTGTGTCTTTGAATAAGGTTAGATGTATGTTGCAAGGAACAAAAATTTACAGTAATTCATTCTGAACTTTGTTATCCAGCAATGAAAATCTGGCAGTAACAATACAAACCAATTTTATAGCTTTTCTTCTCATTTCCCATTCATTCCACTCATAGGATGTCACAATGGTTGGAGGCAAGATATGTGTATCAGTTTGAGAACTGCTGTCACATTTTACAGTTGGTTTCATCAAACATTTGTCTGGAGTTCTGGCCTGGATGAAAACAAACAAACAAAACCAAGCAAGGCATTACCAAGAAGAACATAGACATCTCAGAAAAATAGCAAATGGGTATGCTACTTTTTGAAAGCAAACAGAAACCTACAAACCACAAGTGGATAATTTTAAATTCAGCAGTGTTTTTTAGTTCCTGCCCCTGCCAAAAAAAAGAAACCATTAAGTATTAGATGGATTTAATTTCTGTCAGAAAGCCCTTTAAGCAGAGGCCACAGCTGAAGACTCCCACATCCCGAATGAGTGCTTCATCATTGGGTTCTGGTAAGAAGGGTTCCCATCACGACTGCTACCAGTATTTTATGAAGCAGGCACCCCAGTTTGTCTTTATGAATGGACTAAAAGTCACAACATAGCTGGGAGAAGTGCTTACATCTCTGCCAGAGTCAGGACATAAAACTGTATCTTTCTTACCAAGGATCAGTTCAAGACTACAGTCTTTCCATTGCTAGCGACCTAGAATTCACAATGGATCACAGAGAATGTCTATGAATCCAAATAAAATCTTTGGATTTCACGTAGTAGCATTGTCACATTCACGATTAATGAGTCCCCTTTCATTTTGTAATATAATCCGTAACTCCTGTCCCCAGGTATCATTCTGCCCTCATCCAGCACATACAGATGAACTGCTCAGCTAAAGCTCCAGTTAATATGGTATCTGGCTTACCTTCTATTGCACTTATTTACCGTGCCTTTAAGTTTTGCAAAAATGAGAAAAAACATCAGACACAGGATCTTTCTAGGCTAAGGACAAACAGCTTTTATTGCTGTCACAATCCTTTGGCTCTATGTACTTTCCTATGAAGAGATAAGGTAAGAACAATATAAAGGGAAAATGTTTCTCATCAACACTTTGAAGACCTGGAAAAGATGAACCTTTAGACTTTCTGTATGACAGGCAGATGACTATACTTCTAAAGATTGGTATCATCTGTTCTCTTTATGTTCCAGAAAGGACAGACCAATCAGTGAGCTTTTCAGCAAGAGTAATGGGCAATGTGTACCTGTGTATATGGAACAAGGTATTCAAACTGATGATGAAGCTCAAGCAGTTGAATTAGCTCTGCATATTCTTTTGCTTTTTCTACATTCAGCTGAATGAACTTATCTGGATCTTGAGCAAAGATGTATGCAGCTTCTTTGGAAGTAAAAACGTAGTATTTCTCCTTGTGCTTCAAAATTCCAATAGCAGGATTTCCTAAAAAAACCAAAACCAAACCAAAACAAAAGCAAACCAAAAAAGCCAAAAACCCAAACAAACCAAACTTCACAAAATAAAATGGTATGATATCCAATACAAAATACATTCATAATCAATATTCTGTGTTTTCCTCAAGTCAGTTTCACTTCCTTTTTTCTGAAATCAGAATAACCCCCTGAAAGTAAGCTTTTTTAGAGGCAGACAAGTCTATTTTGTTAGGTCAGTACACCTGCTTTTGCCCAGTTCACATCCAGCTCACCTTACCGCATATCTGTCGCAAAAACAACAGGTAAAACACCTACAGCAAAGGTGTAAGAAAACAGCCCATACCCACAAACATTTCCTCTATAATCTCCAGAAATACTTGCTTGCAGATCAGCAGTCCATTTATACCAAAGGGCATAACACTGAAATTAACTGAAGAAGCAGATGAAGCAGCTGAAAAGCTGGACAATAAATTAACAGAGAAAATGAAATGCCAATAAAGGATGAATAACTTACATAGAAAAACATAAATTGAGCTCAACGACAGTGGCAGACTCTGCTTCAGCTGTCATTGCCCAGGAAAGATCTAGAATCATCATAGACAGTGCCCTGAAATACTAAATGGCACTACTCAGTGGCAATCATACAAGCAAAAAGAATGCCACTTTTGTAATACTACATTTTGTTCCAACGTAACAGAATATGAAGAAGTAAAATGGAGTTGGGAATGATCAGAGGCTTGGGATAATTTTCACAGAAGGAGAGATTAAAGAAGGAGGCCTCTTCAGCATTAAAAAGAAGTAAGCAAAAATAATCTGATAGGAGGTTATAAAAGCATGAATAATATAAAATTACTATTTGCTAATTTTCCTAATAGAAAGTCTATCAGGTCTTTCATTAAATTACTAAGCCAGAGCTTAAAATCATCTTAAAAAGAGGTACCTTTTCATAGTATATATAATTATAATTGCGGGACTCTTGGTAGTAATAATATTCCATGGCAAACTCTAAGTGCATTCAAAAAGCAATTAGATAAATGAAAAATGTCTCTCAAGGATTATTCAACAGAAGGTTACAGTCTCAGCATTTATCTGAGGAAATCCCATAACCACTAACTGCTAGAACAGGGAACAATATAATTAAGGAAGGATCATTCCTACTTGATTTCTCATTATCTTCAAGTGTTCATGATTGTCCATGTACAGAAATTAGATACAGGGCTAGAGAAACCTTTGGTCCAACCCAGGGCAGTTGTTCTCATATGTAGTACTAAATAAGCAATTTACACTGCTGACAAAATATGTATTTTTTTTAATACTGCCAGTTAATGGCAATATTTTCCTCCCAAATTCCTTAGATTAAAAAATAATAATCCTATATGGATAGGTTCCATAAAAGATAGGAAGACAGAAAACATGAATTGATGGTGCAGCTGAAATCAGGCTTGCTTTCAAGACAAATGACCCTAGAACAGATCAAAAAAATCCCGATGATTCCTTGACCTTATCAAGTACACTTCTGCATTCTTTTCAGAGAAGACTTTTGGTACATTATAACAGCTATTTAAAAATACATATGATGTAGGCATGAATGGGTGTGTTTGCAACACACAGATACACAAAATAGAAGGAATTATCATTTTCCTATGCCTGTATTAAAACACATTAGCAGCAGTAAACAAGCCTGCATTCAGCTGCAGCATAGGTTATACAGATGCAGATACAGCAGTTGGAAAATATTTTTCCATTCCATCTTGTTTCTGCCTCTGCTTGCTTGTGCCTGCTTTCTCTTTAAAGCCTCTTAACTTCTATTTAGGGCAGTTTATTTGTGTTTTTTTAAAAGAAAAATACTTTAACAGGCAAACTAAGTTATTTGGGGTGAAAATTACAAACATGATAATACAGTACTCTAGCTAGAGGATGCATTCAGAACATGTCTTCATATCTTCCCTATTACTTGTGTACATATAAAGTATGGAAAAGACTTAACTACAAAGAATACCTGGGAGGATGAGGCCTTTTACACCAATTGCATGTGCACAGAAACCATGGTATTGGATTAGCAACTGATCAAAATGATCAACAGTCTCTGGGAAAAGCCATTCCTGGTTCTCAAAATCAGAAACATTCACTCTGGTTCCTAAAGAAAAGGTTGGACAAAGGAAGGATTTCAGTGGCAAAACATCAGATACTGAAAATACAATAATGTTGCAGGAAGACCAAGATCCCAAAAGCCAAACTTTAGCCCTGCCTTAAGAGAGATCCTACTGAAAAATCAGTCCTGCAGGAGGCTTCTTTAGCAGTGTTAGTTTTCTTTGGAAGCAGGGACAACAACAGGAAGGTAATACCTTATTCATCTGTTTTGTTTTCACCTACTCAGGCATTACAAATCCCCTTAAGTATAGCTTGGTTGCTAGGGATACCATCTTACAAACAAATATGTCTGGTAACCAAAGTCCTGTTAGATTAGCTTTACTCCCCCTCCATTTCAGAAGTTTTGAAAGGTATAAAAAGACATAAACTAATGTAAGAAATTAAAAGAAAAAAGTATTCTTCCCTGATCATTCTGACATTTTTATAAGGCATTTTTGTATCTAGTAGATTTATTTTATAGATTTTATCTATTTATAATTATTTATAATTTCATCTGTTCTATATTTATATTTTTATATACAAAAGTAAAAGCCCAAACTACACTACCTGAAAACTAAATCCACACACTACATGGGGTATTTTAATTTACTGTGCAAATTATGAGTATTAAAGAATACATATGGAGCACCTTCTGTAAAAAAAATTCAAACTACCAAATCTTTGGAAATCAAAGCAAACAAAAAAAAAACCAATAATATCTTTCAGTACCCATGGTTTCTCTTAACCTTTCCTCATCACTTTTCACAGTCAGTCCTTCCAGAAGAGATGTTAGCAGTTCCTCAGGAAAAAGCTGTGATTGGATTTCCGAGAACTGTTGCAGATTGTTACTCATACTTGTGAGGGACTTTAGCAGTAGCATCTCATCCTGAAAGCCGGTCCAGAGGTTAGAAAGTGCAATAAAGAGAGGCTAGAAAATAAAAAAAAAAATGAGCTGAAATCCAGATTTGTTTGATTTCTGCAGTGTAACCCAAGTGCTATGCGCAACAATCCCTGCTATGAACAGTGTGGGGCTGATCTCTAAGGCTTTCAGCACTGAGAAATTCCAGGGAAACTCCTGGCAGAGCAAGAGGAGTTCCCTTCACATACACCCAAAGCATGTACAGCCAGCACACAGGCCTATAGGCCCGAATGATACCTTTCTACATTTTACACCACAGCCTTTCTGAAATACATTACTCTGAGTACATGCTTGGAATTTAGTGTTTCACTGACAATACAGTTTTACAACTGAAAATAAGGTGTTCAGGAATAACTGTTCAGAAGAAATACACCTGGTTAACTACCAACTGAAGTAAACCCACAGCTTATATGTGCAAAAAACCAGGTTTTGTTATTTTGTCTGCCCTGCTTCCAGAGTGACTTGGTACCACAGCCCCCAGGCCATCAGGTGTGACAGATTAATGGGGTACAAGCCCTTACTTGCAAGTACTCTTCCAACAGAACTGGAATCTGCCATTCCCAGCAGCAATGCTGACATACAGCTGTACACATGTACAGCAGAAGCCTACAAACTCTGACTATAAATGACAATTTCAGTGTTAGTGACATAAAATGTGCCCTTTTACATCTAAACACACAGAGGAGATTGAACAAATCTGAAATGCAGACAAACAACATTATATCTTATGCATGTTAACAGTATTATTATAAGAAAAGCCAACAAAGCTCTGGAATTCATCAACATCTCTAATGCTGTGGAAATTCTATGGTTACAAAAATGGAAGAAACTAAAGTCAGGGCAGCAAGATCCAAATCATTCTTTATAGAATTAACAAAGAACATGAACAAAATATGTTATGTTTCCTAAAACAAATGCATCCTACAAATATAAGTCTTATCTTACAGATAAGTTCTTCAGACTTGATCTTAGGAGGGCTCTAATTTTGTCTCTCGGTTGTGTTCTACAAAACTTGCAGAAAACTATATAATTTGAGATTGCCAGACTCTGACAAATTCAACTGAAATTGGCCAACAGTTTCAGAAGCTACTGGGAGGGACAAAGAGACTGAAACCTCCATCACATAAACCTGATTTCTTTAGAAAAATGATTATCAAAGACTCATACTGTAATTACAGGAATTGCTATCTGAAGGGACTTCAAAAGATTCACACTGATGTGCTGTTATCTGTCATCTTTACAGTTTCTGCAAGGAACAGGAAAGAATATTAACAGGAAAATACCACTGTAAATCTACAAATACTGACAAATTACTCAAGGCACAATAAAATCCACTTAACTCCTTCTCTCCCTTTTTGTACCTTGCTTTTCTTTCACCTTGAGATCAAGCCTTTCTGTTTAGTTGGCCCCTTCAAAAATCACAGATGCTGTTACAATAGAGACAAAAATGTAGCCTTTTTCTTAACACAAACTACACAAAAATACACCAGCAAAGTTATTTCATAATACTTAAGTATTTTTATAATTAAGAAGAAATAAGGTTTCCATTCAAAATACTTACAAAAACTTTGTTGGCATCTACGGAAACTTTATTCTCCACTGTGTTTTTCAACTGCTCCATTGTTGTTGCAAACTGCACTTGCATCTTTTCAACTTCTTGAGCACTTGTAATCGCATCAGACTGGAAACAGAACTTACTTCAGGTAAGAAGTATGACAGTCAAAAAATCAAGTATTTAGTAATAAGTATTTACTTGTATCTCTTAATTCAACTGATTTCAGACAACTCTTTTAAGGAGTGAAATGTACCCTAACTATCCACAAAATACAATTTCTGTAACCAGGCACTTCTCTCAACATACACCAGTAACTTTTTACAAAAAACCTCAACGGTTTTACACTAAAGAGAACTGGAAAGAAAAAACAGAAAGGAAATATCTTTCTAAGCCTTATGGTATACAGGAAAGACAGCAGTTTCTCAAAAGACAAATGTAAAGGTCTTTAAAAAACCCCAAACCAAAATCCAACCAAACAAAAACCCATCAAATTTCAAAAATTTAAATCGTATTCTTCAAAGATTTCTGATGACTCCATATATGTTGCGGATGTCTTCAGACTAAAATTGAGATGATTTATGGATTGAACACAGAGCTTTTTTCTCTTATGCCTTTTGGGATATCAGTAGGAAAACAAGAAAATAGTCCTACTTCTAAAGTTCTTTGTTAATGAAGTTAAATTAAAAGAGGAAAATTCCTGAAATTAAATGGAAGCACAGATACACTGAAACGAAAAATCCATTTTGTCTTTTAGCTAAGAGCAGCCAAACCCAGTAAGTTAGCTACAAAGTTCAGTATGACAGGTGATGTAGGTTCTCATATAGCAGATATCATGGTGGGGATCTATTATAAACCACATTACTAGGATGAAGAGGCAGATAAATGAGGGAACTGGGGTTGTTTACTCTGGAGAAAAGGAGGATGAGGTGAGACTAACACTCTCTACAACTACCTGAAAGGAGGCTGTAGCTAGGCAAATGTCAGTCTCTTCTCCCAGGTAACAAGCAATAGGACAAGAAGAAATGGCCTCAAGTTGCACAAGGGAGGATTTAGACTGGATATTAAGAAAAATGTGTTCACCAAAAGGGTTGCCAAGCACTGGCACAGGCTGTCCAGGAGAGTGGTGGAGTCACCACCCCCTGAAGGTGTTTAAAAGGCATATAGATGTGGTACTTATGGTTTAGTGGTGGATGTGGCAGTGCTACATTAATGGTTGGATCCAATGATCTTCAAGGTTCTTTCTAACCTAAAGGATTCTATGATTCTATACTTTTTTTTTTCATTTATTTCTGAAAATTTTTTCTTGTATTCCTGTCCTGTACAAGCAGGTAACTTGAACACATTCCACCTGCAATAAAAACCCACAGAATATAACATGATGGTATCTCACCAGAAGGATGCAAAGGAAGGCTTCATATTGTCTCACATTGAACAGTGCTTCCTTTAATTTTAAAGAACTTAGCTGTGTATGCCTGTGTTGGTCTTCCTGCATAGATTCCAACAGAGTTGTGTACTGGTGGGCCCGTAGGTGGCAATTATTAAGACCTTCATCGATAGCCCGTGTAGCTGACGGAATGGCTTCATTCAGAATGGCTGGCACTATTTGTGCAGAATAAATACGAGATATGTATAAAAAGAATTATTTAAATCATTAGCAAATGGCTGAAATGCAGTATTTGAGCAAAGCAGTCTTCCATTCTGATCAATTTTAATCTCTAAATTTTGTCCTTACATTCATTAATTCATTTTTAGCACAATTCTCAGTTCTTGGTTTCCTCATTTGTAAAATACTTTTCATGCTAGCAACATCAGCAAGCAGCAGTGCAGGAACTGGGCTTGAGGTATGTTTACCCAAACCCTTGTGAGCACAGAGAGGTTAGATTTAACAAAGCTAGAATGGGAAGTAAATTTGTACAGGTATTACGAGTGGTCTAACCATAGCTGGAGAAAGCTGAGCACTTGACTAATTTACTTTTTGGAAGCAGAGTAGAAAACCAAGCCCAGGTGAGACTGCTGCTAACACTTACTTTAAGGCTTTAGCGGTCTAACTACTGGCCTCAAGTATAAAGACATCCATTTTACCTCCTCACCTAAGAGAATTCATGCTGTGTTTTTTTCCATTAAATTATATGTAAACAGCTCAGTGCAAAAAAGCCCATATTGTAGTAAGCCAACAAAGGTAACAGGATTAACAATCACACTATCTATTCTAAATCCCACAGATATTATAGTGACAAAGACCACAACATGTTGTAAATTGTGCCTTTTGTAGAACCACAATAGTTGAATGTTCTCTCACACTGTAATTCAGGCCCAGTGAACCTAGGACAGACTCAGCCATAACACAGAAAGCTGACATTTGTGGGAAAGTATATGCTTTAAAAATAGAAAACCAACAATGCATTGCTTAGCATATGAGGAAAAAAAATATCACCAAATCTAGAAAGTTGCTTACTTCTTTTTCTGGGCTTTATTTAAAATCCCATCTAGCTAAGCCAGTGCTTTGCTTTCCAATAAAGCACCATTTTCTTATCAGGAAAAGTATGTGCTGTAACCTTTAGTCCAGAAACTTTGGTCTTTCAAAATAATGGGTTTTACCCTAAAACTGGGCTGCAGACCGTTCATGCAAATAAGTCTCCACAATGAGCTACAGCACTGCATGCATATTCACAAAAACATTTCCACTGACCAGACATTTATTTGGTTATTAACTGTAAATTTACCAGAAATAATGGGGCTTTGGGGGAAACAAAAAGAGGAATACAAAGTATTGCCCTGCACTGAATACAGCTCTTGAAAAATTTCAGGGTGGCCACTGATAGCTTTTTTTTTGCTTATTAAAGAAGCAGAAATATTCAAAATGCAAGGTTTTGGAGAATATGTTAAGAACCTGAAGAGGTTACTCTAAATCACCAGAATACAGATAATGGCTCAGTAACTTTTATCACTTCTCATCACACATACTCAACAGAAAATTGTAACTGGATAGACAGTGTCCTTTTAAGATTTTAACTACTTTTAAAGGCAAACATTACGTATTTAATTAACTTTATGGCAAGGGATCATGGAACAAGTTATCATGAAGTAAATTAGTGCATGAAGTTAACACATATAATACTTCCACATCAACCACACAGGGCTCTCTCTTAGCTAAAAAGTAGTAGCCTACATGGAATCCTATAATCAATACAAAATATTTACAGATTTACGGTATCTTGAGTCAAAGCTGTTTACCTAGAGATGGGATATTATTGGAGCTGCTCCAGTGAAGAAGGCCAGAAGTATTTGGGAATACACAGGGAGAAGGGCGAATTATTTGGGAATACACAGCTCAAATGCAGTTGTCTACTTACAGTCATCAATGCTGCTTCCTCCTTTCCCACATGCTTTGTTGTACAATCGAATTCCTGTGACTAGCATGGCATAAGTTTTCAGCTGTTGCTCTTTGTTCTTCTTACCAAGTGAGGTGAAAGTCATTATCTCTCTCTGGGGGAATACACTCTGCAGGGCAGCTATAAGCATTAAGTATGAGGGAAGAGAGAAGAAAAATCATCAAACAAGCAAAAATACCCTCTCCTGAACAACTGCAAAAAGTAGGAAATCTATGGCAAATTTAGACTTCAAGGCTGAGCAGTGACAGTAGGTAGTAAGTATTCACTCCAGTTTACCACAGCTGTATCTAAAGACCAGCAAGAATAAGATGAAATTTTATTTTTCAGTAAGAAAAGGCCAATTTCACACCTGGGAGTTTACTGACCTGTTACCTCCCTGACAACTCCAATATTTGTTGGGGATCCTAGGCCGGAGGCCAGCAGCATATAGCTAACAATCTTTTGATACACATTTTCCATTTCTTCTTGCAAATGAGGACAACTGTCTGTGATATCTCTGACCACAGGAGCCAGCCTTGCCTCCAGAACACGGTGCTGCTCACTGAGTAATTCAGCTAGGAAAGAAGAACAGTTAGAAAGCACCATCTAAATTCTTTGGAATTTGGCTTATACAGAGGGTCCGGTTCATTTCCACCCAAGTCAGAGCACTAACTTAAGGTTTTGGAAGCACAGAAATGTGTAAGAGATATTTAAGGTACCATATCATTATAATTAACAACAGTGGAGTTAAACATTAACGTAATTATCATGATTAACATCAGTCAGTAGAGTCCAAAGAACTATTCAGATCAAATTAATCAGCAAGTCTCTGGCTCTCTGAACTCCTCTGACTGCAGTAGAACCTAGCACACACACACGATACATGCCTAGTTACATGCTCAAAATTGAAGACTACTCAGGATCTCAGACTCTTCCTAGACTTACTGAGCTTACTGAGTTTTTTATACTCAAAGGACTATGGAGCAGCTTTGTAGTGTTGCCAGCTTTTGGGTTTAATCCATGCTAACAAGAAAACATTTTCATTACCTCCCCACACAGAAATGTTTATTTTTTGTCTACTTTTGTTCTGCCCTCTGTTTCCCAGCCAGCCCTCAGTGTCCTGTTTGGATCTGAAGTTACAGTTACAGGAGTGATATTTTCTCCATGTAATTTTTTTTTTCCACATTCTCATTCCCAGACCATATGAAGTTACCACTGATAAGATAAAAATATACTCAGTTAAAACTGTAACTGATTGTTCAAGATCGTGCATATCTCTCAATAAGGGCTACTGATAAAACATCAAGTTCTCTTTCAGACACAGTGTAGTTCAGGGTACTAGCTCTCTTTCAAACACACAGATGCACAAGTTTTTCTTGCTGAAGGCAGCTAACCACTGCACCTGAAAGCATAATTGTTCTCAAGCGATCTAACACATTACGTTTAGCAAACCTCTCAGACAGGACAAGTGTACTTTCAAACCTAATGTACATTTTTCCTCTACTATATCCATACTGAAACACCATACTTTTATGCAGTAATTCTCCAGGGATTTTTATTTTGCTTTACTACCAGCAGTCGTTTAAGAGGAATCATTGTTAGTCCTACAGAGAGAGATATTGAATCCTTAACTCAGCATCAACTTCTATGGAAAAATATTTGAAATTACCTCGGTTTGCATAGTTCATATCAAAGTAAACTTGCATCTTGATTGTGCTCAGGGATGGGTTTGTTGTGTCAAGCAGTCTGGTAACACAGAGCTAAGAAGAGAAATGGAGAAGTGAGTTCTTTCTCATCTCTGGGGAAAAGTCTGAACTGGCAGCAGGTTTCACAACTGCAGTAGAGCCCCCTCACTGCCATTCTGTCTGTATAAGGCATTTATTTACAAGAGGAAACACATAGTCCAGTCTTTAGCTACAGAACCACCAGAGAAAAAGTAGCATTAAAATTTTTAAAGTTTTATTTATATATTCATACCAGACTAAAATGGCATTTTAGCTACAGGAACAGCTAGCAAATAACGCTACAGTCTTAGCTAAACGCTGACTCTCAACATGATGTCAGAATTACCTGGATAATATTTTGCGTATCTTCTTTTGTAAGTATTTGATCCACTTTAAAGTCATTTCTTGGATCTAAAGCAACAGCTTTCACCTGGAGATTGCCAAAAGAAAGCTATTAATTTACATCTCAACATTGCACTCTGCAACTAAGCTTTTGTTTTCTGAAAAATCTCTGATGCAGTCAATATTTCTTTACTTTTTTCCCCCCATTTCAATCTTTTATAATGAAACAAAGTTACACCATTTCACACTGCCAGTTTCAATCTCAGTTCTCATATATAAGGCAGAAAAAATCTATTTGTGATGCAACTTTGCAGAGAAATATTTCAATGCATCTCCTTTCCTGAAAATATATTTTTGTAAGTAAAATCTCATAAAAAACCATTGTGGTTGTTATATGCATCAGTATGAATGTTTACCATTTGGATAAAAAAAAAATCCATTCTGTTCTGCATACAGGGAACTATCTGCATGTTTACAGCTGGTATGCATGATGCATATCTTTCCCAGTACAGGATCTTCACTCAGTGTAATTCACCTAAGTTTTAATGATCATGCTTAATTGATTCATTAGGGACTGTAGTGATAGGACAAGGGGTAACAGGTTGAAACTTAAACAGCAGAGGTTTAGACTGGATATAAGGAAGAAGTTCTTTACTGTTAGGGTGGTGAGGTACTGGAATGGGTTGCCCAGGGAGGTTGTGAATGCTCCATCCCTGGCAGTGTTCAAGACCAGGTTGGATGAAGCCTTGGGTGCCATGGTTTAGTGTGAGGTGTCCCTGCCCATGGCAGGGGGGTTGGAACTAGATGATCTTGAGGTCCTTTCCAATCCTATTCTATGATTCTACGATCAATGCTGCTTCTGAACCCAATGTAATTTTTAATGCCATGATGTCACATTTAGAAAAAGGCAGACTGACAGTACTGTTGTGAAGCATTTACATTCATATACAAGTTTTTTGAGAGCTGATTCTGTTCTTATACCATCCATAAAAAAAGAACCTAGCTCCATCTTTCTTCAGACTGAGCTTTGCAGATGCATTCGGACTATACTCTGCAGCAGCGCTGCATGCCTCAAGAGGAGATGCCAGAGTGTGCAATATTTTTTATGGTATTTAAGTTGTCTACCAAGGACAGCACTGAGACTGATTCCATTTCATTTTTAGTTTAAGTGGGATCCAAGCCCACTCCTTCAAAGATTTGGCCCATTTATACTATGTGGCCCTGCCAAAACAGAGAAACAAATAAAAGAATACATCACAGTAGAGGGAAGAGGTAAACGTCAAAGAGTAATTATAGCTGCTGCAATAAACATTTGCCTATGAGTCATGCCTTTTTGTTCATTTATGAGACTGAGAAGAAATGTTATTCAAATTTGGGAACACTTCTGTTTTTCACTTTAGAAACAAAACCAAATGGTTTCTCTCCCTGCAGAAGAAAACTGAGGGAGAACTCGGAGTTCAAAGAGTTTCCAGGACTCAGGGCCTGCATCCTTTTCAGGACTTTATATTCACATAGATAGCATTTCAGATGAATTAACTACTTTTCCATGATTTTAGGACCCCCTATTGAATAACACTGAACATCCCTTTAAAACGTCTTGGTGTGGGCAATCAGAAACTGAGATATTTCCAAGTCCAAGTCACCTCTGACAGCCTCGGCTAGTGCCATCCCTGACATGGACTTGCTGGTTTATGTTTGTTGACTTTTAAGACCAAAGGTATAATTTCCATCCTCTCCTATGTCATTCAGTCCAAGCAGCGGTGGCAAATTCAGGGGAACTACTGAACTTGTGTGAAATTAAACCCCTACCTCATAAAAGCCTCAAAAACCAGTTTGAAGTGCCAAGCTACAGGCACACAGGTCTGAAACTTTTCATCTGTAGGCCATCAAGACATATTTACCTCAATATTTTACGCTCCATAGCAGAATTTGAACGTGATTAGAAAGCGCCCATATGAAATAACACTAAAAAGCAGCCCTGAACATTTACTTTGCCCTTACCATGAAAGCCACTAAGGTTTCAGGAACAGTTTGTCCCTGGGTGGCGCATTCCTGTCCGATCTCGCGAATGATTTTCCCGACGACATTCCTGGCCTGCTCGGAGGACATGCTGCACAACCACACTCGTTAGCGCTATCAGCAGTCGTTTAAGAAGAGCTCGGGAGCGCTTTTCAACGTTTCTCCACGTGGGGCTCAGGTCCCTCGAGCCGCAGTACCGCCGCCCGCAGCCCCCCGGCTCCTGCGCCTCGGCCGCTTGCCGGGGCACCCCCGTCCCGACAGCTCTCCCACCGCATCGGGCGCCCACAGCACGTCCCGAGCTCACCCGAACCGTCTCCACAACCCCCCCCCTCCAGCCCTGACCTGTCCCGGCCGGCGCGGAGCGGTGAAAAAGGGCCGCAGGCGGGCACCAGCCACCGGTGTTGCCATGGGGACGCGGCCCGGCCTCTGCCGCCGCCGCCGCCACCCGGGGGGAGCGCTGCGGGTGAGCCTGTGGATGTGTGTCTGTGTGCAAAGAATATTTATATGGGTGTACATGGTACGTGTGTGCCTGCATATGTACCAAATGTGTATGAAGAGGCATAGGAGTGTGAAATACGAATTCACTTCTCTAAACAAGATAACAAGGTTTTATGAAGGGATAAAGTCAATAAAGCAAAAGCAAACAGCGCTGGGCACGTGACCGTAGCCAGAGGGGCGAGTGATTAGTATTTGTTACAGGTTTATATACTTTCACAATTCCATTAGTCACATACATATTCATAATCCCTGCATATAGGCAGGGAACATTATAATTAAGTCCAGTGATTTATTATCATAAGTCTCCTCCTCTTGGCGTCTGCGCACTGCTCTTCAGTAATTGTGGGCAGGGGTCCTGAGGATGAAGTAAGCAGTCTTCCTCATGTGAGTAGGGGTCTTCAAGATGAAGTAAGGAGTCTTCCTCACAGTGTGCTTTTCACCTTTGGCACAGT
The DNA here is from genome assembly GCF_012275295.1 of Melopsittacus undulatus. NCBI lineage: Eukaryota > Metazoa > Chordata > Aves > Psittaciformes > Psittaculidae > Melopsittacus > Melopsittacus undulatus. The sequence continues at coordinate 49,941,595 of NC_047529.1, read as the reverse complement.
TGAACGCCCCAGTAATCACACAACTTGCTAAAACCAGCCATATCTGTAATTATTCTAATAACTAACAAAGATTTGAAACAGTGTGGCCTTCCTGCAAAATTTATAGCAGGACAGGAGTATCCCAAGCTAGCAGATGTTTGGGAGGCTCTGTCTCTGAACTAACAGATAAGTACAAGGATGGTGTGAAATAACTCCTTCACGTTTAGTGGGGTCACTAAATCTTGTTATCTCACCACAGACTTACAACACAAACATTGTTCTTTAAAACTAAAGATACTTTAGAGGACCAGTGTGAAACAATTAACTCACATTTAGTGGGGCCACTAAATTCCACAGGCTAACAATATAAACATTGTTCTCTTTCTACAACCTAAGTTAAGCTAAAAAGTACTTTTTATTTTACAGGCACTAGCTTTTCTTTTATCAAGCATGCAAATCCCCCCACCCCCCCTTTCTTCTTTTTAACTTTACAGATTCTTCTACTATAGGACTCTGGTTTGCTCATCTTATGTCTTTATTGAGCTTTGGTTTTGTTACTATAAACTTGTATAGTTATATCTACATAACCACACCTATGATTTGCGAAAGCCAATACATTTATGTGTTTATCACAGGAGTATATGTAGATGTATGCATAAACATCCACATGAAGTTCAACACGGCCATGTGCAACGTCCTGCACACGCACAGGGACAATCCCAAACACAAATACAGGTTGGGTGGAGAAGTGATTCAGAGCAGCTGAGAAGGGCTTGGGGTTGTTGGTTGATGAGAAGCTTGACATAAGCCAGCAGTGTGCACTTGCAGCCATGAAAACCAACTGTAATTATGACCAGCATCAAAAGAAGCATGACCAGGGGAGGTGATCCTGCCCCACTGCTCCACACTCATGAGACCTCACCTGAAGTCCTGTGTCCAGCTCTGGATACCCCAACACAAGAGGGACGTGAAGCTTTAGAGCAAGTCCAGAGGAAGCCACAAAGATGCTCAGAGAGCTGGAACACCTCTCCTTTGAAGACAGGCTGAGGCTTGGGTTTGTTCTGGAGAAGAGAAGGCTCCAGAGAGACCCTACTGCAGTCTTCCAGGGCCTTTTTACAAAGGCTTTTTACAAGGGCATGTTGGGATAGGACAGGGGAGAATGGCTTTAAACTGAAAAAGATTAGATTTAGAATAGATATTAGGAGGAATTTCTTTACTGTGAGGGTGGTGAGGCACTGGAATAGGTTGCCCAGAGAAGCTGAGGCTGCATATACACGTGTACTTATGTATAAACACATGTATATATGTGTATATAGACGCAGATGCAAAACACAGGTATCTTTGATATCTTTGAATATCTTCCAAAGGAGCTTATGAGGGTAGGAGGAGGCAGGAAGAGGAGCAAGCACAGCACTGTGATGTATTACTTTGCATATTCTCTATTTTATTTACCGTTCTTTGGGCTCGAGCCCAAGGTGGTGGCAGGGCAGCCTGCCAGTCCCTCAGCACCAGCGTGCAAGTGTAGGCCAGTATCATGCCTCACACCAGCTGCCACCACAAGGCCTGCAAGCACTGGACAATGTCCATATCTTTGGAGACGTGGTTTTTGTCCAGGTCACTGTAGACCACCTTCCTCTGTGGTGGTCCACTCCCTGGGAAGGTCCACTTTGAAGGGATACTTCACTGCCTAGGGGAGCAGCTCCAGAGACTGCAGGCAGCACCCCCCCTTCTCACCATTGACAGGATGGTCCTTTGTGAGAGGGGCACTTCCCAGCCCTCCAGAGCCAGACTGCTGGCTCCCATGTCCTAGCACTGGAGCAGCCGCTTGCCTGGCTGATGGTGAAATCTCTCTGCATCTCACACCAGGGAAGAGGCAACAGGCTTTTTCTGCCTCCTTCCTGCCTCCTACTGCTGCCCCCAGGGCTGCTCTGCTCCCTCCTCCTCCCTCACCAAGGGGGTGGATCTCTGCTGCTTCTCTTTGGAGGTAGCTGGCAGCCGGGTCTCTGTGGCAGCAGCCGGGTCTCTGTGGCAGCAACTAGGTCTCTGCTTCAGCCATCATGGCATTTTCATGTGCCTGTGTGCAGAGGCTGTCTTGCCCATATGTGGCTGCAGGAGGAAGGCCCAGTAGGTGTAGGCCAGGCCCCAGCACAGCGCCAGGAGCTGCTGTTCCTATGTAGATGAGACAACTGTCCTTCAGGTGCTGACCACCTCAGCAGGCCTCCATAACTCCTGAGGTGTGAGCTGCCACACTGCTCTGCTCTGGGTGAGAGCCCCTGCAGGCACCTGCCGAAGCCCTCCCACACCCCTTCACAGCCAGGAATCCTCTGTGCTGGGGCACATCCCTCAGCCTCACCCCCCACCAGGGCACCCACAGAGGCACCACTGAGGCCGGAACCAGGGCTGGGGGTCCAAGGAGGTGGTAGGGAGCAGTGTGCGGCAGGGGGCATGGGGTGACTCTCATTACCCACACCAGAAGCATCCAGCTTCCAAACCAGGCTGACAGCACACAGCAGCATGAGTGATCACATTGCATAGAGAGGCTTCAGAAGGCTGGGTTCCATTGCAGCACTGCCGGAAAGACCTATCCCCTAGGGATGAAATGGAAGGTACCATCATCGATTGCCTCCAAGAGATGGAGCAACACTGTAGGGGCCAAACTCCAAGCTCAAGACCACTTTTACCATAGGTCCCCCCAGGGCAAAACACAGTAGCACAGCAAACAGCAAAGGCTGAAAACAGCCATTCACAATCTCTGCCACGTCTGTTGTTATCTCATCCCCTCCTGAAGCCCCATCTTGGGTGCCAAAAAGGCAGTGTTGGGTTGACCCGAAACACCAGCAAAGCACCCAAAGTGCTGTTTGCTTACTCCCAAACCCTGCAGTAGGGCTGGTGAGAAGATGGGAAGAGCAAAAGCAAGAAAACACATGAGTCAAAATATAGACTGTTTAAAAAGTAAAGAGGAACACCCCCCCAGCCAATGAAAAGGCAGTCATTCACCAGCTCCCCCAAGCAGATGGATGCCTACTCTCCGAGCAAGGGCCACCGCAGAAGAGAAAAACCCCCACAGACATATCCCTGCCTCCTTTTCCTGTACCTTAGTTTTTGTAGCTAAGCATGATATTATATGGCACAGCCAGCTTGGGCCAGCTGTCCCAGGTGTGTCCCCTCCCAGATTCCTGCTTGTGCCCAGCATAGTTGCCAGTAGGGCAGAGTAGGAAAAAGAAAACCTTGAGCCTGTGCAAGCAGACAGGCAAAACACCCATACGTTATCAACAACAATTTAGCCACAAATCCAAAGCACAGCACCAGAGGGGCTGCTATGAAGAAAGCAAACTCCATCCCAGCCAGAACTAACGCAGATAAATAAATGCAAACAATATGTAGATATATGCATGTGTATATGTATACACAGAACGTGTGTGACTGGTACACAGTGACTGATGGATGCAGAGGTGGCACAGACTTTACTCTGCAACTCAAGCAAGAGAGCCAAGCTTGCTTTCAGATATCATGCTTGCTGCTGGAGGTGGCAGTTCCTGCAGGTGTTAATGGGGTTACAGCCTACAAGCAGCGGCCCAGTGAGTCCCAAGTTCATCCCCAGCTCTTCCACACGCCAGTGAGCATGCTGATGGGTGATAGCAATGCTTTGCTGGAACTAGTTCAGTTAGTCAATACTCAATTAGTTCAAGCTTTTACATGTCAGAGAGAGGAAAGAGTAATAGTGAGTTAATTACACTTAAAAACCATGTCCCTAAAAGGCAATCAGGTAAGCTCAAAAGGCACAGGGAATGCAAGGATAAGATCTGACAAACGACACCAGTTTTCACCTGATTTATTTTTTTCTCTGTGGTTTAAGGTCTCTCTACTGAGATAAGATCGAGATGGTAATTTTTTTCCTATGTGACCTCAGACAAGTCACTCTTATCAACAAAGTGAAGATGATGCTATGCTACCTGATGAGCACCTGCAGGATTACACGCATGTTCTCAGTGTGTGCATAAGGCTACAGTGCAATCAGTCCCAGCATCACCTGTGGGAAACCCTTTGGGAAGGTCTGTGGCGTGGGCTTTAAAATAACCCCGCAACAGACATTGCAAAGTGTTAGGTTTCATTCTAGTAGCACAGCTAATGGGGCTTCTTAATATGTCTTCTGCATTCTCATTAAAAAAAATAGCCTTAAGCACAGTAATTGTATTAAGATATTTATTAAAGGAACAAAAACCTACAGGACCACTTTTCCCACAAATTGAAGGATGGAAAGCTTTCAGCCTCCTTTCCTGAAGCAGAAGCCTGTTGCTGAGTTTAGGGTTGCAGAGATCCCCCTCTGCACTTCTAAATAAATCACACATGACACAATCAAAGGTGGAGAGGAGTGAGGGGAGCAGAATAACATAATTCTGGGGATTAAGAGGAAAAGGAGAAGGTGCCACTACCAGGTTTCTCTCTACAAAAGCAAATTTCAAAAGGCAGTGAGAAAACTTGGTGCTCAAAGCAGTGATGGTAATGCTCTGTCCTGAAAAGTTTATCAGCTAAAAGTGGATGGTTTTAGTTTAACCAAACACTATCTGTAGTAGAGCTGGTGCTTGAATTTGCAGTTTTACAGCTGCAGAAAGCCAGTTCCCATCCATAACAGTCAGAGGCTATGGCTAACACATTCACAGGCTTACACAAATACTTTCAGAGAAAGCAGGAAGCTATAGGTGGGATTTTTTCCTGAAAAGCAAGAAGAGGGAAAGGGAAGAAAGAAAGAGAAGAACAGCCAATTATATGTATTCCAAAGAAAACTTAGTTTCAGGGAAGGTTTGTGGTCTATATTAGACCACAACATTAATTTAACTAGTTGGTATGCTACTGAAGACTTAGGTTGCAGAACAGTGTTTCATGATCAAAGCAGCTGGATTTCTTTCCTAGAATTAATATTAATTTTCACTTTTAAACATAGTTCCTGGAAATAGAGGACTGGCTTATCCAGTGTTCTTGTAACTAGAATTGAAGACAGTTCTTAATCCTTCCTCCAAAAACCGCAATATACAGCTGCTCAGAGACTGAAAGACAGATAAACTCTTCCCCCCAGCGGTGTGTTTGAGATATTGACTGGTACTGATACACAATAAAAAGATTGGGTTGTTTTGTTTGTTTTTTTTTTTTGTGGTATCAGGATTTGACCTAATAGTCTGACAAGTCCTTAAAAACATCGTAGGTTTTAAATAGCTATAAAGGTGGACAGCCTAGTGCTTTCTTCAAGGGAAAGCATATCACCTAGTAACTGCCACATTTAGGAAGCAATCTCTTTCTGCAGCTATACCCATAAGGCAGATTTACCTGATAGGTTGCTCTAGCATAAACATATCCCCCGATTTGCCACTGAGAGGACAAAGTTGCATCTGGGTGCTTTCACACCATAGAGCTGAAGGGAAAACAACCCAGAACCAGCTATGTGATGCAGCAGGTGAATTTAGAGCACAACCTGAGCCCTCTGCCTTGTGAGGATAGATGTGTCATGCCACCTTCTTCAGTTTGTTAGTTCACAAAAAACCTGAGGTTTGAACCTGAGAATGTTTTGGTGAAGGAATTACTCTTTCTTTCTCCTCCGTCAGCATTTGGAGGCCTGTGTCCTTGAGCTGCCTTGCTTGGAACACCACATAGTGCCATGTGATGGCGCTGACCAGCTCAGCTTGTGACGCATCCACACAAGAGCGTGCAGGGCTATTTTAACACTCTGAGACCCTCCTGGAAAGCTATATAAATGGTAGGTATATATCCATTTCAGGCTCATTGAGGCACAGAGCAGACTAATAATTCACATGTAACAGAATCCCAGGTGACATCTATAGCAATTTTTTAGGTATCGTTAAGGGTTTGAGCCTCCTTTTTAGAATATGGTAAAGGAATGTTAGACTGATTTTCTGTCTTCAGCTCCATCATTTTGCTGCAGTAAAGAAGGTATATCTGGGTGTGCCAGCACTGTGCCTCCCCATAATTCTAACTATATCAGATTTTCACTAAAATATGAGGGTACCTAGCAGGAAGTTTAAATTCACTAACTGTATATGGAACTCTGATCTGGGAAGGCGACTCTTGTCCCCAGGATGAATGTGTCCCCAAGGCAGCTAGATTTTGCTGGACAAAAAAGTCAAATTTGGCTTTTAACTTAGAAATTAAGAAATTCAGTCAGAGATAACACAGCACTAGAAGTTTACTCTTCATTTGGGCATTTCTGAAAAAGAAAAGAAAAAAAACAAATCAAAACCAAAAATCAAACAGTCAAACCAAACCTAGACATAGAAACCCAGTTAATAAATGCACTAATGTTAGTGCAGATGCCTTAGTAAGCACAATGGATGCACTGTATTTGCCAGGTTACAGAAAAGGGTGTGGAGCAAAACTGTCCTTCAAAGCTTGAGAGCTCTGGCATTCACTATGGAGAGGGAGCGGATTCCAAACATACCATCATCGAGTTCCTCAACTGGAAACTCCTGCAAAAGATGTCTTCAGATGAATCACTATCTAAGGCTCCTAGACAATGTTAACATTACATTAACATTTAGGTCAAATGCATTAATCAAAATAACACAGATCAAGCCTGTTTTCCATTAATCATCCCTCTAAAAAAATCTGTTGAAAATTAGATCCAGGACTTATCATAGACTACTTGAGATACATCAAGTAGTTGCCATATATTCCTACTGAGTTAAGTTTCAAAAGAGCTGCAGTTTAACCAAAAGCACACGCTGCTATTTCATGGGTTAGCTAGATATTAAATAGTGCTTATATCTGTGCAGATTATAATGATTCAGAAACATTAATATTCTTTTTACAGGAGGCCACCTTATTGTGCAATGCTAAGTCATTGCAAGAGCCCCAACTATACAAAAGCCAAAACACTACCCAAAAGTGATGCAGTAGTTTTCCCACAACCTGAACAAGTGTAAGAAACAACTGCTGGGCAGCACCCCACAGTGATGGCATCCGGCAAGGGGGGGGTGATCAAGGACTGAGGACTTCCTTCTCAGTTCAGGCTATAGGAACTTCTTCCAAAGTTACAGAAAGACAATTACCCGGTAAACAGATAGAGGAGAAAATGTCATAGGAAACATGCTGCTGTGGCTCTGACTCCCTTAGTAGAGAGCAAAAAAATGCACTCATATTGGGAATGTGATTATTTAACAGTTTGTAAACTAACTTCTGACTCAGCTCACTTTTATCCAGCTATAGACTTCTCAGTAATGTACAAAGATGCTCTTCATTCATCTGTCAGAAATGAAGGGAATGATCAGTGCGTCAGACAGGGAGGGCAAGAGGATTATTACCCACACTACTCCAGAGTGTACTCCCGCAATATTTTCACCATATCAAGACAGGAGCTAGAAACCACATAGATACTTTTGTAGTTATGTACAAATTTCATATCCTTCTCCAGAATTCTGAATTTTGTTGGCCAAACCCAATTCTACTCCCAGTGCAACTTCTCTCCCCTAGATCAGCTGTTAACGCTTGAGATTCTGTCAACTTGTGCTGATTTTTTGGCAGAATAACTCTTTGGAGAGCTGTGCCTGTTTGTAGTGATCTTCAAAAGCAGCACTAAGGACTAGAAAAAAGGAGTATTTTAACATCACGGGATGCCTGGTAACCCTTAGAAAATCAGAAGGATTGCTGAATTAACACTGCTTCTGACTTTTCAGTTTAGAAATGAATTCTGAGATATTTCTACAGATACACGGCACTGACCAGCTGTGATTGCATTTTCAATCTGGTATGACAGCTAATCTTGGTAATACAATACAATACAAAACAATATTTAGATGGATAATACCCTGAAGACATGGGAAAGCAATTTGTGAAATGACAAGTACAGAAAACATGTCATTAAAAGAAAACATTTAACTATAGAAATAAAATGTGTCTGAAAAGGACTTAAAGGTGGTCATTTAGTCCATACTGCTGAAATAAGGAAAGGAGGCTGTGTATGACAGGCCACTTCTTTACTTCAGAAGACCTTCAACCCCTCCAGCCTGCTCTACCACTCTGCAAAAAGACATCTGCTCTTACTTCACATTGAAGAACATCCTCTTCCTCCTAGAGTAAAGGTTTTTGAAGGAAGCCCGCAATGGCATTAAAACTTATTCCTAAGCTTTTTGGATGACTCTGAATGCACAAACTGCTCTCAAAAGTACCTGTGAAACTTTGGAAGGATGCTTTGTTGAAAGACCACTGGTCATTTCTTTGACCTCTTATACTGGAAGTTTCACAGCATTCTACTTAATGGACATCTAAATGGGTAATTAAGTATAAAATATCAAAGGAAATGATACACATTTACAGCTTGCTAAGATCTGTATGCTTCCTATATAATACTTCTAGAAGTGACTTAAAAATTTCCACAGTGTGAAACTTCACCAAAAGCTTAAGTTAATAACTGTATATCAACGGGTATATCTGGTAGTAAACCTCTTTATGTCCCAGTCAAGTAGAACCTGCTCAAGCCACACCTTAAAATATGAGCAGCAGATCAAACATTTACACTATACCAGACTGGAATGCTATTATACTCACGGAAGGCATGACAAAGTCTCTTGCTTTTGTTCTTGCATTGCATCTCCTCCTTCTACTGAAGATAGATATTCCTAGTACCCATATCTATGGTTGTCTGGGGGGTAAGGCAGCCCTCAGCCTGCTTTGCATGTAAAAAATTCCCTACCCCAGTCATTCAGAGCAGTCTTGCAATGGGCTGCAGAAGGGACTTCTGATCAGTGTGTGAAGGAAAAAACTGTTTCCATGTCCCGTGGAAGACTTGGGGATAACTAGAGGCCTGCAGCTAAATGAAAGATGTTTTCCTCTTGTCTGTACTGACAGTAGCAGAGTGAACATTCTGCCATTTGGAGCCAAGAAGAGAAGAAGGAAATAAAACAGGTAAGAAAACTGGGCTATGCATACAATGTGGGGGGTGCGTATGAAGATGGGATAAAGCTAAAAGATGACTGCGAATGTTTATTGTAATTCCTCAAAGATGCTAGCTCACCAGCTTCCACACATTTCTGTTCTGGTTATGGCTTCCTTGACTCTGACTCGAGTAAAATAGTCAAAATAATTTAAATCCTTTACAAAAATGTGGTGCCTCCCCTCTGCACACAGTATGTGCACATACAGTGACATGATGGTCACTGCCAGGGGCAGGGAGAAAGAAGCTGCTGCAAAATATTCTTCAAGAAGTTCCTGCCTCCAGCATACATTCAAGAAGGTGGGTTTTAAGCTGTTGTCAACTGTCCTTTAGGCAGTCTCAGCAGACTCACCACTTCTCCGGTCCACACACATCAGATTCATTAAGATAGCTTCTTAGTGGCAGGATGATTCCAACTTTTGCGAGGTAATTCACTAGAAGGTGCTGTAAGAGCATGAGTGCCAGGAGCTGTGGGAAGAGATCTGCAGCAATGCTGGGAGCCTTGCTCACAGTGAACAAACCTGCACACTATGTTTGAATTCAGACACTGCTTAATGCCCTAAGCTGAAATACCAAAACATTTTATGTCCAAGATGGAAGAAGCCTCACAGGAACATAACTGAGAACCAAGGAAATAGCACCACCTGGCACCAGATGCCATTCAACCTGTGGTGTTCTTGCTGTTCTCCTGGTCTGTGGACAGCTACGTACCTCTCAGGTTTTCCAATTTGTTTCCTGTGCCAGCATTTGGTTAAGAACCTATCAGTACATTGTAGAAGTACAGATATTTTTGTCCTAAGTAAGGCTGCAAGGCAATTAAAATGAGATGTATACTGATTTTATGTTCAGGAATACAGTATCCAAAAGCCTTTTTTTCCTTTTTTTTTAACTAGAGGAAAATAAAAATACACAGTTGTAGTATTCTCAAAGGAAAAATTATTTTAGTAAGGAGAAAAAAGAAGCAAGCAGTAGGGTCCCTAGTGACTTATAGAGTTGAACCCTTATTATTCAGTTCCAAATAAGCTCAGTTCTTTCAAGCAGTCTTTCAACACCATGAATGTCCTCTTTCACTGTCAGACTTTCAAGACCCACTCCAAGTCACTCGACATATTGCTGCTTAGATAGAACCAAGCACAGGAACAGATGAAACTAAGGTTTTCAGGCTTTTACTGTATCAGAAGCTTTTTGTTCAGGAGGATCTTTGAACAATGTACATTCCAACATCTTAACCTTGGATTTAAAGCTAAAAAGACTGGGGGCATGTACTGAAAGAGCTCTGCTGGTGTGGTGTGTGTAGAGAATCCCAGGTTATTTTCCTTCTGAATGGAACAAAAGAAAGTTTTGCTGTCTTTTTGGCAGCTTCCCCGGAATTCTCTGGCAAGGTCATAGTGGTCCTGCAGCATACTAGGAAAGAAATAAAACTCCTCATTGTCATTGGTGAAAGCCTTGCAGAGGATGGTCTCTATGGAGCTCAGTTCAGTATTGGCCAGCCTGCAAGAGGATGTGCCAGCTTGCACAGGTCTCAGCCACATGGGTGTATCTCTAATTGTCCAGTAATAATGTCAGTGAATTGCAGTTCATGTCCCATATGCAGCAGACTGGGTGGCTGGTGGTTTCTGTAACATTGCAAGGTTTCCAGCAAAGTCAGCCAGGAACTCCCCGGTACCCTTCCAATACAGCCCCTTTTGGCAGCAGAACTAAAAGCATAAGAACTTTTCCTTGGCAGGAAAGTTAGCAATTCCTATCTTTCACTTACAAAGTTCAGCTTACTGAACCGAACCGAGTATTAGAGCCTTATCCGAGTCATGCTTTGAAACAGTTCCTTTCACATGGTTTGTGAGCTGGCATGTGAAGTGTCTGCTATTGACTACAGTAATCTTTCATCTAATGTGGTTTGTAACAGAAGAAAGGATCAGCCCAGTTTGTCTGGAGATCAGATTTCTCTCATTAACAAATAAAGTATTCCAAACTATTTAGAAATCTTTATTCAGGAGAGGTCAGCAAGTCTTATACAGAGCACTATCTGTTTAATAGCCAAGAGATGTCTATTATTGAATGTGTATATATATTGTTGAATGTTACCTAGTTTCCATTCTCAATTATCCTTAGACAAATTGCTATTTAATCAGTTCCTAAGTAGAATGGGTGACTAATATAAGGTAGTGTCAAGAATACTGGCTTAACAGCTATTTTATGATATAGAGTATACACGTTAAGAAATAAAAGATGCAGCAATTTTTTATTTGCTTGAACTGCCTCCTCTTCCTTGTCACAGTGATGGTGTCTCTTTCTGGTTCTTTTTCATTAGCACAAGGATGCAATGCTTGGGTTAAATACATTTACAGACGAAAGTCAGAAGCCAAGCACATTTACAGTTTGTTTTATTTTCTATTGCATAATTCAAGAGTTACCCTGTAAAGAAACACACCTTAGGTAGTTAACTTTAAACCCAGACTCATCCAGGTTATTACTCACAAGTGATCACTAATGTGACTTGTAGTTTCTAGTGAAGAAACAGGTTTTGTGAAAAAACCCAACAAGTTTTTTTTTGTGAAAAAACCCAAACAGACCAACACAAACCAAACCAGCATCAGTCTCAGAGGTGACAGGGTTTAGGAAAAGCTTAACACAAACATTGCAGCAGCAGCCAGCTCCTCCTCTGCATTCCCCACATGACTGATGATAATGCATTAAACATGCCAGCAAGCATTTACCTTGTTCTCTATTGAATCAAGAGCAAAGGTCTTGTTTTATAATAAAAGACATAGATCATTATATGTTGCCTAGACTCTCAAACTCTCTCCTTTTAAAGAGGAATCAGATCCCTGACCAAGTTCCCAGCACCACAGCAAATGGCTGAGTCAGAATAAAAGAAGAGGGTGGGGAGGAGAATACTTTAATCCGATTTTACTATGGACACTTTATTCTGTGAAAATGTGGCCTTACTTGAAAGTAATGCTAATGCCTGTTTAGCAAGGCAAGGATACTTTTATTACCTGAATCAGAAAGTGAAGGGGCATATTCAATTTTCAACATGCAGCTTCAAGTCCAGAGTAACTTTCCAGTCTTAATGAGGAAACCCTCCTTTCATATGAATGGGGAGAGTATGTACTAAGAGTTATCCCGATAGATCCTATCTTTAATGTTGCCTTCTAGCCCGGCAGTACCTTGAGGAACACTGACACTTGAGCTTCAGTGTTGACCCAGCTGGCATTGAGATACTAGCTTTGCCAATGCTGGAAAAGCTTCAAGCTTAGCTTAGTGTTTTGACATACCCAACACATGCACCCCGGCTCTTCTGGGTTAGCAAGTTTGCAGGCCTCAGATATTTTCTGACACTTTCCTGTAGTGTTTGCCAGCAGCTTTTCATAAAGGTTCTCTTCATAAGTGCCATAAGCTACACTCTCCTTTTTCTAGGATTGCCATCTTCAGATGACTTGGATGCATGTTCAACTATGGCAGCTCCTACTATAACTTGGCAAGAGCCCCCACAAGTTCCTATGATGGATTTTTCGTACTTTTTCGCTGAAGTAACAGCCGAGCTGTGTAAATGTTTGATTTCTAACTCATTACCTTGCAAACCAGTGCCCCAAAGAAAAAGTGCTCCTTTGTCATCAGGCTAAACAAGAACTGAGAGAACATTCACTTTGAGACTGCAGTTACTCAAAACCTGTGTTGGTTCTACTTAGCAACTAATTAATGAAAAGCCTTGAAGAAGCATTAGGGTTTCTCTCTGCAGTACCTTTTCAGTGTTATGTCTTCCTCAAACAAAAAGGGCTCTTGCATATTACATTTCATGGGCAAATTTGATTTTAAACAAAATTAATGTCACTCACATTCTCACAACCATGCATTCGTATGCTTGTATCCAGGTAGTCTGACCAGGATTCACTGAGGTGACATAGAGGACATAGGAAAATACCTCTCATGTCTTCACCATATTTCTTGGGTTAGAAGTCAGGTTAAAGGGGCATGAGTACAGCTGTAATACATTTACCCACATACCGATTACTTGCACCATCTGTTTTCATTTCAAACACTTCTGTTTGAATTCATGTTTTATGAAAATCTGTTGAGCACCCCTGAATTAAGCTTTGAATCTAGAAAATAGAGTTAGGGAGACCTTCTAGCTAGTTCATTTTAGTTTACACGTGTTGGCATCTTGATTTCTCCAGCCTTGCAGCCAGTGAAAGTCACAAGCCAGAAAAAGCAAGCATTTGGTGGTCAGAAGTAAAATTTTAGACCTTAGAGGTAGAGGTTTGGGACCTTCGGGAGACATTTTCCAGGGCTATTTAAAGCTCTGTCTGTCAGCAACAGCTTATGTAGGTCATTTATCAAATCAGGTTGGGAATGTACGAGAATGTGTATCCTACTAAATAGTATTTTGAGTCAACTCCTCAGTCATTTTCTCATGATAGTCATCTCTAAAGGTTTAATGAAATTAAATGTTCTGGTCCAGGTAACCTTTCTAAGAATTCATCTCCTCTTATTACAATGGCCTTTTTTTCAAAATTTCCAAATTTCATTCCTATATACAAAAGAGGCATTTATAATACAACAGTAAGCAGAAAACCAGCTTCCTCAAATTATAGGAAAGGATACATTCAAACAGAGATTATTACTGCTATTAGAAATGTCCTTCATAACTGAGAAATGAGATGCAGCACCTGAAAAGTCACCAAACGTGCATGGTGAGGTTGTTCAGATAGAAACAGGAAAGCAGAAAACAGATTTTATGGATGAGATGGAACCATGTACTCAGCGGACCCAGAAACAGGCATTTCTTGCAGACAAACAGATTTAGTATTTTAAAAGGAATGTCACAGAAGGGCTTCAGGTGCTCACTAGAATAGCTGAGTGTCTTTGTAGTAAGAACAAGACAGCCATACTCCTAGAAGAAGCCAAAACAAAGTGCTAGAGACTGTTTTAATACAAACAAGACAAATTGTTAGTGATCAGCTAGAAAAAGAGACAAGATTTGGGCAGGTTATGTCATAACTAGGGTACAACAGTTTAATTTATCCTTCTCCTTGGAGTTAGTTTACTAGCTGATGTTAGTCAAGCTGTTTACTGATTCAGAGAAAACTCCATGAACAAACTCACCAACAGAGTTTCAAGTTGACAAGCAGGTATTCTTTATTGCGGCACCAGGAGACACAGGGGATAGCTCCTCCTAACGTGTGTCCCCGTATTGCTCTACAGACCATTCTTATATGGTCACGGGCATATTACATCATTTTCCAGAAAGTTTCCCGCATTCATACAAAAATGTGATGGTGATCTTTAAGGGTTGTTTACTTTTCCCAGGTTAATTAACATTACAGACATAGCAATCATCCTGTTCTTCTACTTATCAGCTAGTTTGCTAGTTTGCATGCTCCCATCCTGGCCATCAGCCAGTCCCAGATAGTCCTCACCCCCAGGTCCTGTTTTCCATTCTACTTTTCTCACACCTTTTGTACTGAGGTTCTGAGGACCTGAAACTATGTCAGCTACCTTCAGGCAAAACGGTCACTTTCCATTACAAAGCCATCAAACTTATCATTACTTAGAACTGATTACATTTTGTGCCTCCTTGTTTCATTACCTAACACTTGGTTTGCTCACTGGCTCAACAAAACCTAAGGTGACGTATTAACTGCTAGTCCCACTAAAGAGCAATAGAGGCAGCACAGGTTTCCTCATTTCTCAGGGCATTTCTATCACCATTGCTGGCCCAGTCTTCCTTCTAGGATCTGTCTTTTCCTCTGGTCACTGCTGAGAAGTCTCCAGGCAAAATCCTGCCTAGATATCCCCGAAACACCCATGTATTTTACCTACTAGCCAATATTAATGCCAGTTGTTAGCATCTGCATCTCCCACCAGTCACTTGATGCATTTTGCAATTAGTCACTCATATTTGCTTATGCAATCTGTCTTTTAACTAGCAGCAAATGTAACACTGAACCGCAGTTAATTAAGCCCAGCAAAGGAAATCACATCAGTAACTTAAACCACAATTACTCAGTTTATATCTGTGTCGGTTGATACGGAGAAAACTCCAGGAACAAACCTCACCAACAAAGTTTTCAAGCTGACAAGCAGGTATTCTTCATTGCGGTGCCGGGAGACATGGGGGATAGCTCCTCCTAACTTGTGTCTCCCTATTGCTATACAAGCCATCCTTATATAGTCACTGGGCATACATACATATTCATGAAGCTACACATTAATGACATCATTTTCCAGAAAGTTTCCTGCATGCCTACAAAAATGTGGTGGTGGTCTTTGAGAGTTATTTCTTCCAACAATCTTCATGCTTCTGGCAGTCTTTGAAGCACCAGCTTAATTAACATTGCAGACATAGCAATCATCCTGTCCCTCTACTTATCAGTTAGTTTAACTGCTCCCATCCTGGACATCTGCTAGTCCCAGATACTCCCCATCCCCAGGTCCTGTTTTTCTATTCTGTTTTTCTTACACTTTTTGTACTAAGGTCCTAAGGACCTAAAACTATGCCAACTACCTTCAAGCACTTCAGTTATTTTCCAGTACAAAGCCATCAGACTTAACGTTACTTAGAACTGATTGCATTTTGTGCTTTTGTGCCTCCTTGTCTCATGGTATATCCATGCACAGAGTGGAATAATTCTGCGCTCTGTTGCCGGTGAGGAGCTGTGATTCCTTAATTGACTCACACACACAGACAGCAAGTGCTCACGCTCCAAATGCTACTGGCACCATTAGTTTCTTTCACACTTCATTTCTCTATGCCAGGGATTCAGAGTTTTCACAATCTGCACATCCTCCTTTTAGGACATCACAGATCTCTTATGCAGACCTTTGAGGGACTAATGAGCAAGATGGTTCTTGTTTATTAATTAGCTGCTTATCAGCCATACTCAACAGCTCACTCCCAGTTCAGCTGCTCAGCTACAGTAATTAGACAATCCACTTTTCAGTCTTTTATAGCATTGCCTTAGACAGAAAGTTTCACTGTTCCTGCGACTGGTGCTTTCTGCCAATATAAGACATCCCCTGAATGACTAATAGAGAAACCCTGATTTCTGTATTATCAATTGCAGCATTACAGCTCCTCATTCTAGGTTTCTCATGCACTCTGCCATCAGCATGTGCCACCACTAGCACCCTAGCATCCAGATGTTATCTGAAAGCTTTTTGATTTGTATCATTCAGACAAACAGTCAAAAAGCATGTCTTCATGCTCTTTATGATTCCGAGAGCAAGTAAAGTGGTAGTGTTGCTTTTTATGCTGCAATCCTTCTCAAACAGGCACAAAAGCAAGCCAATAAATATATGCTGTCTCTGCTTCATGCAATGAAAGGCTCGCTTCTATGTTTGAATTCCCTATTTTTATTAGCTATCAATAGTTCATGTACTCAGATTTAATTAGTTAGTTATCTGACATGCAGAAAGTTATAAAATACAAAAATTGGACAGTCAATTGTGCAGTGAGTACAACTGGAAGGGAAAAAACAGTCTCTTAAATCAGCCTTAGTTAGATACTTCATGTTCTAAAATATTTCCTTGAAAAACCAAACCATGTCCATGGCAAATGGCTCTCCAGGTCCCATAGCGATTTTAGTGCTTGCTATCTTGTCTACCAATTATATTGAAGAGCCTTTATCTTAGCCCAGGCTGTGGCTCCTTTCATTATTACACAAGCAAGTGCACAGACTGAAGAGGACATGCTGTTTCTAAGCAGAGCCAACACAACTTCAACTTGTCATTTGAAAGCAGTCAACCAAAATAGTTTTCCTTTTCCAAAAGGCAATAGGAAGCAATGCCAGTGTCTAACAGACTGTTATGCAGTATGTGTTGTGCACGCACTGGTGAGTAAGCTCACACCAAAGCATGCCTGTAGTATGTATATGTATAGACAAAGCTGACCAGATCTTGAGGCCCTGCTGCCTGTCTCCAGCCATGCCCCCAAGGCTTTAGGTCTTGAGGAGCCTGAGATGTGCACTCACAGGTGCCCTTTGTCTTACCTGGATGTCTGGATGTGATTAAGGTCCACTACAGGAACACTTATCCCTGTAGACTGCCATGGTCTGCATCAGTCACTGCCATTGTATCTCAGATATAAAGCAGGCTAACTCTGTGAGACAGGGTGACTTCTTTTTTTTTTCTGAAACGAAAGCTAGAGTAAAGTTCGCAGAAGTATATGATTATTATACCCTTCCTAGTACAGGAGGACAAAAAAACCCTACATATCTATCACTGCAAGAGAATCAGAGCTGTTTGTTCAAGGGGAGTTGAAGCACTTCAACATGAATGACATGAAATGAAGAATTGCCCCTCATCTTGCCTCATTCACAGAAACAACGCATGCAAACAGAATGCCTGGTGGCTGGTCCAAACTTATGACCTTACCAGCAGCCAACCCTCAGACCTCACAGCCTCTCCAGTCACTGGCTTCTACCACTTGATCCCTCAAGTAGCAAACTCTTTGATGCTGTTCTCTCCAGTATCTTAGATTTATGGCCACTTGTCCCTTGTCTCCCCCACTTTTGCCTAGTTGTCAGCTAGCCTGTCTTGATATTTACAGTGATTACACACTGACATACATACCTAGATAATATGCACTCCAGTCTCTCAATTGCTGGCACCCTAAGTCCTCAGCCCTTGTCATCTGTGTTCCAACTCCAGCTGCTGGCAGGTAGACCCCCATGCATACACACACACATACACACAGAGAAAGCCCTGCACCCAGGAAAAGTTAGAAAAGGAGTTCAATAAGAAGACAGGACAGACTGTGTTGATCAGGTACATGTTATTGTCATCTATGACCAGCCCCTGTTTACATGTAACCTGCCCCTTTATCCCCTTATCCCTCTCTTTTGTCACTTTTTCTTCCTCTAAACACCTTGATCCTGCTTTCCACATTTGGCTCTTTCCCTAAACATTCCATACTAACCCTTGTACAATCTCAAGATACTATTCGCTGCACCCCATGAGGAGTCCTACAACTCCAGGCTGTATCCATCCTCAGTCTGCAAGGTTCTCCCGAAAGCCTCTCCAATTGACTTGTGGTGCTGGGTCTCACTTCCAGTCCATGGGGCTAACACCCTCCTGGGATGACCTGGGAGGGGCTGGATTGGAGACTTATTCCTCTGACTGGTCTGCTAGGATTCCCCCAGCTGCATCTGTGCCTCTGGGCTCCTCAGTGTGTAGAGATGAGCCTTTAACCAGCTAAACCAAAGGAGTGTTCACCAGCTTTAGGTATTGCATGATGCTACTACTAGTACCTTAGTTCCAGTATTTTACTCCTGTAGTTTCAAAACACTTTATGCTTAATGCATATGTAAATGCTTTCTTTAGAAAATGGTTTATGGATCTTATGGAATATTTCAGATTGTTGATGTGCTTTTAAGCTGCAAACACAAGTTTTGTCTCGGGTTCTGAGCAGTTTATGCATTTGATTAGACAACCGTGAACATGAAGTTTGGGTTCTTTTCATTGCAAACCATTGCGGGAAAATGAACAGGGAGCATCAGCTTTCCAAAGCAAGAGCTTCCACAATTCAGTGGAGTAAGGTTTTACAGGTATTTAGGTCAGAAATAGTGCCAGAGCCTGCCAAATATCTACTCAAAATATTTTATATGAATTAAACTGTTACACAAGAAACCAGTGACTTCACTTTTCTTCACTTCTTAGTTTGATAGAATGATAGAGCTCTATGGGATTATTCTGTTTTTTGGTTTTCTGGGGTTGTTTTTGAGCATGAGGAAAATATGCCTGCACAGATTGCTCTCCTAAAAAATCCTTTAAATGAGATACCTATAGGCAGTTTCCTTCACCATATTATACTTTCTATCACCTACAGTAAATACCAGCTCCTTTACATTCTTCAGCTACACTCAAGGTGCTGTGCAGTGTTTTTAGATGAACAGGTAACAAGACAGACATAAAGCTTTAGTGGATATTAAGCAAATGATAAGTGAAGGCAAATGATCTGTTTAGGCAGGAAGAATCTCAGAACAAATCAGTGTACCTGGCTGGCCTAAAGTCATGCAGGGTTCAAGCAAGCGTGAATAGATAAACCTGAGTCCTCCCAAGGGAAAATTATTTTGCATGCCTGCTGGCACACACTTTTTGCTCAAAAGCTGTCTCAAGCCAGGTGAGTTTTCAGATGATGTAGCCACTCACTTGCAGGGATTTTACATAGGCACACACACCACTGCATTGAATAACCACCCTGTAAACCTCAGAACCTGAGCTGCGGTTGTTCAAAGCCTGTATGTCTTATTCCACACCTGACTATTCAGGGGCAGAGCCAACAGTCCTCAAAGTCCAAGCGCTTGTGCTTAGCTGAGATTTTCTGCTTAGATTTTTCTGGCTTTTTCTTTCTCAAGAAGGACTCAGTGGGAAGCTCCTCAAGCATTACATGTTCCAACCTCTGCCCTAGCCTATGCAAAACACAAATTAATGGATAATTTCTCAGCATGGCTCACCAATTATTTAATACAGTGGTAATCATTTTTCTCTGTATCATTCTAACCACAATAATGTAATTCAGTGAGCAGAAATTACTTTATTTTTCAGCATTGCCTGTTTGTAGTTCTCTTTACCCATGGCTGTGAATCTCACACTTCTGATACTAGTTCTCCTATACTGTCATTGTCCTCTGGTGCTTCTGGTGTGTCCTGCTGAAATGCTTCCCTGAATGGCAAAATAAAATCTGCTTGTCCAGGGGACAGGCTAGGAAATGTGGCATCAATATACTTTTGAAAGGTTTGTCTTGTTGCTTCTATTTCATTTTCCAGGATGTCCTTCCATTCTGTCACCTTCTCCAGTTCTTGTGTGAGAGTCTTTATTTGTTCTTCTGCTGCTTTCAGCATAGCCATAACTTTTTCCAGCTCACCGGCCTGTAAAGTCTCTGCTTTTTCAGGCTGTTTTTCAGTCTCAGCCTCACTCTCTTTTTGTATGATACTCTGGACAACATGAATCTCACGATCTTTTTCTTTTTTTAATTGTTCTATACTCTTATGATATTGTTCCTCAGCTAACCTAATTTCTTCTTTGAGTTGTTCTAAGGACTTCCTATTTAAAAAAGAAAATGAAGAAAAGATTTGTTGGGAACACATGTTACTAAAGATTATTGAAAAAAATGATTGAAGTCTATTTAGGTTGTTGTAAAAACTCTCTTATTCAACTGTAAGTATACGTGAAATCAGAACTTGATATAGGACAACTGAAATAAAATAGGGTAAAAGAAGGCTACTGATGACGCAGAGAAAGGCAGCTGCAGAAGATTCTATTTCTGTGTGCGTCACATCTAGCAATAATTTCATGATGCTTACTTCCAAATGACAAATATAAAGAATCAGTATTTCCCTCTTCATTCAGGTGTCTTTCTCACTGAGAGAGACACCTGAATTCTTTCTTTAAGAGAATTAAGTACACACTGATTTTCAAATAGACTTTGACAATTCTGCCCCCAGGTTAAAATGCTGCCTTGAAGTCAAATCTAACAACTGATTTCTATACTACAGACTCATCCATAATTTTGTTTAAACGTTACTGAGAATATATTTGTGCCAGCATGTCAGTAATAAATATAATTTATATTATGCAGTCAAAACATTTTAGGTGCTATTCACCAGAGCTGGCTCAGGAATACACAAAAAATGGTGCATCGGGCATGCATAAAGGTTACTGAGCCAAATACTTTGATGTAGAGAAAACAATTTCTGCCCTCTGTTCATGCTCCCTTCACTGTGCTGGAGATATTTTAGCAGAACTCTGCTAACATGAGATGTTAAAAAGACCAGTTAAGTTTGTGTGGAATGTCATTTATCTTTGGCAGAAAGGGCATGTTTTAATAGTGAAAACAAAGGTATTAAATAATGGATCAAAACTTAAGTGTGACTGTTCAGAAAATAAAAAACATCTTACAAAGGAACACACCTGAACTGATCTGTTCATTGTGATAGGATATTTTGTTGTCTATGTTGTCAAAAAATTAAATGTATTCTACTCTCAAGGGAGAGGGGTGTGCTATTATTTTGACATCAAAGCTATTTAATTCACAATGCTTAATCTATACAGGTAGAATCTCCTGTGCCCTGCAGATCTCAGTTTTGCATAGATGTCATTGATGGCACAATAGTTCCTGAGTTCTTTACTTCTGATGACTCTAAATCAGCTACAAACCCCAAAACTTTCAGATCCTTGGCTGGCTTTGTGATACTTGCTTCTAGGAACAAAATATGTTTGGTTTTCACTTGGTGCATCAGTGAGAGAGAGTGAGCCTGCAACTCCTGCTGGTCACTTGTCATTTTCAAATGTTTTTTTCTGAAAGGTCTATTGATCTTTTCCGAGAAGACCTGCATCTGAGCAATGCTGATGCAATTCCAATAATTTTCTTTAGCACAGCATTTTTGCCAGCCAAGTCAGAGGAAACACTAAGAGCACCTGTGCAGAGTGGCTGCTTCCTGAAAGGCTGCCTCCCTCTCCTGTTTTCTGGCTTTGGCCACAGCTTGCATCTTGTCCTGGGCACAGTCCATCAGGATCCTCTGAAGTCTGTGAGCCATGCATTGCTCTGCAGCTTCTGCCTCTCTCTTCTGCTGTTCTTCCATGTACCACTGCATCTCTGCCTTTACCTTCCTCACTTCTTCCTTAAGCAAAGTTAAAAGTAGATGTAAGTAGTGACAACAGCTTTTTGCTCAGTTGTCTTTAAACAATCCCCAGCAAAGCCCATCAGAACAGACTTCAGAAACATATTATGGGGCAATTACAGTGACTTATTGTAACATCATTCCACATCTACATCACCCATGTTTTCTACATAAGGCAGAAAAAGTTCCCTGATGTATCTTCTTCACAGGCTCACATGCCTACAGGAAGCCTGACTAACCATTTGATCATGAATGGTGGTGGCCATATCAGTACTGCTGCAAAAAAAAAAAACATTCCTGAGGCTATCAGCTAAAAGCACTTGTCTTTGACCTTCCCTACAGGAAAAAACCCACTTCAGTCACTCAGTGATATGCTTTGTTAGCTGCCACTATCTGTTTGCTTGGACAGGAGTTGAGTAAATTTTCTGCCATGGTCTCTGCAAGCTAACTGCTAGTGAGCATTTAGCTCACTGTTAACATACCTCTTAAAATGCACTGCAAGAAACAAACCCCACCAAATCTCAAAAGTCTCACAATTACTTTAGTTATATCTGCCTCTTCTTTTGTTTCAGCTGTAATATTCTGTATCTGCTCCCTTGTCCGAAGTCACTGGAGCGCATATTGCCAGGACAAATGTTACATGTTCAAATACTGAGCACCCAGGTATATGAAGATCTGTAATAGACTATAATAATAGTCTAACACAAATAGTCTAAAAATTTCTAATAGCAAGTAACTGAATGGTTAATCACAAGGAACTGAGATTCTGGCAACTATTGTTGCCAGATGCTTTGACAGCAAAGGACAGAGCTCCCTTGGAAAACAACTCCATAAAATGGAATGAACTCTACCACAAACTTAAGACCACTGTAAACCTCCCTGCTTTTCCTCTTCAGATGCCAAGCACATTGCTTTGACTGCCTGCAGTATAAACAGATAGCTATTTAGAAACTTGTATAAAATAAAATTCCAAAGCAAAAGACTCCAGCAATTCTCTGTGTGCCTTTCATCTGCGGGTGGGAGGCTGCAAGACTAAGGATGACAAGCGTTAGACAGACTGCGTAATGCCTGACTGAGGAGCGCTTGGATGATCTAGCAGCAGAAAGCCCTGTGAAGTGGTGCAGAAAGCAGGAAGGCTCAGATCCGGAAGGCAGTTGCTTTCCTTTCTCTGTACATCTATGAGCTTTTTCTCAGATATCCAAAAAGCCATATAAGACATGTGCTAAACATATATAAAAATTCAAGGCTACAGTTAGCATGCTTCATTTAGGAATATACATATGCTGGCAGTTTTCCTTCCCCTCCACTCCACCCAGCAGGCTCAACAAATCAATTAAACATCTTTGTAGCTTTGATGGACATGAAACTTGAGGACAGATTTAAAGTTAAGCCCGTATTTAACTGCCTCTAAGAAATGCAGCAGATAGTTCAGTGGCTGAATCAAGGCCTGATAAGGAATTTTCAACAAAGTTCACAATCTTCATTCAATTAAAAGAAGTGAAATGTGCTGAAAGTGAATTCAAAATCTAGTTAACTCAAGCTCACATCTCATCTAGCACAAAGGCAGTCATCTGTCAGTCTGAGTACTCCTCCTGACACTGGAGGTCAAATCTCAGATGAATGGAGATTCTGGTACATATCTATTTTACACAGAATTACATTCTCGGTTGTCAAACACATGCTTCTGTCCTGCTGGCTATTTCCATGGTAATAAAAACAAAATGGTTCATACCCTTAATTTCTTTTCAAAGTTTTTTTGAAGGTCGTGTACAAATGCACTGTGTTTAGTGGCTGCCTCATTGAGGGCTTTCTCCACTGCATCTTCCTTGAGTGTTTCAGCCTTTAAAACAAGTTATTATTTAAGTATAACTGCTGACATTCTATTAACATCCTATTAAGAAGAAGCAGAGGTTACATAAACAATAGTTCTCTATTTGCTATTTAAGAATTCACAGCAAGTAAATTTAAAACCAGATAGCAAAATCCATTGTAGCCCATTTGGCAATTTTATTGCAATGATTCCTGTTCAAATGTGTCCTCACAACAGCACTGAGATGCCACAGCTGTAAGCAGGATACATGTCAATCTTACATAGCACTGTGGGGAACAGCTTTAACAACCAATAACTTCTGTGTGCTTTAGGGGCCATTTTCAAACCAGATGTAAACTCTGTTACTAATTCAAAGTATGCTTTGCTGTGATCAGAAATGGGAGAAGTATGTGCACACAGAAACCTGTGAAAAAAAGGAGCTGAAACTAATGACAGCTCTAAAGCAGTGACCCCAAACTTTTTAACTGTCTTTATACCACAGCAATTATTCCAAAGGTTAATCATTAAAAGGATGGGAGAATAATTTAATTTACCTGGGACCAAATTTCAGCTTTCATTTTTTCAATGCACTCTTGTACCTCTGCCTCCTTCTTTTCATGTTTTTCTTGTTCAATGTGTGCTCCAATCTCTGCACAGTCAACACAAGCTGATCACGCACAGCAGGCAACCACAGTGCAGAAATCCATGCCTCTCTCCCCACCCCTTTGCTTGGCTCCATACCTGAATTAAAAGTCAAAAGGCTAAAAAAAAATGCACCCTCATCTCACTTGAGGGTGAAACTACAATTATTAAGCATGCAGTTCTGTAAATATAATAAGAAGGTGCTGAACCCAACTTTCACCTCCTAGATGAGGCTACAGAACAGGAGAGCACTGCAGATGTCCCTCCTGACTCCTTGTCCTGGTGGCCATCTGCACAGCACAAGCTGGTGAGTCCTCAGTTTTCTTGGGAGCGATTCACCCATTTCTGTGTGTGACTGAATGTTGCAACAGCTTGGGAGACAGCTTTGCTTCCTTTAGATGCCATAGGTGAGTCAGTGCCTTCTCAGGCTCCCTGTGTCCTCAGAGTCCTCCAAGGCTTTCAGAGAGGTCTATTGCCCAAGATGCCCTCAGATTCCTTTATGCCATTCTTGAGGCACACAATAAATATCCTTAGGAAGATACAGCAGAATATTTCAGGGTTTTGGAACAGACGAGGCACATACAAAGGAATGCTTCCCTCTCTAGGGTTGCTGCATCTGGCCAGGGTCCAAGCAGTCCTAGCACTGCAGACACAGCTGATCCCTCCTAGAAAGGTGGGGCAAAGCAGTATGGTGGTGAGCCACATTGCTTCACAGGGCCAACATCAGGGATGCCCCCCTTAGAAACATGAATGGAGTCTAAGTGAAGTGGAAGGGAAGTGGATAGACTCCCTTCTACAATTCAAACACCCCAATCCCCCCCAACAGTGGGATTTCAGAGCCTCCATCTTTCTTGCTCAGTGCCAAGCCTGGGCATTGCTTTGGATCCCATTCTTTATGCTTGACAGCCCCAAAGAGTCACATTTTTCTGGGTCATTGTAAAGGAAAATTAAAAAGGAATAGAGCCACAGGAGATCCAGCTTTCACACAGCCAGTGGAGGATTAAATTTCTCTCCCTCTTTCACTCTAGTCTTCCTCCCCACTCCACATGGGTGGGCAGAGTCCTCCCACAGAGCTCACATGAAGTACATGGAAGACAGCAGCAGGATGGGACAAAGGGGTCTACTGATTCAAATCAACAAAACAGATGTTTGACAGTGCAGAAAGCCCAGCAACAAGCATGTTGTGCTCTGAATGCACAGCTTTCCCCCAGTCCATTATAGTAAGCAGTAAAAAGAAAATCATTTAAAGAGACTCTCTGGCCTTCTCAATGTGTTTCACACTGTGTGTGTGTAATGCAGGGCTGAAGCTTCATGTTCTGAGCACACGCGGTGCACTCATCCCACTGCCCAGGCTCTCATTACACTGATAACCTCTTTATATCATTTGAAATAGAAACCAAGCACGCTGCTCTTCACAACGCACATTAATTAAAATGCACAAGATGATTTCTACATAACTTTACTGATCAGAAACCTCTCTGACAATTAGGCATAGCATATAAAGATACTTCATTTTCTTGCTAGATCCTCAAAAGTATGAATGCTACAATTTCCTTTATTATTATGATTGTGACATGCCAACAAAAACATAAAACCTCAAGAGAATCTACAGAGCCTCAATCTAAGGTCAGCAGCTGAATCAGGTATAAGAGGTAGGATTCAGGATAAAATATCTCAGCTGTGTCCTGTGCTGTGGTCAAGGATAAGGGCATGACCTTTACATATGTTAAGTCAAATGTAGCTCTTTCCAAACTACTTGAGGCTTAGAAAACATTTGCTAATGGTTAGAGCTAATTCTCTTCTGGACTCCACTATGCCCAAGTCTGAACACTGTCATGTACCACAGGACAACTGACCCTGAATATACTAGGCTTATTAAGATTAAGAAGGTAAGCACAACTCATTGTTACAGAGACGTGAACACCTTAATGACTGTCAAGAACAGATAGATACAAGAGCTCTTGGAGTTTTCCTATATCTCAGATTGCAAGGAACAGATTTCAGAAGCAAACTCACCCAGTATATCACGATGAGTGTAATACCGTGTTACGAACGGCTTATACTCCCGAATCCGATCAAAAGTAGCATTGGAAGGTGGTGGTGGTACTATTTTTGAACATACAGCACAACACACGAAGGAGTGCAGATCAGGATTTCTAATCATTGTGGCATTCTGGTGTTTTCCTGTAATACAGTCACTACAATGTCAGAACTCTATTCCTGATACATCTCTTGCTTGCAGGCAAAACACTTAACTGTTGCTGCAGAAAACATGCAAGCTGGTGAAGAGAGAAAAATCACTGACTGTTACTTTTTACCGAGTTGGCTGAAACGTTTGCCTTCGGGTTAGGATTCACACATGCTGACAGCTGCTAACATGCTGCAGGCAGATGATGAGGGAGGGTTTTGTGAAGTAACCCCTTCCAGCCTGAATGCAGCTCCCTGCAGAGCAACGGGTTACCAGGCAGGGCTGGCTTTGCTCACAAAGAACTAACTTTCCCGGTAATAGTTGAGCAGTGTCACAGCACGCTTTGCCTTTTCAGTGTCTTTTTTATATTTGTTTCATTGTTGCTGAATGCCAACACTTCCTATTCAAACCATGTGAGCTAAGATTTTAGAAGCAGCATAATCGCTGGTGCTTCAGGTATTTGAATCATAGAATTCTGTTGCTGTTCTTGGTGAAGATGAGAAAGCCAGCACATACAGGAAGGAATTAGCAAAATCCTGGCAGAGCCTCTGCCTGGGAAATCATTTTGACTCTCAGTTCCTGTCAAGCCACCTATCATTCACTGTCAATAATTCTTACTATATTGAAGACGAACTCGAGAAAAGCCAAACAAAGGAAATTGTACTGGTGCTGTCTGTGTTTCCTCCAGGTGTATCAGGAATTGTGCTTTCAGAGCTCACCCAACAAATTTTGCTACCAATGGAGCTCTGTTCGGGTGGGGGTTTTTCCCTTTTAATCCAATACACATAGTTTTTATGATATAAATCAGTTACAACAGCAAATGCCAGTATTGATACTATAACACACATTAATTAATTATGTTCTTCTCTGTGTTTGCACTGCTTTATCTCCTTTTTATATGTAATTTTTGTAGCATTAAGAGAGTTACCTGTGCAGCACCTGCCACAAAGAATAGAGAATCTCCTTAATAATAGGGACAAATTTAAATACTGTTCCTTCAGCCTGGGCAGTTCTAAATTAACCTGGTTAACAGGACTTGGCTCCAGCCAGCAGATACAAGGCCCCATCTTAGACAGCTTTCCTATGAAGTGCAATTGGCACACACATCACCTTGACCCTGACCAGATCAATCCCAGCCTTTATTTTTCACAACCCCCGACTTCCTCTTCCTCAGATCCTTCCAGACCCATGCTCACTTCACAATTCAAAATTTTGAGAGCCATTACTCCCAAATATGTGGAAATAAGAGACAGGGTTTTCTCGCTTTGAATCATCTGCAGGTATAAGGGTCAAAGTGTGCATTTTAAAAGCCTGCAGAAAACCAGGTTAACATGCTTACTGCAGCACCGGGTTTGGAGTTGTTTTAATTCATGCAAACATACCAGACTTGTGCATTTTAATAAAATGCAAAGAGCTAAAATCCTGTGTGACCCTTTTGAAAAAAACAGATTGATTCTAGATATCCATCTCATTCTATCAAACAAAACATATTCTACAGGATATGCGCAGCATGTGATAGTTCTGAATATTTGATCAGTGCTATGATTCACTTGGAAATTCCTTCACCAATTGAAAGACAAGTGGTTTCCTCACCTGCAAGCTCTCAGACTTGCCTGGGACCTTGTTCCTGTGAGGCAGCTAGGCTCATGGAGGGCAGTATGTTTTAAAAGGCTTTGTTTCTATAGCTTTTCGAAGATAGAGGTCAGTTCCCTTCTCAGGCAGGAAGTAACCAAAACAAGGCCCAGCTGAATTTAAGATACAGGTAACTATAAAACAGAGACACAAGGAAAATCACAGGTTCAATGGGAAGGATTTATAGGAAGATAAAGAGAATATAGCTCTCAAGGCAGTGTCACCTTTCTTATCTTCCATAACAAAACCATTTGGTAACATAACCCAGAGCAATTCCCAGAGTGGCAAACAGATATCACTGCATGTTCTTCTTTGGCCTGACAGAAGTCACTTTGGCCAAAAGAGAATTAAAAAATGGGTCTCAGCTTCTTGGGAGCCCTTGATGGGGCTGTAAATATGAGGTAGCTGAATGGAAAAATACAACCAAAAACATTAACGAGGGTCCCTGGTGGGAAAACGGCACTTTCCCACAGCATGTGCTCTCCCACCACATGCTCTGGAGTTTGGTTAATGAGACATCATCTAGGACATGTCAGGAACACAGAAGCAGCTGGAGAAGCTCATAGAAAGCCTTAGTGCCAGAACAGGACAGCACTCACTTGTACAGGGTGCTCACGGGAACCCTCTCTTGTGCTAAGGCAATGTCACAGCAGCCAGGATCACAGCGGCACCAACCAGCCCACTGCCAATGGGCTGCCTCACATCCACAGACAAGCCTGTTTGGAAAGACTGGAATTGTTCAGGTGGATGCAGTCTTGTCATTGTAAGCACAGTCTTTCCATTGTCAATTTTAGACTTTCCATTCCTTATTTTGAGTTTAGTAATAAATTCGTGCTGTATAATATACTTTGCAATACAGAGAAACTTAATTTTTGAATGCAGCTTGAATAAACCAGTCTTGATGACTAGTCAAGAACACTGCACAACCTCTGGGTAACCTGGAGTTATACATAATGACTGGCAGGCTCATATTGGTAGGTTCACTGATCTGCTCTACTCTGCCAAACAGGAAAGGTCACAGCTGAGTTCCTCCTTTCTCTTGGCAGAAGCAGTCCTTTCACTTTTTCTTCTCTACTTACCTACTGTTTTTTTTTCCGTTTGTAAGGAAGAGTATATTGTCATCCAAGGAATACTTTGGTCAGTATTTTACAAATTCCTTTATTAAGTACAACC
The DNA here is from genome assembly GCF_012275295.1 of Melopsittacus undulatus. Classification (NCBI taxonomy): domain Eukaryota; kingdom Metazoa; phylum Chordata; class Aves; order Psittaciformes; family Psittaculidae; genus Melopsittacus; species Melopsittacus undulatus. Next base: position 49,912,613 of record NC_047529.1, on the reverse strand, counting down.
CTCCAATGATCGCTTTATCAGATCTTTCTTGCCTTAAAATTATTTCACCTGTCAACTTTCAACAGATCAACTTTTTCTTTTCACACACAATGCATTACACTTCTGTTTAAAAATTAAGACAAAACCCTGTTTTCAAAGAGAGAAATGAGGTGAACTATAATGTGCATTTCTAAGGCATTTACTAGTCTTGACTGCATGTCCGAGGTAATTTCATGTCTTCAGACAGGCTGTGGAGTTTGCAGACAACAGTTCTTAAAGTCACTTTTATGTTCACATGTATCTCAATTGCAATTCATTTGTATAGGTACGGCATTTTACAAAGGAACTTAAACTGGATTGAACAGCAAGAGAGACATTTATCCATTATTTCAAGGGACAGAGAAATAAAAATAGTAGTTGCCTGGCAAAGTTCTGTTATTGATTTGCTGATTTCCTTCTTATGTTCTCAGTCCCACTTGGAAGTCTTCCTCCTCATATACGTGGACCCCTCACTGTCGACTGCTTCATAGAGGTCCTTTTTATTCTCTATTGTTGCATGCAAATAACCAAGGTAGGCCACACAGAGGGTAATTGCTATGAGCCCAAATGCCATCACAGGCTTGTTCTGACAAGAAAAAAAATAATTAGTATCTGTCTTTAGTCAAAACATTTCTTTGTTCAACACAAACATTATTCTGTCTTGGCTAAGAAAGTGAACAGTAAATAGCTATGATATCTCCAAGAATTATTGTTGCTTTCTAGCAGACTCATCTAAATGACTTTGATTAGCAGTAAGAAGGGAGACGAAATTTTCTGACAGGAAAAGGAATTCCCTTTGAAAAAGAAGCCTCTCTGGAGGAAGAAGATGGCATTGTCCAGTGCTGTGTCTTTTGCTGGTCACAGTGCTGCTTAAGCATGAATAAACAGGCCAAAACCTATCACTAAAGGTAACTAAATGCAAACTTCTAATTCATCTGAACATGCTACTGAGACAAGCAACTTGGTTTAGTGGAAGGTGTCCCTGCTCCATGGCAGGAGGGTGGAACTAGATCCCTTCCAACCCAAAATAGTCTGTGATTCTGTGTAAAAACACAGAATGTGTTATCACAGAATCTGCTTCTATTACATGCATAACATTTCATCCAGTCTTGCTGGGTTCCACAAGTGCAAATAAAACCTGAGTCTCCTCAACTTAATTATAAAAGCAACAAAAATAAAAAATATTGAAAAGGTATCAAAAATCCACCCCCCACCCCCCCACCAGAAAGCCTGCACTTTGTTTTGTTCCCTTTTAAACATTAAAGGGGACTCCTATTACTTAGCCTGTCAAATTACATGGGTAGTATGTCTGTAGACAGTCTTTCTGTTAGTAACTTGGCTAGGTATAAAAGGATTAGACAGTATAGCAGTGAAATAAAAGCTGGAATAAACAATGTAGTGTCCTGGGCTTGTGACAACCAGAGTGAAATAAAGTAAAAATATTTCTAGCTACATTACTGAGTGCTTTGCATAACAGACAGTTAAATAATGCGCACAGAATAGCAATGACAACTTTACAGCAACCGTGACTCTCCAAGCCTGTTTAGTTACCCTCAGAATGAGCCTCTTACAGGTTTAATGAAAAGCTCTGGGTTCACAGCTCGGAAGAGCATAGTTGTTTGAACACTTCTCAATCCTGGTTTTCTCCCTTTGGGTGTTTCGCTTGCATTTGGAGAGTTGGTGGAAGACATTTTAATTAATGTTGAATACTTCCTAAAAACAGAGTAAAAAGTAGATGTCATTATTATAAAAAAATCCGAACTACATTCACCAAGTATAAGCTCACACTCAGGATGTGTTCTTACAGCATGAGTTTTACTTTGTATATATGTATTAATGACTGCCTTTGGCGTTACCAACATTCCCAGCTTAAGCACACTGATTTTCAATCTTGATATCCTGATAATTGGAGTTTTTGCTTGCCTTTGCCTAATGTTTTAGTTACCCATAGATCATGTAGTACTGGCTAAAAAAGACAAAGGCAGCAAACACTCCTCCTTTCTTCTTTAAACTTTACGTGTGACAGGACAGCCCACACTCCCCTGTAGTGCAGTTACTCCGTCCACCCCATCCCCCCCCCCTCCACCAGCAGCTCTAGGACTCAGGTTTCACTTTTACACACAAGGTGCTCTGCAGGATGCCACCTGAGCGAAGGTGAACAAAACATACCCCTGGCTAACCCCGCTTACCGAGGAGCAGAGAAAAAGTGATGCTACGGACCCCTGTCCCGTAGCTCACACAAGCAGAGCACAGCCGGGGACTTACGGGCAGGATTCACAAACTCAACTCAGCAAGGCCCCGGGCACCGCATGGAGGGCAGGGCAGCGTGGAGGTCGGCTAAACATGACCACACGGGCACAGGGCACTGTCAGTCACCGCCAGCACACACGCGAACCCCAGCAGCCCAACAGCTCAGCCAGGCTCCGGACAGCACAGCGAGAGTAAGGACAGAAAGCTCTGCCAGGAAGGTCAGGGGGCTTTACGCCGCGGACGAATGGGCGAATGTCTCAGAAGAAAACCCCGGCTGGGCCGCCGAGGACACAAACACAAGACCAGACCACCGCCATGCTCCGCACGGCCCTCAGGAGGGGGAGGGTGACGGAAATCTCCCCGCAGACAGCGAGTGCTGTCCCACGCAACCCCTCACATCTTCCGCACCACAACTCACCCCTACCGCCGTCGGGGCCTCCCGAAGGGCGGGGGAACGGCATAGGACCCTGCGCCTGCGCACTTGTGCCTCCCCTCTGCGTTCCGCCCCGCCCCGCCCCGCCTCACCCCGCCCCTCTCCTGAGATGGCTGACCGGGGACGGGACGGGGGAGAGTGTTCTTCCCGGTCTGCCCCGCTGAGGAGTGTTCCAGAGGGTAAACCTGGGGTTGGGGCTCGGTCGCAAGACTTGTAGAATCACAGAATCACCTAGGTTGGAAAAGATAAGATCATCAAGTCCAACCATTACCTCAGGACTGTTGAGACCAACACTAAACCATGTCGTTGAGGGCCTCATCTACACAGTTTGTGGACACTTCCGAGGACGGTGATTCCAGCACTGCCCTGGGCAGCCTGTTCCAATGCCTGACCACCCTCTCTGTGAAGACATTTTTCCTGATATCCAATCTAAACCTCCTCTGGTGCAGCTTAAGGCTGTTACATCTTGTTGTATTGCTTGTTGCTTGGGAGAAGAGACTGACCCCCACCTTGCTTACAGCTTTCTTTCAGGTAGTTTTAGGGAGTGAGAAGGTATCTCAGCCTATTCTCCAAGCTCAGGCATCTGGAAACTCATGGTTATGTAAATGCCACTGCATCTGTGTTTTGTATTGATTCTAATGAGTAAAATCAATTACCTGGAGTCCAAAGGAAATGAAGCCCATGCAATAATATCTGCCTGCTCCTGCCTCCCTGTCTCTGCCGACTTCTATGCCATCAGGCAATTCCAGATTCCTTAGAAAGAAGAGTATGAATTTGAATTTTTGGAAAATCCAATACCTGGAGGGTAGGGAGAGACCCAGAGCAGTGCTCCTCTAGGTAATAGGCAGGCAGAGCTGAGTTGTGTTGGGCAGTATCACAGCAATTCAGCTGCAGCTGTCTGGTGGATTCATACATACGTAGTTCTGGACTCACCAACCGCAGTGCATGCTTCTTTGGATCTGGATGGTGTGTGAAGGGACGTTGGTGAAGCATCTGATTATTGCTGCTGTGGAGGCAGCGGGGGACAAACATAAATGTAGAGGTATTTTCTGTGTGTAAATATCACAAAGTGAGAAAAATAGGGAAGTAAATTTTCGTGTCAAGAGAGGACTGAGTGGTATGTCTGGGTTTTGTGTCAACATTTAATTCACAACATATCTGTTAATCTGGTAGCTATTGTTTTGGCAGCATATGCCACGCAGCTGATTTTGTTTGGAAACCTTTGAGTAGAAAGTAACTTCTTGAGTGAAGGTTGCTGCTCTGGTTTGTTTTCATGTTTGTGTAACTGAAAGAAGGCAAGACAAGGCTTTTGCATGAGCTTTGGTTTTTGGCAAGGTAGCTTAGTTTTCTTGAGGGAAGTGTGAGTTTTTTACAGTACTGTAGATGTTCCACGTACAGTTCCCAAGTAATTGACATATTGTGTATGGGAATACAAAACATTTTCATGACTACACTGAGAAGTGCTCTCGCTTACCAGCACATGCACCTTCTTCCCAGCAGCTGTCATTAACTGACCCCATCCATGTAGCTAAAATTTCTGACCCAAGGTCAGCCATGGTCATGGCACTGTTTTCCAGGTCATGGTAGGATGAGTTTTATACCAGAACACATTTGCTTGATAGTGGTGGCAAGGTTTGTCAGGTTGCTGCTAGTTCTCTAGCATTTCCCATCTTTCTTATGAGAGGTAAGCCCCAGGCATCGTTGATGGAGGAAGAAATCACACACTACAAAGAACACCACTGTCTGGAGAAAAAATGTTCTCCATACGAAGAGTTGCAGGATAAGGCTTTATGCATAGAAAAAGAAGCAGAGAGGGATGTGGAAGCAGGGTTGGATTTGAATGTGAATGCTGGTACTTGGTATATGTTGAGCAGGTTCTGGCTAACCATATAACTTCCAAGAAAAGCTTGGACTGTTTGGTGTTTCTAGTTGTGCTTTATGACTGTGGGAAAGTGTCTTATTTTATCTTTAATGTGAATATTATGTTGCTGTCATCTGACCCAACAGGATGTTGAAATCCTCAATCTGCCAAGGCTTATGAAGTAGTCAGGCATCTTTTAACAGAAGAGACTTTATAAAAGGGTAGAATTGTAAACACGTGTGGTATTTCTGAGTCACCTGTCCTCTTAATATCTGTGTACCTCTCCTGAAAAGTAACCACAAAAAAAATCTCCTTTTACAAACCTGAGGTTGTTACTGAGATTTGTTTTCCTTTTAAAGAAATTCCTTTGGGATTCTGCATTTGGTATTGTGCTGTATGCATTCATGGCCATTCAGAACTTCTTAGTAGTTTCTGCTTCTCTGGAGGCTCACATCCCCTTATTGTTTGAGCTGCACAAGAGCCTCCACTGGGGAACGAGGAAGCCTGATGCTGTGTTCCACAGGTGTCTTTAGCATGTGATAGCCTGATGCAGCTGAGGAGCAGAGTGTGCTTCTGCATTTAGCCAATTCACCTCACAGCTCCTCCTTATCTCAAATACTGCACAAGAGCAGAGCTTCACATTGTTTTCAAAATACACATAGAATGCCTCAAGCTACTGGTAAGCATATCCCTATGTTAGAGAGACAGTTACATAGCTGTTGTGAACAGAAAAAATAGGCTTTGCATTGACACTGGGACTTCAGCACTGCTTTGAATTGTAGTGAGGACAGTTTCCATCATGTGGTTCTTAGGGTTTTCATACATTAATCAGAGTCACAGAATGGGTTAGGTTTGGAAGAGACATTAAAGCTCATCTAGTTCCAGCCTCACTGCCATGGGCAGGGACACCTCACACTAGACCAGGTTGCTCAAAGCCCCGTCCAACCTGGCCTTGAACACTGCCAGGGACGGGGCAGCCACAACTGCTCTGGGCAACCCATGCCAACATCTCACCAGCCTCACAATAAAGAACTTCTTCACAGTATCTAGTTTAAATCCACCCTCTGTCAGTTTAAAGCCCTTTGTCCTATCACTACATGCCCTTGTACACTGTGAGTTTCACAACATTTTAATTAGATTTGTCAGTTGGGAATTTTTTGTCCTGAACAAGTCTGGGGGAGAAGGGAAAGCAAAAATTGGGAAGTACTTCCTGCACCTTGCTCATAGCTAATGGGGAGAGCACTGAAGCATGTGGAACAGTACTACCATATTTAGAACATAATTGCAGAAGAAGAAACAAACATCTCCAGCTAGGCAGAGGTGGCACTGAGAGCTTTCAGTGTTGTTGCTCAGCTTAAGTCAGTCTCAAGAGCCCTTACGATGCTTGCAGCTGCTGTTGCTCATTTGTATCATTCCATTGAAAGGCAGCAGAGCATACAGACAGCAGCATGTAGTGGCTGGAACCCTACCACTGACAGTTTTAAGGCAATTATAATTTAAAAAATGAAAATCTGTTAGAGTGAATCTTCTGTGTTTCGTAACATTGTGTGTATGTCTTCTATAGCACTTGTTAGCCACCTGTGCCTGTGAGAGACAAATCACACAGCCATGTGTTACAGGAAAAGATTAGAGCAATTGTTATTCTTCAAATACTGATAAGGCTTACAAATCTTTTTAAACTGAATTTATTATGGGAGGAAAAAGGCACTTTGCTTGGTTCTACTTTAATTAATGGATGGGCAAATTGTTTCCGACTGGGAACAGAATAATATCAACCCCCAAAGCATCCCTCTTGGAAAGAAAAAGCTAGTTTCTATTCAAAATGAAGAGCAGAGAAACACATGCAACACTGAATTTTCTCACTACAACAATACACAGCCTCTAAGACACTTTGGAGTTGGGTTTAAAGACCAACTTGAACTAATCTAAGACTGCACCTCCAAAAATGAGGGGTTAAGGGGAGACGTGTTTTCACTTGTGGACCTTCCATGAGGACTCAGAATCGCTCAGATTTGGCATATACCAGTTTTGCTCCCTGGTCCAGCTGAAAACTAACATTGCTAGAAAACTGAAAAGAGCAAAGTTTATGTTTTCAGTTGGCTGTGTGAGGCAATCTGGTGTAAGCAGCGCAGTACAGTTGGAAGTGGGGACACAGACCACAACTAACCTCTGCCTACAATACTGGATTTTTCAATCAGCTTAATCTGTGGTCAGTTAAAATCCTTCAGCTAGCCCCCTCTCTGATCTAGCACCCTTCAGACCTCAGGCAGGGAATACAGCTGCTGGGAGGACTCTGGAGGGTAGGAATTTTGCAGGAGATTTAACTCTGTAGTAAGTGACTCTGATGGAGTAATCTTGATGTCTTCATATTCTCTACACCTCACAGTCATCTTTCAATGTATAAATACCACCACGTAATGAAATACACTGGAGAGTGGCAGTGTCTAATGTTTATATACTAGATACAGTAAGGATATAACTGAGTGTCATAAAGATGCTTAAACAGCTTTGGTATTTAAGTGATTGGATTGTAACCACGCAGTTCCAATTATTAAAAAATGAGCTGTTGGGACTTTTTTGTTTTCCGTCTCTGAAGGACAGTTACAATTGCTCAGGTGCCTTTAATCCCATAATGAACTTTAGATCTGAAGTTGAATTTTAGCTTTCCCAGTACTACAGGTCATCACAGTATTTCTACAGTGATTTGGCCTTTGAATTGCTGATGTGAACTGAACGTCATTCAGCTGACTGTGGCTGTTGTCAGGCATTCAGCAGCAGTGCTGGGAGGAAGGTGCCTTCCTGGTAGCTCCATCTGGCAGGCAGCTGGGAGGCTCTGCAGTCCCTGCAGTCCAGCTCCAGCTCTGACACCTTCACTCACCCTCTGGAGGCATCAACTTCTCTGGGGACAGTACCAAGGTCCTGTTTCAGGCAGATGTTAGGCTGTGTGATACCCTCCTCTCCATAAAACTACTGAAGATTTGCATATAATTCCCAGCTAAAAACCACAGTAAGTTAAAGCTAAATAAAGTATACTGTGAATAAATTGTACCATGAAAAATTCATTTGAGGCAAGGAGTTCAGTCTTTCTGCTTTTTTGGTAACATCACTCAGTGTAAAGCTACATCTCAGGTAAAAATGACTGCAAAATGTTGATGGTAAAATGCACAAGGCAGGAGAGAAACTTATTCCATTGCTCAGTTATTAAAAATTCTGTGCTTTCTGGTGGGGAGTGGCTCACCTGCTTAGTGCAATGTGGGAATTGATTAGCATGTACAGCAGTGAAAATACAATTTAATAGCAAAATCCAGGCTTTACAGATTTCTATTTAATATAAAAGACCTGTCTGAACATTTGTGTAACGTATTGTTAGGAGTACTGTGTGCCTGAAAGAATATTGTCTTTAGCAGACAATTTACTTGCTGAAGAGAACCTGAGATACAGATCTGATGTAAAATGTCAAAGAGCAAACCTGGTGGGAGTTTATGCTCCTAATTATATGATTTCAGAAGGTTACAGTAATTCCATACAGCGTTTTCTAGTTTTTCACATGGAAAATGTTCTTCTGAAAAAACACATAGAAGCCACACTTTGAAGGGGTGCTAAGGGTCAAGAAGCATTTCATAAAGACCCTTCTTGCTGTTTTGATATTGCTGTAAAGTTAGTATCAAAGGGAGAGCATAAGTTGAATGAGATGAAAATTAGTAATGAAGCAGTATCTGAAATGGGGAGCTAGCAGGATCCTCCAGGTCATTCCTGTAAGAATGGTGTATGAAAGGCAGGCTCTTTGCAGGGCATCTTCTGCATGTCTTCATGGAAGATTGCCATGGTCAAGTGACTTCTTGACTTGCAAGTGCACAGGCTACATATGTCTCATACAGGGTCACTGATCATTAAGTTCTGTACTGTGAGGGTGATGAGGCAATGGAACAGGCTGTCCAGAGAAGTCCTGGCTGCCCCATCCCTGGCAGTGTTCAAGGCCAGGTTGGACGGGGCTTTGAGCAACCTGGTCTAGTGGAAGGTGTCCCTGCCCATGGCAGACAGGTTGGAACTGGGTAATCTTTAAGTTCCCTTCCAACCTACACCATTCTAGGATTCTGTGATTCTATAATCACTGCCCACTGCTTTGGATGCCACAACACATATATGTTCAGGTTGTGCTGTCACTAACATGAAAGCACGAAGTGTGCAGCATTAGACCTCATGCCAGTGAGTGCTCAAAAGATGCAGGCAAAGTCTGTGACTTTAAACAAATATTGTAGTTTCCTCATATCTTTCTGGTGATACAAGACATGTTATGGTTCTAGTTTGAACAGTGTGCCAGGAGAGATGATCAGGTTTCACTCATTTAGTTTGTATTACCTAGGAGACTAGCAGTTTCCATTTTCAAGGCTTAAAGCAGTAACTCCCTTTCTTGGAAATGAGTCACTGATTGTTAATGCCACTAGAAGGCTTTGGTCTAGGTGTAATCATTCAGTGAAGCACAGGTAAGTTAGAGTTTCTTGTTATAAAATACAGTTTTACCAAATGAAAAGTTGTTTTTCTAATGTCAAAGAGGCTTTAGAATAGTCTCATGAAATGTCCCGTCAGCCAGCATAAACCACAGATATAATCCTCTTTTAATTGCACTACTGCAATGCTTTATAACTAATAAGGAGTCACAAACTGTAAATGTGGCCAGTGACAGTCAGTTGTTCAAGTGTAAATCTTCTGATTTTGTCAATTCATTTTTTTATGAGCTGACTGAAGTGTTACGACAGTAGCCTGAATGGAGCAGTAATACTTCTTAGTGTTGAAAGTAATTTGCTGCAGAGGGAGTTTGTGCTTACAGTAGGAGAGCATGGGAGAGATGGGTGATTGGTTTGGCACAGAGGTGATAAGAAATTCAGTAGCAGTTGTGTAGTCAAAATACAGACATCATGACTTAAAAAAATAATAATTTTGGCTACTTCTGAGTTTATTTTTTTTGTTGTTTTTAATTACACAGTTTACCAAAGCAACAAAGCAAACTGTGTCTGCTCTCTCTTAAAACCCATTCATTGCTGTGGAGGAGAGACCACAGCAATTAGCAGCTGGCAAAGCATCTCATTCAGCAGCAGCTGGGTTATTAAGTGGTGTTTGTGGTTTCCCTAAATACAAAACAATGTGGGATTTTGCCATCACTGGCTATAAAAATGAATGCCAAGTGTACTTAAGGATATGAAGCCTACTGAAGATGTAGTTTATAAGTGATGTTTTCAGATAAATGAATGCTTGGCACCTAAGATTCCAAAGCCCAGAAAGGAAGGAGATTTATCACAAGCCACTGCAGAAGTCTATGAGAAAGTCAGGTGTAAAACCCAAACAAGCAAGCTCTGGTCTAGTGCTAGATGACCAGCTAAACCCTCTGCCATCTAGGTTTTTTTCTTTGCCTTCCTGTAGTCAGTTGTCAAATAAATACCTAAGCTGATGTTTTTACACACCACATGTATATTTTAAACACTATTGAATTGTCTGTGGAATTCTACTTTTAGTATCATCAAACCCATTTATCTTCCAGTGTACCAAACAGCTTATTTCTTGCTCCAAGGAGCTGGAAGATAATAATAGGCATGAAACAGTGAGAAGTTATAATCAGTAAGCTAAGGAAGAGGAAAGCAAGGGACAAAGCTATGAGATACCATGGGTCTTTTCTTGGCTTTGCCTCTGATGTGCTGAGTGATGCTGGATAAAGCACATCACCTCTCCAGTGGACATCTCCTCCACAGCACATGTTCTCTCTGTCTAGATTGTTGATGTTTTGAGGAGAGAACTCAATTTCTTATTAGCGTTAACAAAGGGTTCAAACTTAAATGAGGAAGTTTAAATTGGATATAAGGAAGAAGTTCTTTACTGTGAGGGTGGTGAGTCACTGGAATGGGTTGCCCAGGGAAGTTGTGAATGCTCCATCCCTGATGGTGTTCAAGGCCAGGTTGGACAGAGCCTTGGGTGACGTGGTTTAGTGGGAGGTGTCCCTGCTCATGGCCGGGGGGTTGGAACTAGATGATCTTAAGGTCCTTTCCAACCCTAACTATTCTATGATTTTATGATTAGTGACTTGCAGCAAGTTTTTCAGTTCCTATCACATATTTGAATAGCTGCTGCACATGTGGTTTGGTAGAGTGACTTTGAATGGAGTTATACTGAACCTTGGTGTTCCCAGGAGATTTCCAGCTCCCTCTTCTGTAGCAGAACACTGGAGTAGATGCACCAGTGTGGGGGCTAGTGGAGCTTCCATCAGTGTAAGAACAGACTGAACTGTCAGGAACAGTATATGCACAATGAAGCCTTATTAGAGTCAGAGAATGAAGCAAGTCAGTATTTCTCAGCCTGTGGACTTTACACCTCTGGCAGTCAGTAAGAAAGCAGTGGGCAGTTCATGAAACAAGCACGAAGACTCATCAACCATAAAATGGATGATGAGCCTTTTATCAGCAAACAAAGAAAATAAGGGGAAAATGAAGTTACTAAATGAACATCTGAAGTTAAGCTTCATTATTTGTTTGGTCATGGTTTATGGAAACCATTATGCCAATGATTTTATTTTATTTTTTATTTTCCTCATAACATTGAGATGATTCTTGGTGTGTAAAAAAAAGTGCTGCAATGGTGTTTTGGTTAAATTGTAGCAAAAATGGAGAGGATGAACTCTCAAGATTGTTACCAGCTCTGCTTTTTTATGATCCTATATCCTTCCCTGTGATTTTGCTACTTCTGTTCTCCACTTTAGCATTTTTGCTACTACTCACAGTTCTCTTTCTTCCCATCAAAAAAATCAAACAACAAAAAAGGGTAAGTTGTAGGTGCAGCAAAATACAGAAAAAGAAAGTTTTTCTGTCTCTCAGCCTATGAGGGTAATTTGGCTTGCTTGTACAGAATGCATAGATCCACCATTTCCAGGCTTGTCTTCTTTCTGTTAGTGCTCACTGTTCCATTTCCCATAATACCACACCTTCTTCCTGTAACTAGCTGCTCTCTAAGCTCTGAGCTGCCTGCCCTCTTTGTGCCCCTAACACTTTGGATTCTTTCCCCACTTCCTCTCTACTTGATCAGTTTGTTCTTGCATTTTCTTTTTTTTTTGTCCCCGTTCTCCTCTGCATAAAGATCCTTTTTCTGTTTTTAGAGTAATGACATTAGCAGAGCTGATGGAAAGTTAGGTGAATTAATTCTCTGAGCATTACATTGTTCAATGGATGCGTTACTCAATGCACATTAGCCAACCTCCCGCAGACCTCACTGAATGACAGAAATGATTATTTGAAGAATATATTCAACAACAATATCATTGTTCAAACAGTTCACTCAACAAATTACACTCAGCACACACAAATGGTGCATTCAGGTTGCTCTCTTTGCTCAGCAGAGCACATGTGTAGCCTTAAGTGTTGAAACTGAGTCACTGAAATGTTTGAGGGAAATAGGGGTGTGGAGGCTTTCTGGTCATTTGTGTCTCTAGTGAGCAAGACAGAGTGTGTGTGTATGTGTGGTTGGTAGTGGGGAGTTTAAGTCACATCTGGGGAATAAATGATGTATGTGAGGAGGAAGAGAGATCACCTGCCCTTTTTCCTGATGATAGCAGAAGCAGCACAGGCCCTTGTTTTCACACTTATCTTCAGCTTTTGTCCAAGTTGAGGTGTATGTGTGTGGGAGCAGGGGTTGAAGTAAATCTAACATTCAAATTTTTGTTGAGCACTCGGAGCAAATAATCTTTCTTTTACTGTTTAAGACTTTCTGATGCCTGTTTTGTAATTTCCAATACAGGCTAAGTTTTTTTTGTGGTCTTTATGTCCACTGTGCCAAATAGATACCCCTTTCACCTGTTTGTGGCATTTTTAAACCTTTGAGTCATTTCACTGTTAGGCTCAATATTGGCCATTACTGTCCTGGGTTTAGCAGTAGCAGTCATTCCTTTCTCCTTCTTAGTAGCTGGTGCAGTGCTGTGTTTTTTGACTTTCAGCCTGGGAACAGTGCTGATAACACTGATGTTTTTAGTTGCTGCTCAAATGTTTAGTCTGACCAAGGACTTTGTGAGTCCCATGCTCTTCCATGGAGGAGGGGAAGCTGGGAGGAAGCAGAGACAGGACACCTGTCCAAAACTAGCCAAAGAGATATTCTATACCACAGCATGTCATGCCTGGAATGTTACTGGGAGTTATCTGTGAGGGCTGTTTCACTGCTCAGTCAGGCTTGGTATCGACAGGTGGTGTTGTATGCTCTTCCCTTGTTATTTCCCTTATCATTGTAATTATTGGTGGTAGCAGTAGTGGTTTGTGTTATACTTTAGTTACTGGATTGCTCCTATCTCAAACTGTGGGAGTTACATTCTTTCAGTCCTCCTCCCCATCCCTCTGGGAGCCTGGGGGTGGGTGGGAAGAGAGCTGGGGGAAGGAGTGAGCATAAAGGCTGCATGGTTCAGATTTTTACAGCCTGGGCTTAAACCACAACACATTACCTTGATGCAACTTGATGTAATCTACATTTTCCACAATCTACTCAATTGCTCTAGCCGGCTTCCCTTCCTGACTCTCTTCCATTCATTCTGCACAAAACACATCTCCTCTGAATGCAAAGCTTGAGATCTCCCTTTGGCTTCAAGAATGTGGATCACATTTTCTCCTCTCTTGTTGTTACCTTAATCAGAATATAATTTTGCTGAAGTGCCATGCCCTGACGCTGCTCTTGGCATCTGTTTCCATGTGTACTGCTGCTTCTAGAAATGTTACAAAACCTCATACTACTGTTGTCTGTTTCTTACTGCTCAGTTGTGTGCTTACTTGAAGATTTCTCTTTTTTGTCCTCTGAATCCTCACCTTCCTCTGAACTTCATATAGCCCATATAATGTCTTTGTCTTCTCTAGCCTCAGCTAATATAACTTTTCATTAGTCTGTACTTGTGCTGTGCCATGATGGCAATTTTCTCAGCCTGTTGAGTAACTCAATATCTTTGAAATTATTTTTTTTTCTTGTATCATGTGTTCTTTGCAGTTCTTCAGTGAATTAATTGCATTTTCAAAGTTCAGTCTTCATTAATCTGGATAACATTTACTCTAATACCCTTCGTATGTCACATCTTGTGCATCTGTTCTGACTTGTTCAGTTGGAGGCTCAGAACTGGTGAAATTCTAGTCATGGATTGATAGATGATGTTAGGCTTTTTACATTAGGAAGGATGGTGCAACTCTTATGGCCATTAGCAAAAGCTCACTCACAGCTATGCTTTTTCCTATGGAATAACAATATTCAGTCTTCCCTTCTATTGTGCTTGTGAATCCTAGGAAAGGCCTTTTGAGGTTTTCCTTCAAACCTCCTCCAGAGGTCAGCTCATCCACAAGATGCATTCACACATGTTAATATTAATACTCACTGATGAGAATGTTTTGTTTCCTTGCCTGTACTTTATTACATAGCAGTATCTTTATGCTTTGAGACTGATGTATTGACTTACCTAGAAAGCATTAAAGCCCTAGTGATGATGTCTTAAAGAGCTTGATTTAAACTTCTGCTTGAGCTCTGATTGCAGACATAGAGGACAGAAATAGTTCTTTAATGACAAAGTCACCATCCTGCAAAACATATTTAAAAGCATATAAGCATATTTCTGATAGAATATAAGCCAACTGATATTCCCATTATTCTTTTTTACCTGCAGCATAAAGGAGTAACTTGGTAACCATTCTTTGTGAAAACATCTTTTTTCAACATCCTTCAACATAGATCAGTGAAATACTTGTTTCTGCAGCTGTCCCTCAGCTCTCCAAGTAAGTCAACAGCTCTAATGGTAGCAAAGCAGGAATACTCAAACAGGCAAATAACTTTGCTTTCTGGCAGAAGTCTGGCCATAAGCAGAAGTCATGATGGGCTGCAAAATCAAGGGACAGCAAAAGAAGTACTGAGCTTTCCATCTCTGACCTTTGTGGTGCTGTGGCCTGTTTACTACTTGTGCTCAGACTTACCAGTTGAACTTGCTCATCCTTCAGTGCCAACTGCAGCTACAGCAACAGCATTGGGATTTGCATGTGCCACTGCAGCCTCAAAGGGGTACATTTTCTCTCCTACTAGGCAGAACTTGCAGGAGCAGTAGATGGGATGAGGAAGTTAAAAGATAGAAGACACAAATCTGGAATCTGAGATTTGCACATCTGGATCTCAGATTTCCCTCCTCATGTCTCCCAGCCATTCTGTGTCCTGGGAAGACATCTACTTTTTGTTCTTAGAAAACAAAGGAGCTTCATATCCTCAAAGATCCACATAGACCTTCAGTGCGGGGCCTGGTGGGAAGGTGACTGTATGCTCTTGGTAATTATGTCAGGGCTTTTTTTGACATTGAGGAGAGTCTGCCTACCAGTGGCTCCTTAGACTGCTTTTCCAAAAGAAGTGTTGCAGAGTTAGGATAAAGACTTGTATGGAAAATAAACTATTAAAAAAATCTTTTTTTTTTGAAGGAAATCTTAGTGCATTTCTTACATGATAAGAAATGCAACAAATAAAATCCAGTGAAGCAGAACAGAATTTAAAATTAAATTTAAATTTAATTTAATTAAATTAAAAATAAAGTAAAATTAAAATAAAAAAACTGCACAAGTTTACCAGGAAGTTAGACCACAGACAAAAAGAAAACCATTTGCATTTGGTAGTCAACCTTTTGTGGGACACGTGGCTCCTATACTGAAATTTGAAAGTGAAATCTGATTTGGCTGTGGGTAGTATTTTGCATAACTACAGGGCTAAG
The DNA here is from genome assembly GCF_012275295.1 of Melopsittacus undulatus. Classification (NCBI taxonomy): domain Eukaryota; kingdom Metazoa; phylum Chordata; class Aves; order Psittaciformes; family Psittaculidae; genus Melopsittacus; species Melopsittacus undulatus. The sequence continues at coordinate 49,897,307 of NC_047529.1, read as the reverse complement.
CTGAGTACCTCAGTGGTAGAATGCTAGATTGAACTTGCTGGAGAAATCTCTGCCTGATGCTCAGGAGACCCCCAGGAAGAACAGACACATTTACTTTCAGAGGACAGTTTAATAGAAAGATCAGGCTTCAGCCTGATAGACAAAATCTATTTTAACAGCAAATGAGGTTTGTGTAATAGCCTCAGAAGGTTCAAATTATCAGAATTAAGAGCAGTTTGTTGTTGTTGGTTTCCTTTTTAAAAGCTTAATCATTCTAAATTGCTTCAGCTACTGCTTATGTTTCACCTTGAATGAACATCTCATTTTTCTTTGCCCAAGAGGAAGCTTCTCTCTGATCTTGTGTTTCTTCAGTACAGCATTTCCTTCTTTCCTTGAGCAGAAAAATGACCTGGGGATTCCTACGTGATCTGTTGAGTGGAGTGAATAAATATTCAACAGGAATTGGAAGAATTTGGGTAGCAGTTGTGTTCATATTCCGCTTGCTGGTTTACGTTGCAGCTGCAGAAAACATCTGGAAACATGAACATGATGAATTTGAATGCAATATCAAGCAGCCTGGTTGTGAAAATGTTTGCTTTGACCATTTTTTCCCCGTCTCCCACATCAGACTTTGGGCTTTGCAATTAATCATGGTCTCTACCCCTTCGCTCTTGGTTGTTTTTCATGTTGCTTACCGAGAGAACAGAGAGAAACGCCACAACCAGAAACTTTATAAAAGTGCAGGAGAGAGAGATGGTGGATTGCTGTGCACTTACCTTGTCAGCCTTATCTTAAAAACAGGATTTGAAATAGTTTTTCTTGTTCTGTTTTATAAATTGTACAATGGATTCAAAGTACCACGTATCGTGAAATGTGACATAAGACCATGTCCCAATACTGTAGACTGTTATATTTCCAAACCTACAGAGAAGATGATTTTCCTGTATTTTCTGGTGGCAACTTCCTGCCTGTGCATTGTATTAAATCTAAGTGAATTAAGTTACCTCATTTTCAAATACTCTGTAAAATGCTATCTGAAGAGATACATAAAGAAACATCAAGACACAGAAAGTGATTGCCACAAATCAGAAACCATCATTCACAACAGAGCAGAAGCTGCAGGACGGTCCCATGACAGCTCCCCGTCCCTGCCTCTGAATATGCAAGATGAATGTGAAAAAAATTCCCTGTCAACTTGAAAGAAGGCTGGAGACCACTTCCTGCTGCACAAACTGTATTTGGCCAATTGCTTTTCCAATCCATGCTTTACAGAACTGAAAAGATAGATATGTAGGAAATACTTTTTGTCTGTTAATTCCCCCTGACTTGAGAAGATAAATTCAGTTGCATTGTGCATATCATATGTAGAATCATATAAATCTTTTCATGGTGAAACAAGAGGTATAGAAATCTGAAAACTCCATGAAGCTTCAATATAAATGCAGATGCTTATGATAAATCACACCTAAACAGTTGCTCAATGAGCTGTGTTTTGAATATTACACAGGATTGCTTTGGTACAAGCAAAAAGAGGCTTTTTATATGGAGAGCTGGAAAAACTTGGGATTGATGAAGGCACTGAACAGTAAGAGGATATACAGCATTGGTTGAGTGGGTGGCTCTGACAGTGGTTGAAATAGTGAGTATAAGGCACTGGCATATGATGGCTGCTGGTGTCTGGAAGTGAGCTGGGTGGGCACAAGCCCATTCCACTGAACTACTGTAAAACATCTCAAAATAAAAAGAAAGAAAATAAGAAGTGGCAGACACATCTAGTTTAGCCCATGGTGATGAAGACAGGCCTGGTTATTAAGTTATTTGTGGAGTACTTCCTTCTGGAGGTATTTGAACCCTTTACAGTTTGTAGGGCATTTATCATCAGAGCGTGTACTGTGAGAAAAGGTACTTGCTCAAACTTGCACAGGCAGCATGTACCAGAGTTAACTCCTGGTCACCTGCACCAAGCAGCTTCTCAGTAATTTGACTTCTGCTCCATGGCTGTGGCATTTAATGGAAAAAGATCATTCCCAGTTCCCCAGGATCTGACTGGTGAAATGTAGCCTACACAACATGGCAAGCCAGGAGTCCTGGCATTCAGTAGCAATGTCTTCTAGGATCTAGTCTTCTGTTGAACCCAGACTTCTGAGATAATAAAGCTGGCACCTAAAAAGACATGTTTCAGGGTAGCTGAAATACATTTCCGTTGCTGGAATGAAAGACCTCTGGACATACCTCAGTACTGAGTCTGATCAAAATACACCTTTTAGAGAAAATCACTATCTGCAGTAAGCGGAGCTGCCTTAATGCTGAACTGATGTTATTGTTCATGCCAGGATAGAGAAGGAAACAGTAGTAGAAGCATGTAAACTAGTTATTTTTTCACTCAACACCCTCCCCCCCCCCATCTTTGCTTAAAAAGCATTACTTTTATGAGTCCTCAGGTAGCAGTTACAGAATTAACTTCAAGAACTAATGAATAAACTATGCACTATTTTTTTTCCCCCCAAAATAATAAACCTGCTTTTACAAAAGGTAAAAATACATTTGCTGCCCAGAGCTTGACAGGAGCAGCCTCAGGTACCAGCTTGCCAGCTTGTGGCCAGTTAAAGTTTTACATCTCGAGTGTTGCTCAGTCAGCGTGTGTATGGAGACTGTGCTTTACAGCACTCAGAATGTGTTCTGTTAAATCTCTAGTAGACAGAATATGGCTCATGGCAGAAGTGCAGCTAGAAACTCTTGTGCAGTGACTGGATAAGCACCTCCCCCCCCCCCCCCCCACATGAAGCACATGAAGCAAAACCACTGCCCCTCAACCCTGTATAACTGGGACAGCCACAGGTGGAGAATAAACCCCAGATTATCTTGACCTTTTTGTACCCTAATGCCTCATTTTTTTTTAAAGGGCAACACTAACCAAGTAAAAAATGCTTCCATAGTGACTGCTTTTTTCATTATTGAGGACAGATTTTAAGACAGCACATGAATGAAAAAGTATTTAGTCTTTTTTTTTTTTTTTAAAAAAACCCAAGGTTTATTTGAGAGAAAACAGAAGCAAACACAGTTTAGCCAATACAGGTTTCTGGTTAAATTTGTGCATTAGCTGCTGTCTGATATTGAAGTATACTAAGTCAGGGCTTGAAGGATTTTACAGCATCCCCTAAAGCTCTGTGGCTGGTGGAACTTCTCGCTTGGTTCCCAGATGTTCCTGTAAAACAAGAACTTTAATTCTTTGGAATGTTTAGGTTTTATTTCTATCTTTGACAGCCATGAAATGATAAATAAATTCCAAAAATCAACATTTCAAGTCTTGGTTGATACTTCAAGTTTTGACAAAGCCAGCATCTTACATAAGAAATAGTCTGAAAAATTATTATGGACTAACTCTGTGTGACGCTGATTTACCCACAGAAACCAAGCGGCATGTCCTACAAAATTAGAGTGTTTGATAGAGCTACTAAATAAATAAGCATCACACAAGGTGGCTCTGCCAGATGTTACTTAACTTGAGAGAACAGAAACACACTCACCTACTTTCTAAGCCCTTGCACTTGTCCAACATTTGATCTTCTAACGGCTCTTTCCCTTCCACAGCCTCTTCCCTGCCTTTATACTCCTTTGTGCTCCACTTTCACTCTCCCATCCATCCCTGAAGTCGTTTGCTCTTATGTTTTTGGTTCAAATAAGATTGTAGTCTCGGTCCCTAGCCTAAAGTTTTAAGGGCTTTTTTGTGTTTTCATATTCCAAATCAGTAACAACTAAAATCAATTCAAGTGCTATTTAAAGTGTGAAAGCACAGTCTCCTCAAGGACATAGCAATTGGTAGGAAACTGATCTGAGCCCATGCAATTGCTCCATGCACATTCATACAGAAAAATTTATGCTCATACTTCAAAATATTTTTGCAAACATTAAAAGATCCAAGTCTTATACAGGTACAGAATCATAGAATGGTTTGGGTTGGAAAGGACTGTCATTTCTCTAGTTCCAACCCCCTACCATGGCAGGAATGCCTCACACTAGATCATGTCGCCCAAGGCTCTGTCCAATCTGGCCTTGAGCACTGCCAGGGATGAAGCATTTGCCACTTCTTTGGGCAACCTATTCCAGTGCCTCACCACCCTCACAGTGAAGAAGCTCTTCCTTTTATCTAACCTGAACTCCCCGTTTAAGTGATCTCCTTGCCCTGTGACAGGAGAAAATATTTCCCTATTTGCTGGTTGTTTCTTCTCTCCATTTCCATCTCCAGCACCTCCAGCCCAATTTCCCATCTCTTCAACAGATCATCTCTACACCAAGGCTCCAGACAGGGGTGAGAAAGACAAAACCAGGAGCTTCTCTAGCCTGGGAGGAGGCTAAACCTGGGGATATAACTTGTCTCTGCCCACAGAGGTGAAAGCCCCAACCAATTCTTTGTCACAGGAACTAACTGTAAGAATATACCCAACTACTTTTCCTCACCTGGACCGATGACTGCAGCATTACAAACATCACTCCCTTAACTGTCCAACAGCCGCAGGCAGGACATCCCAGCAGAATGCTCTAGGACCAACAGTCCCCCCCATCCTGCTAAGAATGACCACCCCAAAACATGTGAGGACAAACCCACTGCTCTTACACTGACTCAGGGCTCAGACAATATCAGATTCCTTTAAAAACAGAGTTAACCAGAAGAGAGGCTGACTGCTAGTTTAGAGGTGTCTTTCAATCACAAACCTATGTGCTCTGTGCTCTGCATCCAGACACCCCAAATTGGTCACTTCCCCATCACCAACACCAACTGGTTTAGTCAGCACATTCCCGATGGTGACAAAGGGTTTAAAAGAAAGCACCTTTGCTCAATGGCACCACAGTTCATGGGTGGTGCGTCTGGAAGACTGAGACATAGAGGAGGGAGAGAAGACAGAGAAAGGCTGGGTGGCAGAGCAGGGGTGCGGTTCCTGACTTTGGAGGAGCAGTCATTTCAGGCACACTGCTGCAGCTGTACTGGGATGTTTTATACATCACTCCAGGTAAAATACCTAAATGCAAATACCAGACTTGCTTCCTCAGGTAACTCTGTAGGTGGCTTTACCGAACTACAGTGCTCTCTGCAGTCCATGATATCTTAAATCAGACCCTGCCTTTAGTCCCCCACTTTAACATGCTTTTTTAAAACCCTACCATACTGGCTTACTTTTTGGACACGTTGTCAGTACCCACTTAAAAGGGAGTGTGCTGTGGAGGGCACTGACTCTGCTGGTGCAGCACCCTCTTTAGTTGGATTAATTGGGATAAGAATGAGACAACAGTAAAAATTTTATTCTCAGAAATTCAGACCCAAGTTAGAAATGATTTCCTGGATATTTATAACATTGGCATTATTCCCCTCCCCCCCCCCCTTTTTTTAATAGCATTCTAGTATAGCACCATGTAGCTAAATAGTAGTATGCTGTTCTCAGCCTAAAAACTGCAACTGATAACAGTATCTATCACTGAGAATGTCAATGTTGAAACTATTTTATTTACACAACACAACGTTCTCCTAAAAAAAGTGAGGTCTGTCAACAGCGACTGCAGTGCCTGTGTACATCTGAAAACAAGAGATTTTGGGCAAGCTGTGTGGATCCTCTCCAGAGGAGCTCCTCTGACCTCTTCTTCACAGAATACAATCACAGAAGATTCACCTTCCTGCAGAAGAGATCTCCCCTGCAGCCTGTATCAGACAGCAACTCCATCCAGGGAGACTATGTGGTCTCTCATAAGTAAAACATGACATCATGCACTTATAACAATTTCTCATAGAGTTAAACCACAAGGATTTGGTATGGTTTTACCCCTCAGACCGCACCTTTGATTTACTCATTTGGCAGAATTACCAGTGTAGCCCCTCAGGAGGGATTGGAAGTGAGAGAAGCCAAACGGGTTCCGTTCAAATGGAAGCAGAGGCTTTCTGTGAAGGTATGCAATTTAGCACCAGATAGCAAACCAAGGGCTATGCCAAGCTGAAATGCTGTTGCCTTTCTGCTTTTTCACACATAATCCTCACCCTCATGACAAGTCACTTCATTTGGTTGTAGGAATGTGCCCTCTGCATTGATATTCAAGTAAACTGCCAAAGATTCCAGGTGAATAGCTTGAGAGCAATCAAGTGTAGCATTTAATGCAAAGCTTTACATGGCAAGACGCGTTTATAGGAAAAAAAAAATCAAGCCAATCTCTCCCAAGATAGACTATTTTATATTACTGAAGGTAGGTCACATCCAGTATGAGAAGAATCCAAGAAAAATTTTTGGTACCACACAATCCAGCTGGCATGTCCCATCCAAGCTAAGTACAAACACATGTGAAAACCAACACTGAAGATTCCTGGGTACTGACAGGTCCCACCAATGCATTCACGCTTTTGGTTACTCAATAGACCGGATACCTGTCATTTCGGTTAGCAGCAGAAAAATATATGGAGAAATTGCTCCGATCCTGGGCACTACACGTGGCACCACTTCCAAGGCTCATTCCAGTGTGGAAAAGGGAAAGAGGTGGCGAGAGTGCTGCCAGGTACAGTCAGCAAGAGGCAGAAGAGAACCAAGGGAGCCCATGCCATCTATAGAGCACACCCACTGAGTTTGTCTGTAAGATCACACTTCCCTTTCAGAAAGTGCCTTATTTATTCAGTTTTTAATGGTATGGCATAAGGACTCCCCTATTTTATAGATAGATACCAAACTGGTATTATCAAAATAAACCATCTGTTTTATAAACCAATTATTTACAAAAACGGTTTCTGAAGCTTTTTGTTTTGTTTTTTTTTAACAAAAATTAAACTATACACCCATCTAAGTTACAGAAACAAAAATAAGCTTTATAAGATCACATGTATAAAATAAGAAATGAAATGTGTTTTTATTTAAGGCAATACTGGGCTACTTCACAAATCACCACCTCAAATATAGATACTGCTCCACACTACTAATTTTCTATAACATTCACGATGGATTCTTTAATACCAAATACTGTTTTAGATCTCCAATGTAGCAAACTATTTTTATTCACATTTCAATTTTTATTACGGAACCATAAATGCTTTGTATCCAATTAAAAGCAATGAAAAATGTAGCTATAAGAAAACTATTATATTTCTGTGTTAACTACATATGAATATCACCCATAGATCCTGGATGTTAAAATTTTTGAAAATGAGAGAGTGTCAGTATGTTTAACTTATGAAATGTGGTCGTATCCAGCTCCTCTCCTGTAAATAAATGCTTTATGCAAAATAAAACTGGATATGGCAGACTTAGCTAATTTTAGTTTAAAACTTCTTAATTTAAAATGACTAAAGAACAGTTTCAAAAACTTACTTAGTTACAAATTAAAATTCCAAATATAAATGTGTAATTTAATAGTTTAGACTTATAGACTGCTGGTGGCAGCAAATGATTTACAATAATAAATATATACTAAAAAGAAATGTATCTACAAATAATAAAGAGTACTGTTATACATGAACAATAACCTGGTGAAAGAGAACAATCACAGACAATTCACAAAGATTTAGTTCATGGAAAGGACAATCTGATATAAAGCTGAGGTTTTGATGGAATATATACAAAACTGAAGCAATTACTCTGTTCTTCAAGTCCCATAGGGATAAAAAAAAATAAGACACTTACATGACTCATATCATGTTTTTTGCTAGATTTAATCACTTCAAAATCAAAGGTCCACAGTTACTAACATGCTTGATGGCTTCCTATTCAAAATGTTATTACATGTCACAGTTAAACACATTAGTTTTTCAGTATTTTGACTCCCCTTCCTTGGGACCCTTCACAGTAACTTCTGCAGCTAAAACCTCCGGATTATCCTCCCAATGTCCTTCGGTCTTTCTCAACGTGACAACAGGTTTCATTTCCTGAAGCTGCCGCAACATGCACTCAGTGCAGTCTTTAAAAGTCTTCTCTAAAACAGTCCTTACATAAGTCTTGTCTAAAACAATCTTTACGTTGTCACCGCAGGGAAGCTGTGATGGGTTGGCAAATGGTATGAGGGTTTCATTTTCAGAGTATGACCAAGTGACATTATTACTTGCTACAGAGGTCTTCTCGTTGTGTTTTCGGGCATTTGAATGGGATCCCTTTTTGGTTCCGGCGCTGTAGCAGTCTCTTTCTGTGGTTTTCTTTTGCTTCACAGCAGACTCTTCAAGAAATTTGAGAAATGACGCTTCAAATCCCATTGGCTTAAAGGAGCTCCAGTCAAAAGCTGCAGGTTGCTCTTCGGCTGTCTGTATGGCTACAGCAGTCTCCTCCTCCCTGTGCGTGCTGCTCATGTCAGCGGGCGGCACTTCCTCAGGTTTCTCAACTTTCCTCCTCTTACTTTGAGATACATTTTTTTCTTTGTTTGCTCTTTTTAAGTTTATTTTTTGCTTTTCTGAGGGGCAGGAGTTGGTCTCTGGCAAGTCACTATTTACATTGGAAGAGATTTTTGCTTGACTTTCAGCACTTGAACAGTCCTCATTAATCAGTTTAGTAATGAATAGTTCTGTCAGTTCATCCACTTCGTCCTTTTCATCTTTTTCAGTTTCCTTTTGTGGTAATGTATTTGTGCTTGAATCATTATTGCTCACAATCAGACTTGGTTCAGGCTCTTTCACATCTCTTTTTTTATCAGTCTCCTCTTGCTCACAGGTGTCTTCCTTTACTGGCAAGACAGAGAGCTTTTTAGATACAATAAGAAGATTCCTATGTTGTGAAGTAAATGCTTTGGATAGCTTGTGGCATTTATAATGCCTTATTATGTTACTTTCGCTTGTAACTACAGATGAACATCCTTTTATCATACATGGATACTGAGTTATGAACCTGCTCGTACATTCCAACAAGGCATCATTTCTAGCCTTTATGGAATACACATGCTTGCCACGTTTCAGTGAATAACCCTGATTTTCTTCAACTTGAATTCCTTTCAAGTTTTTGTTGTCCAAGTTCAGGTTTTTCTTTAGTTTTGTTTTCCCTGACAGCTTGTTACATTCTTTTCCCGATCTGTTTTTTAGTACTCTCTGTTTGGACTTCAGTGGTTTCTCCTGATTTGCTTTGCTTGAATTGTTTTCCTGATCTGGTGTCAGCCTCCTTGGTCTTATTAGGTGATCTTTATGCCTGTCGTTATGTTTGTTAAAAATATGCCTCAAGAGGTTAGACCTAGTAGCATAAACACGGTCGCAGCCTTCACAGTCACATCTGAATACGCCATCATCTTCTACTTTGTTTGGCTTTATCTTAATGCCATGATCTGCCTCAAGATGTACAACATAGTTAAGATAAGCTGTAAATGAGGACTTACACTGAGACTGATCGCAGAAAAACCTTCCCATTTCTGGAGCTGGTTTCATGTTTCCAATTTGCTCTGGGGTCATGTTATGAAGCTTCATGTAATGTTGTATCAAGCCAGTAACTTCCTGGAAGATGTGAGAGCAGTCACTCACCTCACACCTGAACTCTCTGACAACAGGTTTGGTTTCCACCTCATCACGTTCCTCTCTGCCTGGCTCATTCTCCTCCTCCACTTCAGCAGAAAAGGCTGGGAGGTCCGATTTGTGCACAGCTTGGTAATGAAGGATTAGGTTTTGCTGTATTGTAAAAGCCGCGAAGCAGCCCTGATGGACACATCGATAGGGTCTGTAAGGGCTGTATCTAGTGGGAAACTCCAGAGACTTTGGCACAGGCTTCCTACGTTTTCTGTCCTCTTTTTCCTTCCTGTACCTCCTAACCTTGTGTAATTTGGCTTCTGCCTGTGTACTACCGAAAGAGACTGCATTATGTTGCTCTGGTAGAACAGAAATCACTTGGGGCAGTTTTTCCAGTCTTTCGGGAATGTTTTCTGGTAAAAGTTTTTCCAAGACTATTACAGGCTCTGTGACTTCCTTTGTCTGAGCTTCTTTGACCAATGGAGCTGCAGTTTTGGTTCCTATTGTTAGTGGATGCAAAGTTTTTATTTCAACAGGCCGTGGGGCTGTGTTTACTGTCTCATTTTGAGATCTTCTGCCATAAGGCCGTTTAATTTTTAATTTCACCATCTCCTCTGTTGTAAAATGATGTACAAGCTGACAGTGCGCTCGGAGATTAGAGTTTCTTGTGAAGGTTTTTGGACAGGTAGCTACAACACATTTGAATGGGGCATACTTCAGTTGATGCTTCTTAATTTCTAGTATCATTTCTGCAGTGTACTGATGAATCTTGCCATAGTGCTTAAATAACGCGTCCTTTGTCATAGCACTGTAACTGCAGCCTGGATCCTGACATACAAAAGGCTTATTAACTTTATCACTGAACTGAATGTTACTTGCCTCTGCAGACAGCTGGATGAGGGTTTTATTTTCAGTCGATACGACAGAAACTCCTGGTGCTAGCGTATCTGTTGGAGGACACTGGGAAACAGTCTGGGAAACTGGAATGGGTGGATCCGCATCTAGTTTCAGTTTTTGCAAGCGCTCTGTAATTTCCAGTATTTGAGTATCATCCTTTTGAGACATCTCAGATGGAGCAGAGCTACTCTTTGCAGCACTGACATTCCCCACATGCACGGCAAACTGTGGCAGTTTTACACTATGTGCAGAATCTCCTAAAGAAGCCTGTGTGTTATTTATTTGTGAGTTCTGTCCTGAGGCATCAACAGTATCCTGAATTTCAGTTTTCACCTCAAGTATGTCTGTATTCAAAGCAGTTTTAAGCATTTCCAGAGTTTTTTCAAAGTTCTGCAGAACACTGTCTTTTGAAATCTTCTTCTCTGAATTTGCTTGCACACAAGAATTTACAGCCACCATTTGGGAATCCCCATTTTCATTTTTTACTGTTAAAGGTGGGAGTGTTGTATGAGCCTCGAGATCTGTTTTGAAGTTCTCTTTGATACTGGTCATTAATAACTGATTGTCAACATTGTTGAGTTTCTGTGTGAGGTTTTCCACCACTTGAGAGCCACAACTGGCTAGCAAGTTGGACTGAAAAACTTCTCCCTGTATTTGCACATTTTCTTCAGTGCTTTTGTTTAGAAGTCCTACTGCTGTATTATTTACTGCTACTTTCGGTGATGTGTTGGGTGCAAGCAAGGGCATACTTTCTTTTTTCTTCTTCTTTGAAGCACTGGTTCCTTTCTTATTCATGTTGCTTGATCCTGGATCCATGGGACTACTAATAGCCGAAACTTGTGAACTGTCCACTGCAATGTTTTGCTCTGCTGGAACAGGATCCGAAAATAAGCCAGGATAGAAGTCTTCAAACCTGCTTAGCTTTGGGTCCCCTTTTGAGAAAACAGGCAAACGCCTACACACTATTTCTCTGGGTTTGGTGTTGAGAGTCCTGTTTTGGTCAGTTAGCAGGGTACTAGGGTTACTACAGGCTGGCTGCACCAGAGGAGATGTGGTTGAATTGGGGAGAACAGCTGCATTTATCTGAGTTGTAGCAGTGATGCAACTTGTTGGAACTACGTGTGGAAGCACTTCCGTGTTATCAAAGGTACTCGGGATGCCTGCGGTTTCCAAGGCTTGCTTTATAATCTGATTTCCTTCCTCATTCCCACTGGTATTAAAGTTAGTCACACCGGCCCGTGGAAACACAGTCTTCAATAAGGCCGTGGAATGATTTTCAGCAGCAAGTAACTGGAGGAATGATGGATCTTTAAAACACGTCTCTGGATTGAAGGCAGATTCCTGGGGTTTCTGCAAGTTTAATGAATTTGAGGAAAGAATCATGCTGGCAAGCAGAGACTGTCCATTGGCCTGCAGAGCTTCAGCAGAAATTTCTGATCCTTCAAGAGGTTTACAATAAGACCTCTTAGATAAGTGACCACCAAGTGATCTAGGATTAGTGAAAACTCTGAAACACCTACTACAGATAAATTTGCCATCCCTAATTATTGCTGGCCACTTGGCCCGCTTGTTATGTTTTGGCTTCCTTTCTTTCCCATTTAGGTTCCGGATACGATCTTTTTTTACCTTTTCTGAAGATGGATCTTGAGAGCTAGTTTCAATGAAGTTATTTTCATTACCCAGTCGTGAGGGAAATAGCTGAACAACAGTGTCCTCTTTTGTGAAAGCAGAGCTACCATTTCCTTCTAGTTGTAATGAAAAGTTATTTGTGTTATTTTCTACTTGAGAGAAGACTGAATTCGGAGGATTCTCTGCTGTCGATGGAAAGAGAGACATTGGACCATTTTCTGCAGGTAAAGGAAGAAAAGGATCGGAACCACCGTCAATATTCAGAGGCATAACTTTTTTTGCTAGATCATCCAGCTGGGAAGGTAAAGTTGCACCAGACAAATTTTCCATTTGTGAACACAAAACACTCTCAGGCTCACTTTTAATAGGAGCAGACAAACTTGAATTTATGACACTTCCCACTGAAGGCAACATAGGATTGGCCAAATTTTCTAGGTGGGTTGGGAAAAGTGCACTTGAGACATGTTGCACTTGACTGGAACCGGTGGGATTCAAGTTAGGTTTGTTCTGCGTAATTACAGCAGTACCACTGTGATTGGCCACTTTTGTGGGCACAAGATACACAATCTTCCCATCATTCGACACATTTTGCATACTGACAGATTTTCGTGGTTTCTTATTTTTATACTGCATTTTAAAAGCAACATATTCTTCCGGGTGTGCTGCTTTCATATGTTTGCCAACACTCTGTGATGAATTGTATGTTCGAGTACATCCTTCGACTGGACAATTGTATTTCCGAACTGGGGCTGCTGGTGATGCAGCTGGACCCAAAGAGCTATTTATGTTAGGCTGTGAAGGAATAAATGCAATACTTTCTAAGGTTTTTAAAGGCAGGTTATATAGATTAACTGAAGCCTTCATGCTGCCTTCAATTTCAAGTTTGGAAATGGGTACAGTGTTTCGATATCCTGCTTGATTCTGCACACTGAATGGATTTACAATGCTCACTTGTCTTTCTAAGCTCTTTGATTCAAGGGCTTCTGGTTTTATCGTGTCTGAGGTCACAGAAATATTTTGAATATTGTGAGTCTGACTGAGACAATCTCCTTCCTTTCTCTCCTGGAAAACTGGAAGACAAGGGTCAGCCAACGTGCACAACTGCTGGGTTTCAGGTTTAGTGGTCTCTACTCTGCTGGCAGCAGCAGCCAATTTACCTCTTTTTACAAAGTTATCTCGGATCTTCTGGTTAACAGCAGGCACCTTAATGCTGCTTGCTGGAATCACCACTTCTGCCTTCACTGAACCTGTAAGAGACTTCTCAAAACTAGCATTGTTAGGCAAGGAACTGCTTTGCTGCAGCACAATTGCTGATGCGTTTATACTTTCATTCCCTGACGGTTCTGCTTTGACTTCGTTCCACACAATGTTTTCTCCTTTGGTAAAACTACTTGGGTTGTCAGCTGGAGGAGATGTCAATTCCTCTTTAACAGCAACTCCATCAGTATTTTCATTAGTGTTAGCATGTTGTCTGAGATCAGGCTGGTTAGTCTGGCTTTCAGGCTGCTGCACTGCTTCAGGCTGCTGCACCACTTCAGGCTGCTTGCTGTGATCCTCAACATGCTTTTCCAGTTCGTTCTGAGAACGGTATACTTTTCCACAGGTTGTGACTTTGCATGTAAAGGTATTATAGTGTTGTGCTTCATGATCATAGAGTAAATAGGCTTCGGAGAACACTCTGCCACATTTAGGAAACATACACTTTGCTCTGAAGACTTGATGTTCTTTCCTATGCGTCAGCAGCTCAGCATAACTATTAAAACCAGCTTTGCATTTCATCTGAATGCAGATATAAGGCTTGCTGCCACAGTGCATTTGTAAGTGATCATTCAGATGAGTAACACTCACAAAATGTCGCCTACAGTACTGGCAAATCACTTTTTTGCTTTGCATTTCAAGAAAACGTTTCGCTTCTTCATTGTCTTTGTGTCCCTTTGCATGTGCTATAAGGTTTTTAAAATATTTAAAACCTTTTTTACAAAATGATACAGGGCAGGTGAATTCATTAACAGGGAGAGGCTTCTGAACTGGCACTATATCTGGTATGTAAGGTTTATCTTTGTCGTTGTTTTCATCATCTGAGCCATCGTTATCATTAAACACAATGAAGTCTGTTGAATAAAGACTGTTCTTCTTAATGGGTCGCTGCTCCTGTTTAGATACAGGATTGGTTTTCTGATTCTCGTTGGCAGTTGCTATTTTAGGAGGTCTTCCCAGTCTTTTCAGTGGTTTCATAGCAGCCAATCTCTCCTTGCTGGAATTTTTAACATGCAGAGTTACATGGGGAACAAAGTTTTCTTTAGAATCGAAATTTTCAGCACAAATAGGGCAACTGTAAATTCCATCTTTATAATGTTTTTGTGCATGCCTGACTATTCTATGTCCTAGGAATTCTTTGTCACACAAAACACAATACTGCATATAAGCTTGCCAGTTCCTAAATCTAGCTGATATGAACCCCCTCTCTCTGAGTTTTTTAATTTCTCTCTTCTTCTGCTTTTCATCTCCAATATCACTAAGAAGACTTGTAGCTTCATCAAAAGTGCCAGCAAGTCCATTCATAGAAGCTTCTTTAGTCTCTTCTTGGCAATCCTCAAGCTTCTCATAAACCTCACTGTCGTTTAGTTCATCTATTGATGACACGATGGACGCCTCCTCTCCCATAAGTGCCAGACACTGACGCTTCAGAGTTTTCCAGTCCCAGAATTCTGGATCAAAAGGCCACTGAGTTTTCAGTACAAGTAAGAGTTCACAGCGCAAAGAATTTGGTATTGGAAGATTCTCTTCATCATACTTCTGGTCAGGCTGATTGTATAGCATTTCAACAGCGTAATATGCATCCACAGTGGGTTCAAGAAGAAATTCACTCAGCTGACAAGCACGTTTGACCTCCAAATCATCTGGAAGCAGGCAGGAGATAGTCTTGCAAATAGATATCTTGACATCTGCATTTTCACTGGATTCCAAGCGCAATGCTTTCACACACAGTTCAATGCAGGTTGCAAGCCCAGCATTATCAATCTGCAAAGCAAAACTCATTTTAGTAAGTCAGCTTAGTATAACCCTTTCTATATTTCCAAATAAGAGACACTATTATTCAATGCTGAGTGTCAGAAAAGATGCCCCTGGAGTATATAATTATACTTTTTACTTTAAGAAACATCATGGTTTGTCTTTAGATACTATTCTTTAAGTTGCATAATTTGTCTTAATGCTACTAAAACAATGTGAAAGTTTGCATACAACTAAACCACAAAATAACTGTATGTTCTGTCTAGCTTAAGAACTTTAGGACTGTATGTTAGAAGTGTTCAGCTTTTATTGAAGCAATATTGAGCCTTTTCCATGAAACAAAGCCTGCCAGTTGTGTTGCAGTTATTTGAAATGAGCTTCTATGGAGCATTAAGTTAACACTGTGTAATAGTAAAAGTGCTACAGCTGAAGGAAGAGAAGCATGTGATCTTCATAAAGAAATCACTGAAAGTATAAAAGTTTATTTTTGTTTTTAAAGATCATGCCACTTCGAAGTCAACTGACCTCAACTAAATGAGCACATGGCTTCATTCCAACTGAAGTAATAAAGCACAGTTAAATGTTCCATCATTTAAGTGTTCCAAAGGTCATGTGGTCTTTTCTCATACCCTCAGGCAACATAAATTACATTTACATCCACTCTACAGTCCCTTTATGCTGCCAAGGATGTATAGAGAGACTGTGGTATACATCAGAATAAAGTCTGCTGAATTTATAAATGTACAAGTCCACTACCCACATGGTCTCCAATTTCAGCTATCAATGAAATGATCTACAGTTCACTAGAGAAACATCAGTATGGCACAGAGCAGACAGAGCTCTTAATATCGCAAGACTCTGTGACAGCTATTTTTCTCCCCCTCTGTAACTACAATTTAGCTCAGATCTTTGGAAAAAATACTTAGAAGCCCATGATTAGCCAGACCAGAACACTGCAAAAGGAAAAAAGCAATGTTTATTCTTAGAATATACAAAATTACAGAAACCTCCCAACAAAAAGCTTTCAGAAGAACTCAGGGTAGCTATAAACATTAAATAGTCCAACTACTAATGAGAGGAATTTAGGGAAATTAGACCACAACGTTAGCTGAGGTAGATTAACAGAGTTTTTAATACAGTGTTGGATCTATGTCCAGAAAAAGCAAGTATTTAATTTATAAAAACCAAATTGCATTCTTAAAGCGGCAATTCAAAAGGAGGTTTTTGATATTTTTAAAACTCTCTGTAATTTTCTTATATATTAATATACAGCCTTCATTTCCTCTCATAACATTTTTCTCTCAATTTTCTGTAATATCTGAGATATGGAAAATAATGAAGAGGAATGTTAGGATCAGCTCTTGTTTATCCCCCACCCCCCCTTTTTTTTTCCCAAAGGAATTAAGACATTTTTATGATTCTAAATGAATCAACTTATAGTTTACCTGCAGAAGGAAGTTACTATGGCCATTCCAGAAACCACTTAGGATTGCCCCAAAGCTGATGCTACACAAGAGACAGGATATCTTAGCAGCTTTCATAAATTTTCCTGATTACAGTTCCATTAACAGTGCCAAAAATATTCTTTCCAGAGTATCCTTACCTCTGAATTAATTACTTTAATCAGGAAGAAAATGTGATAAACAGTCTTAGTTAACACAGAAAGTTGACGACATCTCTCTAGATACACTTGAATAGAAGGCTCTACCCTTTGCTGCAGTTTACTCCAGAAAAGAGTCAGTTCCCTAGAACAAGAGAACAGTATTTCAGAGCCAGCAATGCAACCACTAATCTAAAAATGCACGGTTGAGGACAGTTTCTATTTTGTCTTTGGAAAAGGAAAAAAAAAATCTAAATTTATTCACATCTTATCATACAGATAAAAGTTTTTATTAATATGGCACACTAATAGTATCTAATTTTCAAAATTATTACAGTGACTCAATTCCAGAAGGACAGATCAGAATAGAATCAGTATTATCACAATTTACACTACATAATTTACAATGTATTATGTGGTCTTGAGAAAAGTCTTGCAAAGTAGTTTACTCTTCACTCTTCTGAATTCTTAGTAATTATAACAGCTTTAGGAGAATGGCTCTTCTCTGTGGAAGATACATTTTTCTTGAGCTGCTCTGCTTTAAGAACTGAATCTAACTATGATTTACCAAGAAATTAGCCCCCAAAGCCAAACTGTTACTGTTCATTCACTAATTCATTCCTCCTTAGGTGCAAATAGCCGGAAGTATTTAGTACCCCCAAAACTTTAGCAGCATCTGTTAAAGCAAAGTTCTGCATCACCAGATGTGCTCCTGCTACTGCACATAAAAGGGAGGTGCACAAACAAAGCAAATTCTTCAGGAATTGTACTGATCTCTAAGTAAAACCAAACTGTTAGTAGCTGGAAATTCAGACCCTAGTGGCTCAAGTACTTGCCAACAAAGACCACTTACTTGTTCCCACATTAAGGAAAGCAAGCCCTAACCACTATTTACCTTTATCTAGCTTATTATTTTGGCTATAGTAATAAAGAGTTCCTTCTTTTCTGGAAGTCTGTTAGAGAAAGATATAAGGACAGATGGGAAGAATACTTAGTACATTAGACATTGGAGTAGGTTGCCCGGAGAGGCTGTGGAGTTTTCTTCTCTGGAGATATTCAAGAGCTGTCTGGACACAATCCTGAGCCATGTGCTCTAGGTGTCCCTGCTTGAGCAGGGAGATTGGACTGAAGATACCTGGTGATCCCTTCTAAACAAAACCACTTGTGATTCTTTGATTAAATATTGACATAATCCTGACTTGCTGCCTGCAGATAATGGATTCCTTATTTCTACAGCCTATGATTATGTGTCAAAAAAATTATTAACCAGCTAGTGGCATCTCTAAATGCCTCATCATACACTCAACCTCCAAATTCCCATAATGGAAGCTAATCTTGTCAAATACTTTTTCCTTATACTTAGACTTCTTGCCTTACCGCTTTCCTATTTAGCTCACAGATTTTATCAGCTAAAGAAAGTTAGCTTAGGGCTTATATATATCAGCTTTACCTTCCCCAAACTAAATTTTATTTCACTAGACAGAGAACCATTTGCAAACTCACCAGGCACAGTACATCTCTCCTTGCTGCAACTGGCGAGATAAAAATGCTGCACATAATATCAGAGCACTTTTTTCATCTCCATCGGATTCTAGGTTACAGATCATTTCTAGAGCATCTTTGCAATCCACTTCTGAGATCTAGAAGGGAGGAAAGAAAACAGGACCAAAACTAAGCAAGTGGTTTCCTTTTCAGACATATACTTATCTGATCCTTTGCAAAAAGACAGTAAATTAGAATTTCATGAATATTTCACTCTATCAGAGGTAACTTTCAAAGCAAATTAGTGCATTTCTAGAGTGTCAAAACTGATTAAACCACCAGAAAAAATGTTTTATTAAAGTGAATATAAACTTGTTTCTCAGATATAAGAATTATTTGTATTTACTGTCTCAGTCACCTAGAATTTTTAAGGTACATTAATTATTCATAGATATTACATACCTATAACAATTGTACTAGGCAGACTTAAAACTTGAAATTGCAGCTTCATAGAAAAACATTATTCATGAAATTTTAACCCAGTTCACTAGCCACTGATGTTACTGCTGCTTTAATACAAGAGCAGGTTTAATTTAATGATTAATGATTTAATGATTAATGAAGCTGAGGTTCAACATGACATCCTGTGTTTTTAAAAAATTGAAGATAAAAAGGGAAGCTGTACAGTAAGAAGTAGATCAACTGAATTATCTTCTAGAAATACATTACAGTCTCTTCGACATAACTTGTTTGTTCAAGCAATGATGGAAGCACTTTGTTTTGTAAGAAAACAAAGGGAAAACCAGTCACCCGGTAGTACTAGACAGTTGTATCAGTAGTGAATCACAGCACTTGTTACATCTACTGTCTAATTTGATTTTCAGCAGACTGGTTTGTTGACATCAATTAGCGCATCTGGCAGAACATGCTGGTATTTATTCTCTGACAGCTGAAAAATAACTTGACCACTGAAAAAGCACTGTTGGAAGTCTCTCTTGAGACACAACAAGACCACCCAAAACAAGAAACAGCACCGCCCACCCAAACACCCAGCTAGTTCACTACTTTGGATAAGGTGGCAGCACAGTTTGGTTGGGCACCATGTTATCCAGCTATTGGCCCCACAATCAAACTACTATTTTGAAGGGTACAGTAACTTGTTTTTTCCTCTAAATGGACACTGTAAGTGTACTAATAATCCTTCACTGAACATCATTTGAGGTTTAATAACCTCAAAATCATTGTCTAAAGAAGACTGCATTTCTGAAGACCTCACAGAGGATGGATTAATTGTGATACCAATTTAGACTGAAGGTCTACTTTGCTCAGTGCCCCATCTCAGACAGGGACCATCAGTTAAAAGCTTAGGGAAGAGTATGAGAAACTGAACTTACAATAAAAGGATTTTTTCCCTGAAATGCCTTTCTAGCATTTCACTGTTCCTAAGGGACCCAGCTTCCAGCAAAGGTCTGCACAGGTCCAGCCATTAAGACTGTCAGTCTAGCTTTTACATACTGCAGATTTGAATTCTTCACATTATTGAAAAAAATAGACTAATCCAAGACAAAAATTAGCTCAAGTTCTACTTTTCTGCTTATTCTGAACAGATATAAAAATTTCCATGCCACTAAAGAGTGAGCTATATTATTTACAGTTTACCTTTTTTCTCTCTCATTTTCTTACTGCTCTCCCACTGTGAAACAACTATGCTTCGCAGTTCTGACATCCACTTTAACATCTGCATTGTCTTGGTACACACAAACTTTCCAGAATGGCTAGTAATATTGCAACCCATGCTGCAGTTGAAGCTGCAAAGCTAAGTAACCCAAGCAATCCAAGGTTTGGAAATCTCTGTATTAGGTTCTCTGCAGTAACCTAGTTTGAACTTATCTGTTCTGAACACATTCTTACAAACCAAACTACTCCACTCCTTTTGTCCATGGGGATTCATGGTTCATTCACCGTCTGAGCCCATTCTGCTTTGGGAGCATGTTGGGGCTGAATAATGGAAGGAAGCATGTTTTCAGGGTTACAAATTCCAAGTTCCATTGAGCAAACACACAATAGATTACACAGCCCTGTCCCAGCTTCTCCTAAGCCTGTTCTGGCAGGGCCTGCAGCAGCCAAAGCTGGAAGGGTAAGACCAATCTGATCCTGAATATTGGAAGAACACACCCAATGAGAAGCTGTCATTTTAGAATTTAGTCTGTATCTAGGTAGGAAATTTTTCCATCTCTAGACACTGCTTAGTTTTCATCCCTTTAAGATCAATTTCAACATACTTATTAATGACATAAAAAGATGACAGAGAGAAAAAGACTGCAGAGAGATGCAGGCAGACAAGAAAACTGACGACTACGGTTAGTTTTCCTTTAAAAAGCACAAAAAAAGCTCAGACAGAACTTTGGGTTGGGGTGAGAAATGAGGATGTCACCTGAAAGAATTCAGAAAAGCAAAGCTGCCATCTCTTATTTGGCTTTTGTATTTAAATAAGGATTTTATGTTCCAAACGAGATCAAATATCTGATTTCACCTTCAATTTCACCCAGGCATTGGTGTCAAAAAAGGTTACATTTATTCTCTGAACTGAAAGTAGCATCTGAAGGGCCCCATCCTATGCATTACATACTACATAAAAGGCTATAGTTAAAATAGAAAGAATGGGAAAGGCATTACCTTCCTTCACTAAGAAGATCTGAGGCAGAACCTTAAAATACTTGAAGCAAATCAAAGTTTTGGCAGAGCCAGAAAATGCCCAAATAATCACACTTCCTCAAGTGTTTTGAGTCATTACTAGTCAGTTGAAAATAACTCACAAAAAAACCACCAAAACCCAAACCACCCAAAACCCAACCAAAATATTTCAGATCATATTTAAAAACAAAACCCAACTCTTCTACAGGAAAAACAACCTATGATTAGTGACTTTATCATAATTAAAGAAGTAAGTCTAAAGAAAGCTCTTAATTTTTCACTTACTTCTTCCATTAGCTTTTCATTTGGTGATCCTGAGCAAAGACAGACCAGGTAGGTTTGCTTGAAATTGCCTTTTGAACTGATTTCTGGATGGTCAGAGCAGAGTTTTGCCAGGGCAGTAGCTTGTGTTATTTGCTTTGTTTTCATCAGGTGCTTAATACGCATATCCAGCAGTATAGGGCCTTCAAACACTAAAAAGTCATTCACTAGAAAGAAAAAAAATCCAAAATATCACATACACGATTTACAGCAGGTTATAGAGTTAAGATACGACATTTACTCATTCATTTATACAAGTCAGGAAAAGTAAAAAAGATATGAAGCAAAGATGAGACAAAGCATCTTTTAGAACTGAACTTGTTTATTGCATGAATTCCCTGCTACAGACCTACAGATCTACTTGGATGTTTTCTTTCTAATTTCTTGGCAAAATAGCTGCACATAAAACAGATTTTGAAAACATACAGATATTAAAATATTCAGATACCTTTTGATTATAATTCTACAGAAAGACACGTAACACAAAACCGCTACTCTTACATCCTTCTTCGTACATTTGCACTATTTCTTTGCTAACAGTTGCCTTTTAAATACCTTGCCATGAAAGGATAAATGTGGCAAGTGTAGAATTATCTGAAGTCCCTTCCATGGGTGTTAAATATTTTGTATTACATACATAGAATGAAGTCAAACTCCTTTAAAAGTTTTTCAGCCAAGTTAAGTTTCCTACAAGAAGAGGCTTATCTTGTATACATTCGACTGTGTATAGTTTAAGACTCAAAGACACAGGACTGGTTGTATTTTATTCAACTGTATTTTGCAGATATGCTGCTACCTGAGTTACAACTCCATTGTCTACACTAACCCAACTGTAGGTGTAAGTGTAAGGCACAGGAATCCTATAAAAGAGGGAAGCACAGGTTAATGCACCTACTCTTACACATATATCTCAGGTTTCATCCAGATCTTCAAAATCAAAATTGTTTCAACTTTGAAGCACAAGGTTTAGTACTACCCAAAAATATTTAGTCAGGTAATAAAACTAGACAGACACAGAGATGATAGATTTTGTTTAATCCTTTCAACATCATTCCCTCCCTGTAACACCTGTTTCCACAAGCTAGTTACATATTACATGAAAAACCTTTTCAGTTTTCAATTATCCACACCTTAGGATCATGACACGTTCTCTCATTTTTAAAAACAACAGAATTTTCTACTGCATTTTGTTTCCACTCTGCGAGAGACTGATCTGAGATCAGACTCCACTGCCCATTGTCTCAAAGACTGGTCTGAGAAGCTGAGATGGAAATATACCTATCTTTTGTCTCAGAGACGGGTGGGAAGAGTTGAGATAAGACTCTTTCAACCACTGCCTGAGGGATGAGTGGGAAAGAGCTGAGGTAAGATTCTTCAATTCATTACTCTGAGGACTGGTGTGAGCTATTATCCCAAGAACTGCTGCAGACACATGTGTCAAACAGCTGGCTGCAAGACCAGGGAAACTGGTCCACGGTGAATGTGTAGTATATGACATGAAGAGCAGATGTACACTACCCCCACCCAGCTCTTTACAAAAGGGGTAGAAAGGTAATCACCAAGAGATACAGCACCAAGAGGGACATCGCCAAGGAGCCGTGGCCATGAGGAAACTGAATCATGTTGCCCATTCATCTAATTTATATTCTACTGACTTTCAAAGTCAAAGATGAAATAATAGAGTAATTTCAACATCTGCAAAATTAACAGCCTCTCTAGTATTGGAGTATTGGTATCCTGAATGTGAGGTTTACTGAAAGAAAAAAGACCATTCCATTTTATCTTTGCTTCCTTCCATTCTCATTAGTTTTTGATTCATGACTGTCTTTCATTTTATCTCATGATTTCTCCTTCTAGCTACTTACACAGGATATTACTAAAAACCCATCTTGCAATCAAAATTAGGTCAACCATTCTCTTTTTTATCATTTTAGCACACAGAATTTTAGGGCAGAAAATCCTGCCTTTTGGATAAATCAGGCCTGTTAGGCCCCAGCATTATCTTTCATGCATTTTTGGATTTATGGTTGAATTATCATTTCAACCAATGACTTTGTTATTCGCTTAGGATCCTTCTGCACTATTACAAATGCTCAGCTACAGGTTACTGACGTGTATTTGACTGAATATTCTTACAAGTTCTTTCTTCCTCTCTCCATGTCGATGAAGATATGACTAATTTTTATTTATGCGGGAAGAAACTAGGGTGCCCTGACAGACAATTAGTAGATAGTAACCATTTCTGTGTGTTAGAGGACATTTGCCTTTAAACCAGCAGAATAAATGTCCCTTTAATGTCATTACCAATGCTTTATAAAAAAACTCATACTCTTGTCAAACCACAAATGACCCAGTGATTAATTATGTTCAATAGTTTTAGCCTTGTTCTTCCTCCTACCAGGTACCAGAAATCCTTTCTCCCACAGCATTTACTCCCAGCTAGTCTGCCTGGAATAGCAATGGAACATTTTACCTTATTTCTGTAACAAGATACAGGAAGACCTTAGACTTTAAGCTATACTCGTAACCCAAGATGTTTCACTCTGATTTATTATTATAATTACTGCATTTAATATTTTAGAGACTGTGTTCTGTCTGCTAGTCCTCAATAATCCCCCTACTTTACTGTTTTCTGCTTCAGCCAGCCTACCTTGCATAATCATCAGAACATTTTTTGTTATCTTCTCCACCAGATACAGGAAGACCTCAAGGTTAAGGCTACATATTAGCTCTTAAGCTTTTATTCTAATCCAAGTGATTATAGTCATTACAGTTAACATTTGAAAGCTCATGCAAAACACAAGCTTTAATTATATTTATTTCGTAACTGAACTGTGCACGTCATTTTAAGACAAAAAACGGTACCAACGTTGCAGGAGCAAATCTATGGTGGGGAAGAGTCTTACAGAGAAGATTTTAGTTTGCTTTTAAAAAAAATATTTTATGAATACATTTTACAGTGCAGCGTATGCTGATGATCTCTGAATAGTGATGGTTGTATCCTTGAACCTCTTTTCAGTGGGACATACTTCAGAAGTCTGCCTAGCACATTTAAACTCACAAAAAATTCAGAAAATTAATTCTTGGCATCCAGGTTTAAATCTCTAAGGATAATCAGATAAAAAAAGGAGCAGCACCCTGGCTTTTTGTGGGGTTATCCTCAGATCCTTCTCCTCTAGGAAAATTGAGCTGTGCCCAAGGCAGTCAGAGAAAAGCAATTATTTAGTGACATGGCACTCAGAGAGCAGTCTCCCTAACATCTTAGGAAGTGAGTACTTCCCACTCATATAGAGGTAGTATCCATGTTACAGTCCATTCCCCGAAGTAGAAGAGCAACAGTCCAGTTCAGACAAGCCTGCATTTAACTTGATTCTATGATTCTATGAACTTGACTATAATCAGAACAAAACAGCTGTTCTGATAGCTGTGTGGTCAGAGAAAATGAACTTGTCTCTCACAATGTCCTGAGCTTGTACAATTTGAAAACAGACATTCAAAAGGATCTGTTTCTGAGATGAAACATACACCTAGTTGTGCTTCCTACAAGAGATGCAAAGAGGCAAACTGACCTTCAGGAGTCAGCAACAGAGGCCTTCAAGAACAGCTAACCTCTGATGTAAAATTCAGTGATTCTGAAGATTCTGAATAGATTGTCATTACTTTGAATAGGTCATAATTGTGACTAACAAAATTGAAATAAAACAAACCTGAAAAAAACAACTGAAACAAATACAGGCAACAAAAGGTTAAAAGCATTATATCAGGAAAAAAAATCAAAATCAACACCAAACCTTCTGAAATAGCAAACAGCAAAGGCCACTTTAAGAATAAACCCAAAATTTAGTAAGTGAGGTTTACAAATATTCCAATGACTGAAGTTAAGGCTGAGAGACAATTATCCACTGAAAGAGGTTAAGTGGTAGCCAGAGGGACTGCTGGATTACAGACAAGAAAGTCAGCTCTCTGGGCTATGGAGTTTTGGTATTACTGAAGTAGTTTTCAAATTACTAAAATATTCTTCAAATTACCAAGATGATGACACAAAACAATGCAGTTTTACAGAGGATGACAACAGCTAAATAACAGCTTGTCAACTGAGTAGCAAAAATCTGGGTAAGTAGTATGATAATTTTGCCACAGAAACAAGTAATAACTGTAACAGGAGTCAGTCAGCCAAGTCCAATGCAGAAGCATCTTGAATAAACAACATTCAGGAGCAAAAAAAGGAATCCCAAAATGTCCATAATTTTTTTTTTTTGGGGGGAGGGGGAAACACTGATAAAACGAATAGTCATCAAAACCAGGTTCATGAGGCAATTCTTAAAAACCCTCATATATATGGCAAGTAAAGCATTAATTAAGCCTGTCTCTCCGAAGTACCTTACTGTTAAGAGGGCTAGAAGGTGGTTGATATGAAGCTAGTAAGAGTACTCCGGGGCACTCCAGGAACTGTATACCAATCCAAAATCTGTTGCAGAAGCATAATAAATTATTTTAAAAAGCAGTAAAATACAAATCTTGTGGAAAAGTAGGCAAGACTTCTGTAAATAAATAATAAATCCCATTATATATTTACTGGACTTACCTGAGGAAGTTATAATAACATAAATAAAGGAGATCCAATTCATTTTCTAAAGGCATTTTAAAAAAGTCCCTCAAAACCCCTAAGCAAGCATCAGGCTAAAAGTAGGCAGACAGCAGAGGAACTGCTTTACATGATATAAGAACTGTGTACAGCCACAGATGCTTAGGTGTGATGGTTCATTCAGATTCTAAAACCTATCAGGCAAAGAATCAAAAGAACAGCTAAGACTTGTTAACACAATGATATCACTTCCGAATTGGAAATCCTTAACAGTGGAAATAATACATCAGGAAAACATCATTGAAAGCTTCTTTGGATCATATACTTTTCCTTATGCAAATGCTGGTAGCCATTCTCAGAACTCTGGTCTAAATGAATCTTTAATTTCAAATGAATAATGTCCCTCTTTGTGTTTCATCACTGAATGAATGCCATTCGCATTTCTATTTCATATTTTCTTGTTTTATGTTGAATAAGTTTTATATACCAATACTGAACTTACCCCATTGTAAAATACAGCCTGTACGTGATCTTCGTTCACACAGCTTATGAAGAAAATGGCAAGAGATCTCTGGGTATGATTACATTTTATGCAAAACACCAACATTAAACTCCTTGTATATTCCTAGGAACACACTGTTTTCAGTACATTTCTAGGAATATACAGCATTCAGACAATGCCAGAAGTATATTTTCTGATATAGCTTATAAATTACCATAGAAACTATATTAAACAAAACTTCCATGTATCATCATAATATTCCAATGTATTAGTGAAATATTCAGGCATATTTTATTCCAATCATAATTTTAAATTTTACCTTTATCTGGATCCAGCTGTTCCTGGGAAAGAATACCACACAACACTGGGTTCTTCCACGCTCCCTTCTCTTGGGTAAGAGTAGTTAAAATGTGCAGTTCCTGGCTGCCATTTTCCATCAAGCTTTTGTGAGCAAGCTGAAGGATGTATTTTGCAAAATGAAGTATTGTTAAAAAAAGATACTGAGGATTTGTCTTTTATACTTCTTTATACCTTATGCCAAATAAAAAAAAATAACAAGCGACCCTCACTGGATAAAGAATTAAACATATAACAAAAAAACTTAATATCCAGCCTACACAGGTTTTGTTTCTGCCTGTCTCCTAAGATTTAGGCTGAAAACCCAAAATTATTGAGTGTCCCGAACTTGCCTTGATATTTATTAACAGGACTATTTCTTAAATTTCTGAAACTAAATTTTGAATAGGCCTCCCTTTTAAAAAGGGATGAGTAAATTCTTTGGTTCACAGACTGGTCTGGCATCAGCTGCCTAAGCTCTAATTATTTTCAGACTCTTCAGCAGCTCAATTTTTATTCACTGAAGCACTGAAAAAAATATTTTTGTAAAGGTGAAAGATTTAAGCTGTTTCTACTGCTTTTAGATACTAGAATAAATTCTGGAAGCAGATGTATGCTTGGGAGCGCACTAAACACCTGCAAAAATCTGTGGCCTAAGTACCAATGCACAACTAACACTGGTCCTTAAAAAAAAACCCAGAAAGGGCTCACCTCTTTCTCACCTTCACTTTTAATTTTCTCCCTGCTCTGAAGGCTGTGGAATCTCCCAGCACCATGTACATCTCTTCAGAATTGATTCACATAAGGCAGTTACTAGTCAAAATTCACTCACTGCATCCCCCTATGTTATTTAGGCTGAGAATCCCAAGGTAACTCTATCTGGTCTTTTCCACTATTATTCCTTCCTCCTCCCTAACCCCCAACTTCATTGGGGTTTTTTTCCGTTTTTAACTGCAGGTAGGACTTCCTACTATGTATTTCTGATAAATACAGGGGAGCAGAACATGTTTCAACACCCTCCGTTAAAGAAGAGCTCTAATCCTTAACCAGCTAGTGCTCTTGTTAGTGGGAGATCTAACAATCCTGCAGTAATGACAGAGTTTCCATTCTTAATACATCTCAATTGTACAACCATAAATAGTAAAGAATGACTTTTATTTAATTTTTAACAGTGTTAATAGGCAAATATATTTTAAAACATGAGGTTCCTTTCAAGTATCTGAAAATATTTTCTCTGCAACTACTACATGAACTATGACAGACAAATGATATATACTCCGCAGTAATTGCTGTCATTCACAGGATTTCCAGCTAAAGGTCTTGATCTTTATCAGCCACCAGGACACAAGTCTTCATACATGCTACATACTTAATATGCCTAGGTTTCCAAACCACTCTTAAAAGGTATTAAGTCTTCATTTCATGAATCAAACTCACCTGCACAAAAGCCTGAAATTCTTCCCATTTATTGTCAGGAAAATCAATAGGCAGACACAGTAGAAGTTCAATACAGCTTCTGGAATTCAAATGGGAATATTATTTGAGAGAAATTTTACTTTTAAAAAGCAATTCTTTACTTGAGTATCCAAATAGTTATTTTTTTAAAATGCCCAAATCACAACCAGTTTGCTTTATTTGCATATACAAAGAAAACAAAGTCATGAAGACTCTTGCGGAAACTGCAAAAAATCAAACTCTTTAAGAGAAACATTAAAAAAACCCCAAATCAAACCCAGAAACGTTTATAATTGCAGTCCTAGCCTGTAACATCCTGAGTAAATTGATGCACTTTAGACTGCATGCAGACTAATAGCATCAAAGTGTTTCAAGCCAAAGATACTGGCTTGTCCTAGATGAGGAGTCCTCAAGACTGCCCCCTTTCCAACAACCAAAGATATTCTCTCTCACAAACAACATCTATCACAAGGAAAGAAAATACATCCCAATCTATTTAGAATTTCTATAGGTTATGAACTGGATTGGGAAAGCATTTAGGCAGTGAAAATTTAGCACCATACAGGCTGTTTTTAGTAACCAAAAAACATACTCACAGTGCTAAACGTTCGAGCACAAAGGCTACATTTTCACACTCAGAGGTAAGATAAGGTCGTGCTTTAACGTAACTTCGGATAGCCACCGTATATACCTCCAGCAGGGGGAGAGGGTCTTCTGATGTTTTCCACTTTTGTGCATATTCCAGCAAAGTCTGTTTAGGAAAAGGGAAAAACCAAACCAAACAAAAACAAAACAAAACAAAAAAAAAAAAACAAAACACAAAATTCAGGAACAAACGTAAGTTTTTTGTTTCATACTCCTCACCAGTAGACTACCTGTCTCCCTAATATGAATTACTTGTTCTCAAAGCATGACTGTTTTCCTTAAAATTTATTGTTTCATTAACTAGTGGAACTTAGACTCCACACACAACCAGCCTCTGATTATATAAAAATGTTATGACTGTCACTATACATGTACCTCCATACAATTCATTTCACATTCATATTTTCCAAATACAGAAGCCTGAAGAGCATACCTGGGAACATGCATACTAACTTTTTTCAGAAGTTTGCAATGGAGTGAAAACTCATTTCTTAGACATTCAGCCCTACAGTTCAGCTTCTAAAGCAAGTAAATTTGAAAGTATTAGACTTTAATTTCTCTACTTTGAGGACTAGTTTTACATTTATTTCCTCTTGCTGCCTTGCCAATACAAGTACCTTCAGGATCCTGATTATACATGGTCCTGAAAGGAATATTTTAAAGACACCATTTATACACCTAAACCTCATTAGTCAAAAAGCTGATGGAGTAACTACCATCACTCAAAGTATGAAAGTCTTCTATTCATTTTAGTCAGGGCCAGGAAACAAGGACTCAAACACACATAAAGGTGGAGTAGTTAGTAATGTTCTCACATCAACATTCCAACCATGTCCCCCTTGGATGTCCACCTTTGCTAATATCCTCTTTAGAAGACTGCGACAAGCAACAAGACTACTGCAAGCTTTGGCAAATGAAGGACATTCAAAGCTAGCTACCAAGCCAGGCCAACATATGCTGAAAGTCTCCAAGAGTTTTAAGTTGAGCAGAAAAGGGAAGAAAGGGATGAGGAAGGAGAAGGAAGTGTGTAGATGTAACTAAGCAACTGATCATCTGAGAAGCATGACTGAAGAATTATCAAGAGGATTCTCACCAGCTGTTTGAAAAGACAGCAACACCTAGAATCTCAAGAAGAAAAAGCCTCAGTAGAGACACACTGATTCATAAAGCAAGCCACGACAAGTGACCATGGAGACCTGTAACAACTAGATCAGAGGATCTCAAGTTTCACGGGGCAGGAAAGAGGTAGTTGCCATGCTAAAAAACCCTCTAGCTAGGCAGTATCCAATCTTCACAGGGAAGGATACTGAATACCATAGGCCCATTATGAAGGAACCCAGCTGGAATTCTCCCACATAACTAGGAACTTTATAGAAATACCACTTAGAACTTATGAAAACCTAACCAACACTACATCAATCATGTCTAGATTAATAAGGATAAATTGAAGCAAATGACATTTGATTTTGAAAATACAAGGTTTAGTAGTAGTTAATCAAAACCAAAGTAGATATAATCAGCACACTGGAAAATTCTCAGAGTTTACCACCTAACAAAAAATATTTGGTGAACTGTTACTACCAATACTGAACTTTAAAAGCAGTGTGTACAGATGCAAACACACTGTATAAAGCAAGTAGTTTGCACTATAACATAATGACACTAATTTCAGCATTAAATAGTACTATTTTTACCTCATATATGTAGATCAGCCACTTCCAAGCCATTAGATGAACTATATTAAGCACTTATACCCACCACACCCTTCAAAAGTATTCATCAGTTTGTCAAATTTCCTTGTCTGTGTGTCCCTAGACTATACAGCACTGCCACTGTACAAAGAAAATCAAATTCATTCTGCTTTGCTTAATGAATCATTGTTGTGCTCTACTTACAACCATAAAGAGAGAGAATTTTACCCCCAGCCTTGGGCCTCTTTAAGTTATTTATCTCCCTAGTCAGGGCATGCTTGTTAATCAAGCCAAGTCCTGTACTCAGAGCACAGCAGCAAGTTTTGTTCCTCTGTGAGGCTGAAACAGGCATATATATTTCAGCAGCTGCTTACACAGTCAAGAATGCACCAAAAAAGGGAATAATCTCAATTTGTGCACTAAAAATCAGTAAGTATTATATCTGTGATTTAAACTGTATAAAATATTTAACCATGGGTAATACTCAGACAATACATTTTATTTTTTCAATCTTTATCAAAACCCTTACATGAATGGTGCTGTAGCAATGCAACCACTGGAGGATGTTTTGCTACTTTCAAAAGTTATACTGAGCAACCCTCTTTGCTAAAACTAGCCCTACAATATCCAAGCTGTGTTAAAATACATTTCATACTAAAACAAGGTATTATCTACTATTAACTGGAGTTTTATATGTACAGTCCACATCCACATGTTTCTTCAGCTCTTAAGATCAGGTTCTTACACCTGTAGGTACCTGGGTAAGAGCAAGCTTACTTAAGTATGTTAGAACATGACTAGGACTGCCATTTCCATTCCCTGCTCAAGGAACTAAGAGACAGGGTAAAAGACAGCAGTCCCACAGGTAAGCTGTACCTCCCAAATTACTCTAGTAACTAGCAAAACTTCTATTTCAGTGACTTTCCTCAAACACATCCATACAGGAGAAGAGTCCAAGCAACAAGCTTGGTACAATCATCTGGAGATGAGCCTTTAGAAGGCACACAAAGGGCAGCTGCAAAAACTCCCTCCATGAAATCAACTTCCACAGCAGCAGCACAGGTAGATAAGTGATGACAGGTCCACAGAAATAGCCGGGCTCAGGGGCAACAGCCTTTAGATAAAGGAGTCAAAAAATTCTGAACGTCCACTGTACAAGACACTGTTTTTCTAATAAAGATAACAGGATGAAATGACATCTTAGTTCATGAAAAAGCCGTAAGAAATTAAATACAAGAAACATGATGACTTGATCAAGTTTAGGTATACAACTGTGACATTGATGATGTGTCTTTTGACTTTACAATAAGGGAATTCTTTTATTTTTTTTCTGGGAAACACAGCAAATATGCTGATTCTTGGGCTGGAGCTGGACATTCATCTCAGTCAAATTAAGTACATTTTTGAGGGCTGTGTTTTTCAAGAGTAAAACTCTGTGAGCCTGAAGCATAATCGCACTGGCTGCTGCAACCATTAAAGAACTGAGCATGTGATGAAAACAGCATTGCTCTAATTCCTGGAAAGCTGGTAACAGTCTGCTTTCAAGGTGCAATTTATGATCATTTACAAACTAAGTTTGACTTGTGGCCTTGGCTCTTGTGTGCAGCCAGGCACTATGCCTGTACCATTACAGAATCAAAAGAAAAATCAATCACAAAACTGAACTGACAAAATAAAAACAAACCTGTAAATAAGTAAACAAACAGATCACTCCTTCCAAAGAGCAGCACTAGTACTGGTTTGCAATGCTGAAGTCATCCCTGCCCCAAGAACCCATTGTAAATTTCTAATTTTGATTAGATTATTAGGATGATAATAGGCACTACCAGTGAACAAAAGAAAATGCACTGGGCAGCCATGTCCTCAAAGCCCCAGTGTCTAAAAAGGAGTTGGTTCAAGAAGCATTTACAGACCATCAAAACTTGATTAAGTGAATGCAGCAACATTTCCTGTAATGCTTCTCTTCTGTACCATGAGGAAAATGGACTGAATGGTTGAGAATACCTTTGAAATGTGTTCTCTTTTTAATTAAGTAGTTGGGATACTAAAAATATATTAGACATCTCTCGTAATAAAACCTCTTGACTCCAGTTCGTCAGCACGAGATGATCTCTTTGTTGTGGGACTTCACAAAGTTACATTCTAAAGGAACACCAAAACAACCTTTGAAGGTGTTGAAATTGTTGAAATACCATTACTGTCAGCCTCAATGATACAGAGGTGAAGATCACTTTTTTTGCGTGTGTGCGATCTCCTTGTTGTTCAGCACTTAACCAGAAGATGGAGAACAAGCCTTTCATCACAAAAAAAAAGAGAACTCTTTTGGTAACTGCTCCAACTTAAAGAAAAACCTCAAACCCAAAAAAGTTGCTAGGTTAATGTTCCCATGAAAGACATTTTAATCAAGAGGGCTAGAGGTAGCTAAGGAGTAGCTGGGAGGCAACCAGCATTTATGTCCACACTGTATGAGGACAGACTACCCAACTAAGATGCTGATCAAATACAGTATTCAAGTAAAAACTTGAACAGTTCTTGAACTAGTTCTGTATGCTAAAAGAAAAAAGCCCTTTACTAAACAATGTCTAATTTAAGCCAAGCCTACCTCAGATTGCCCAAGACTTCATTATCTAAGACATCTGAAACTAACACTATGACAGATGATTTTTAAAGCATTTTAAAGAGTAAACTACATGCTTACATACTCTATGAACCCCACTGTATCTCCTGCCCAATTCAGAGATCACAGAGGAAAGGCGGGGGGGAAGGACAGGGAGAGAAAGATAAGTATCTATTCCTTTCTCTGTGATATTACAACCCTCTGATCAAAGCATTTCTCCCTACCACCATAATCCTAATCCATCTTTGTTGGAGGCAAAGGTGAAAGGGAAATAAAGAACCTCAAACATAAATTACCTGTTTCCAACTTGTTGGTTTGGGGGGTTTTTTTTGGTTAGTTGGGATGCTCTACAGGCAAGCTGATTCTTATACTAGAACAAAACTTACATAGGAAAGCATGGGTATTTCAAACCTGTCCACCGCAAGCATCAGACAGAACAGCACCATCTGAAATATTGCTGACCTCACAGGTGTGCCAAAATTACAGAACCAGGTTATATTGATGAAAGTCAACAAAATCAATTTCTGTTTATTTAGAACTGTGCACTGAGAGGTTATTTTATATCAAGTTAACACAGTGTTGTATTTTTAATTCATTGCCAAAGCAGTGTAATTAGGCAAATTAAAAATGGTATTAGTTAACTGATTCAATATTTCTTTACCAAGGCTTAGCACTGTTGACTTGATTTTGTAGCCAGACAAATGCTGCAAGAGTATTAACTCTTACATATTTGTTATTATAATACTTCAGCAGGTACAGAACATGAGACTGCATTTACAACGGATGACATAATCAAGTATGATAATTTTTGCTAATGTACTATTTAAATAATGGTTATGATCAAAGAACATCAATCCCAATTTGTACTCCATTTTAGTTTTCAAAACCTTTCAAGATTAGGTTGCTAATGTGCTATTTTTACTTTCAGTGTGCCTTCTGAATGGTTTCACAATGAAGTTGTTAAGCAAAGTATAGCTTCAGAAAGCCAAGATGCCTTTGGCTGAAGTCAGCTGATTTTGCTTTAATTCTTTGAGATACTGACTTGTGCCCAGAGGAGAGGACTGAAGCCAGACTCTTAATTCCATCACTTACTACAAGCTTGTATTTAAGAAATAGTTTTCATTCTTGATTTCTGCACACATGGTGCAAAGCTATCCATTTTTTTTTCCCATTACTACTCCTCCACTGATAGGCTGCAGTTCCAATCTTTTTCACTGCTTTTTTCTTTTCCTTCAAACAGAAAACTGCAGCTGCTTTTACACTTCACACCCACATCCTAACACCATCAGCTTCTCTATACTGTTGAAAGTAAAGTCAAGATTAGTAAGTACTGGATTAGTGAGTCCAAGAAAAACTCATGAAGTCAAGACAGACTTCAGTGCGATGTATGGCACAAGGAGCTTCTAACCATACAGCAGAAAGTGGTGCTGAGAACCCAAATCCCCAGTGTATCCATCACAGGACAACTTGCTTCAGTCTAGCTTTCAGCTTGTTCCATTAACTGGATAGCCATTACTGGCTGAAGTAGACTGCTTGCAATCCCTTTTGAAGCACAGCCTATGGTTTAGTTTCACCCAAAACACATTCAATTTCCACACTGTGAAGGAGCTTCATAGGGTACAACAAAGTGTGGTAAGCAGGGACGATCAGAAGATCACTTCTGAAGTGAACTTCTTGTCTCATGAGTGCACATCTCTGGTAAAGAAAGTTAAGACTAAGTGCAGGAAGAATCTACGTAACGATGGTCAACAGTATAAAGAAACTCATTCCTTAAGATTAACTTTTTGAGGGTTTTTTAACTATTGTTATGACTCAATTTGTAAGGACATGAGCAGCCTGCACCTTCAGCACACAGCGTAAAAAGTTAATCATGCTTCTCACCCAACTATTTCTACTTCTATTTCTATAATGAAGTTACTCATTAATACCTCACTAGGCAGATAAAGTAACAAGAAAAAAATTCCACATTTGCTTTCTAATGCATGTAACACCAAATGGCAGGGAAGTACCACTGCCCACAATTTACAGATAGAAACTCAAGTCAGATTTAAGTGTGTGACTGAAAAATACATTTACATTTCTAAAGCAGAGCCTACACTGGAGGAAGGTCTGGGGAAAAAACCCAAAGCACCTCAGCAGATATAGCAGAGCTTGTAGGGGACTGCTACAACTCCCCTAGTAGTAACTATACCATCTACCATCACCAAGAAAATACCACAGAAAACACACCAGGGAAGAGACATGAATGACTCTGGAATTACCAAACACAGAACCTTCTGTTAGAATTCTCTCCCCAAATTTAAGTCCGATGGTGCAAGCAGTTTGTATGTTTTTCACCTGGGCATGCTGAATATACTGCATGAGCTCAGATTGCTAATAATTAAATTGAAAGAGGCAAAACAAAAGAGAAATTACCTTGGTGCTATTTCCTCCTGTTATTCTTCAGTCACTATTTTGCTTAAAATTCAAAACCCAGCTAGTTTTAGAAAAAGAACTAAAAAACCCGCAGAAAATAGTCTCTGCTCACACCCACAAACTGTTTTAAACCAATTATTTATAATACCAGGAAAAAATTAAGTCTCAGGCTTTGCCATATATAATAACAGAAATCATCCCTCTTTAAGCTTCTCTTCAATATTTCAACGTTTTGCATTCAATATGCTTTTTCTGACCTTGCCAATAATATCTGATTTCTCTCTTCCATCCTTATGTAAGAAGTGAACTTGTCATAGTCCTAGGCTACATTTCTCTCATGCAGTTTTTCATTCAGGTCTCAAATTTAATGTTGTCATCCTGACCTTCGTATTTTAGTCTGTTTAGTTAAAAACAGTATTCAGCAGCTGGCTATTAAACTGGCATTTCAGGAATGCAATGGGATGTTCATTACAGCAAACTTTTATCCACTGTCAGGAAATCTAATTTACCTATTCTTTTAATTATTAGACTGGCATATGGGCAGATTAAGAATAGGAAGATAGTGAGAAATAACTGTCTAATCTGAAAATACGTGCATTTCCTTCAATATAGGTGACTTGAACCTGCTCTCTCAGTCAACTAAGGCATTACAAATATTTCTGTAGGTGATCTATGCTATATTTTTGTATTAGCTGTCTATCAGCTGAATGCAACTTCTCCCACTGCTACTTCAAACCTTTTTAATTCTGATGAGAACATAATTGATAATCTTCTTCCTCAGCAGAAAGGTTACTTAATTGCCATTTTAAGCCTGTCTATTCAGGACAGTCAAACTGGCATCCCAAAGGATGCTTCTATCTGAGCTGTATTTCCTGTGAAAGAACCAAGGCGATGCCCACCTGATTCACACAAGAGTCTAATAGCAAACGGTATCCTTACACCAGTGTCATGGTACGGCCACTGTGTCCATGTGCAAGGAAGGAGAGGAGCCAAGATTATGCTTTCTCCTGAATATGTTAGCAATCCTGAGCAGAACTCGGAGTTCCAGCCATCACAGTGACGTGGTTCATGAAGTCTGAATGGGTATCCAAAAGCAAGGTTCAACTGCCAAGCCAGTTTCAACTAAAACATTATGCAAGTTCCAGGTCTGTAGAATTGGGATATTTAAGTTTTATCATCTTCAGTATTATGGATTCGTAATCAGAAGCTACTCTCTATCTCAGCTATTCTCTTCATGAGAGCCATCCTCCAATGATTAAAGTAAAAATGTTCAGATTGTGTCTATTGTGATTCTGAACATTTAATCTCTTCTTGTCCTCATCTTCTTGTGCTCATTCTGTTATAAAACAGTGTGTTACCATGAGCTCCTGAGACAAGCAGAAATCACAAGACTGAGGAACTCCTTACTTGTAATTTGATTTAATGCCTGATCACTGAATGTACTTTACTGACTCATCAAAACAGTATTCAGTGTATTAGGTACATAAATAATCAAACAGGATTTATCTATTCACTAGAATAATTTCTCTCCATTTTGCATAACGGAAGACAAAAGAAGTCTTACCAGATTTTGTTCTTTACGATATACAGGAGATTGAGAAAGCAACACCATATTTACTATCAGCTCAAATAAAAACTCTGTATTCAACCCAAATTATAGTAGCTATGAAATAAAGACTGCTCTTTATCCTCAAGAAAACCTAAAGAATTTTACTCCAGGGAGTCAAGTTTCTCAATGTAACAAATGCATCTGTCCATCACCTAGGAGAGAATGAACACTACGAGTCAGTATCTGAGGCCGGATGGAGCTTTGGCAGAAGTTGCCCATGTTACATGAGTCGCTTTACGGACAAAGAACTCTCTGACGAGCTCAGAATAATTAACAAAATAATCAAATGAGAACTACATCAGTTAGCACAGAATTTTGCTGATTTTCTGATTAAAGATTCACTTACCTTAGCTTCCTACTGGGAATCACAAAGCCAGAAAATATACACCAAAAGACTGTACAATAGTTACAGAAGAGAAGATGAAAGAAGAAATTTGTTCGAACTATTCCTAACCAAAACCTACAGGCACATGTTTTTGCAAATTTAATCCCGTTTCCTATTGGATCAGGCTTATTTTCAGAGAATAATTTTATAAATCTCCATTGTCTTTTTGATGTTACATACACCTTCTTTCTAAATGTCTTTGTTCTGCCAAGTACTAGGTGTTATTAGATTAACTTTTCCCAAATGAAAACACTGCAGTTCATCCTTAGAGCTGAAAAATCCCAGAAAGAATAGCATGGAGCTGCCTTTAATGCACAATTGGAAAGATAAAAAGAAAAAAAAAATCCACACCTCCAAAAACACCTGCACACTCCTTAAAACACAAAGCATCAAGCTAATAACATACACAAAAGCACAGACCTAAAAAAATAGGGGATAGTGTTTCGAAAGAGTTTAAAGTCACAGTTTACCTGCTCTTTAAATTTAAATTTGCAAGTTATTGTACATCACCATTTTAGGGAAGCTGATGGCCTAAGAATGTAATGCTAGTTTCTCTCATGTAAACCAAAGAATTATACACACTGTACTGTAACTGCTCAAGGATTTATATGGAGGCCTTTAAAAAAAACTATGCTAACAGAAAGCTTTTGATAGATACAAATCAATACCTGGAACACTATTTCTTGAAGACAGTCTCTGTATATACATGAATTTGAGTTAATTTCTTTGGCTGAAGAAAGAATATGTTATCTCTTATCAGTTCCAGCTTGATCCCTAATTTAGGGAAGTCTTATGTAGAAACCACGTACAACATATAGTATGTCTGCATAAAGCCTAGAGTAAAAAAATATTATGACATTTAAATGGCAGAGTAAATGGTAAAGGTCAGATGAAATTCCCTGATGCTTAGTCACAATGGAAGCAAAGATGCCCCAGAAGAGCTTTTTAGCTCCTTTATTTTTCTTTGCTGCCTTCCCTCAAGATCTGTGGTTTATGAGATACTCATTCTCCAACAACCACCAAAAAGATATATTGAGATAGAGGAAAAAACTGGACTGAATATTCAAATAGATGTATAATTTCCTTATCAAGGAACTGAGACACTAATGTGTATATTTTAATAAAATGAGATGCCTGAGTATTAACATAGGTATATATTCCTTGTACAGTCCTGCACAATAAGGAAGGTGTTTTCCATAGTCAGTGTTTCATGTTTTTTAAACAGTGAATCTTCAATAACCATATTTTTTAAAGCAGCCTAGACATCATTAATACACATTATTCAAAAGTGGGGAATAAAGTTTGGATTTGTGGGAAAAAGTAAAGGCAAGAACATATGTGCCAGCACAGAAAGTATCTAAAACATTTAGATACTGAGCTACTTACACATAGAGCTGCGCAGCTATTGTTTACAGCCAGCTACAATGGGTGAATTGAAATCTACAGTGAAGTCTTCAGATTTATTTATTTATTATGGCTGAAAGACTATGGAAAGCAGAAGGGCTCTCAGCCTTTGAATGGGCAATAATCCCCAAGGATATTACGGAGGAAAACTAACTGTAACCACACTTCATACCCTGGAAGTACTACCTTTTGGCTAAAAGCATTTCTCAGCAAAATGGTAGTTTGTTGATAGGTTTTCCTAATTTCAGTAAAAGCATAATCTGTAACCCAGCAAAAACTGTGCATCAGGGTCCATCAACGTAGCTATGATACTAAATATCTATTTGCCAAAGTGCAAGCTTTTTTCTTTCCCAGGGTAACTAAGTGGAATGCTTGATTTTAGTATTAGGTGGAACACCTTATACAAAAAAGTGAATTTTATCAAAATTCTAAAGTTTTATTAATATTAATTCCTCCATCTACACTGTACCATCTTCTTAACTACCTTGATTTCTTATGCTTTGGAGAACTACCACTCTTCTCTGGACTCTTTGTACTAGGAAGGAAAAATAGTACATTTTACAGGAAAAGTACTTAAATCCTAAATCTTACATAAGTTGTCACCATCTTTCCAAACTCCTGCAGGTACTTACTTCTAAACCATTATAAGGGTGTAGTAACAAAGCAAAAAGGGGAAAAAAATTAAAAACAAGGACTTTAAAAACTGTTCACAAAAGTGAAAACTAGAGGACTGAAAATAGCCTTGAAAATCTAAGGTGCTTCCGACAGAAAAGGCGTGTGCTACTTTCCACATCTACATGGGATAGGACAAATCTCCACAGCCTTAAATTGCAGCAAGAGATTAGAGATCAAGTTAGACTGCAATGGGTGCGAAGGAAGATCTGAAGGCAAAGATAACTGAACTGAAAAGTATTATCCAGGGATGTTTTTTAATGTTTCTTACTGGAAATTTCTGATAACAGGTTAAACAAGCATTTGTAGCTATGGCTTACAATAATTAATCCTATTAATTATTAGGTTAGGAATCATGGTCTGGCTGACTCACTTTGATACAGGAGAATTAAAAACTTACAGTACAGAGCTCAGAAGTTCTAATGAAAACCAGCTCTGATGTGGCATGACACTGAAGCTCACTGCCATTACTGCAGATAAGGACTAAACCAATTTTGCTCATTTGGTTAGACTTACCCTAAACAGTGAGGGTGTTTTGCTAAACATATACATATTATACCCAGACATGCATGCATACTATTTTACTTGAAAGCAAGATAATTTCCCTGACTCCCCATAGTTTAACTTAAAAAAAAATAAATCAGGGGGTGTCTTTTTCTCTCCCCCACCCCCGGTCAATAAGATAATGACTGTTTGACACAGAAGGTCTTGCAATGATGAAGGAACACAAAACTGCCTGAGGCAGCTCAAAGTTTGCATGAGATGACAGAGTGATGACAGTTGTTTTTCTCCATGCGTTTGGGAATCTCTGTGGTATATACTGCATTTTAGCAGATTCCTTGTGATTTCTGGCAGCTGTACATCTCTCC
The DNA here is from genome assembly GCF_012275295.1 of Melopsittacus undulatus. Classification (NCBI taxonomy): domain Eukaryota; kingdom Metazoa; phylum Chordata; class Aves; order Psittaciformes; family Psittaculidae; genus Melopsittacus; species Melopsittacus undulatus. The sequence goes on along the minus strand of NC_047529.1, from coordinate 49,857,069 downwards.
CTGAATTGCAGATCATCTGGAGGTCACACATGGGAATGCAAAATGGAAAACTATTAGAAGTTATGACGGAAATCTTACACTTGTGGTAATGTATGTAGAAAAAAAGCTAGCAACTGTGAAACCAGGAAGAAACAAAATGTGGTAGAGACAAATGTGCAAACACAGAAATATAAAAACAGAAGCTTTTAAGGGTTGTCTCAGTGTAGAAATCACTCACTGGACTCAAAAGAGTACACTTTTTACTTAAAAAGTAGAAGTTCCAGAATTTGCGTGCACTCAAAAAAAGAGACGGAGACCTGGTTACACCAGAATTTATTGAACTGAAAGCTAAAAAAAATACCAACCTTATCAACATTCACATTCCAGCACTTTGTGACTATATTACATACTTGTAGCTGTTGAGCCAAACAAAATTAAGGGTGGATGTCTACACACTCAATTAAGAGTTTGATAAATGTTCTTTGGAGTAAGAGAGCATGTGTGATACCAAGAAAAAGAGTCAATGTCTTCCTTGTAAACACCAAACAGTTCAAATTGAGATTTTTCAAAACCAGATAAGGGATTTGGCTGTACAATTCCGACTTAATTTAATGAGCATAGAGTACTTAAATCCCTTATTCACCTTTGAACCTGATCTTTCAGTGCTCTGCTGCATATTCTTTAGCTTCCTTCAGTATGAAAATATGCTTATATCTTGAACGTTATGCTATGCACTTCATTAAAAGCAATTAAATTAAAAAGTTGATTTGTGGCAACAAGGTGTGTGGTTGCTGGGCTCCAGAGTCACTACCTGGCAAAATAAAGACAAGACTTTCCAAGTTCTCTGCAGTTATTTTATACCTAGAAACTAAACATAAAAAAAAAAATTAAAAAGGCAAGTGAAATCATACTGAGACAAACACTAAAATATGCTTTCAGCAATGCACTTCCAGGCTTAGGATATAAATAAGACTCTAAGTTTTCTATATATGACTAACCAAATCATTCTTTCATGCATATATATGCAAAGACTTTATTCTAGACATCATGGCAGGTGCCTTTAACCTGCTACTTAAAAGATTTCTGAGATGGCTTTCACAATTACATGGATTTTCTATAACCTCTGTCATGCAATGCAAGCTAAACATATTATCTGAACCATGAATACTTTATTGCTTTAGGCCTAATAAAGTATTAACACTGCAGAAGAGGTGGAATAAGTATTTTGGCACCATCAGCACAGGTGAACAGATTTTTAAAAAGAAATCTCTGTTGAACTAGTATAAAACCCCATCCATCCAACATCACCTCTATTTAATACACAAACCAAGGTCTGAACAGACACTTCACCATTTGAAATCAGAATCTTTCAATTTCAGTCTTCAGCCTGCAAAAACAGATACAGCCTTCTTACAAATCTTGGTCTAGAAGAGATAATAACATTTCAAAACCACAGATTTTTTTGTCTAATTCAGTTTCTACACAACTGTTTCCTTCAATGAAACTTGTTTTTAAAAGGTTTATGTTTAAGAAAATGAGTGAACTTGGGCCTTGCAACTGACTTTTTGCAACAGCCATTAAAATAAAAAAATTAATTTTTGTTAAACTTTAAATCAGTCAACTACTGAAGTGCACAGTAAGCACATGTACCCATAATTTCAGTGATAAATCTGCTTTAGACCAGTAATCTATTTTGTACATGATAGTGTATTCATTCCCACCTTCCCAACTACTTCAGCTCAATGAACAGCTCATTCACAAGCTAGAGTCAAGCCGGAGCCAGGAAAGTCAGATTTCCACCTCCCAGTGTATGAAGTTAAGACAGCAGGCACAAAGATTAGACTGAGAACACAGTGATATGAACCAACATAACCCAACCTTGTTTCTGTGCATCTACATAAACATTCTACCCAAATAAAGCATGAGAAATTTTGACCGAAGAGAAATCCAGCTCCTGTATATATGAAACAAGAAAGGAATATGCTTAAAATATTTAGCAGCCAATCTCCCTAGTTAGCAAAAAGTAGACGCCAGTTAAATCCAGAAGTGACAGACATGTAAATTAGCAGGGTACAATGGCTACCACCAAGAATCAGCTCTTTGAGGAAAGAGATACAAAAATCACAAATCAAACACAATTCAAACCAACCATGTGAATTCACTCTTATCCCTTCCACCTTTTAACAATTTGCCTACATTCCATAAACGGATGACAGAGATGTGTAAACAAAATCATTGCTGTTATCAGACAGACTGCAGAAGTAGCTGTTCCTGTGATTTTCTGTGGCCTAAAATAATTAAGGACTTGCTTTATACATAGCTGAGAAAGGCCACCTAAGGGAAATCGGGGCAACATATAGACACATACATGACTAAAATGGATCAGTTGGTTTGAAGTGTGGAGCTAGCACCACAAAGTTTGTTTAGAAAGGGATACTCAGCAGGGTCACCAGTTCAGCAGACACACCTGCCAGCATCCCTGCTTTAGGAACAGGACAAGCCCTCGGGAAGCAGGCCTTTCCCCGAGGCAGTCGCAGCCAGAGTAATTACACACAATGGTGCTTCCAACGGTGCCAGCCCAGGAGTCCTCTCCTGAGGTGTAACTGCGCTCTCTTGACAGGGCGAGAAAACGACGAGCAGCATCGCAGACCTACAGACCTGCCCACCACCACCAGAGACTTAATGTAGCCAACCATCACTTCACCGCCCCCTCTTGCCCAGGATGGCAACAACTCTGCTATCCTTCCAGGGTACGAGATGGGGAAGGGAGAGGGGAAAGGCCGGGGGGCACAGAGCGGGAGCCCCGTGCAAACGGGACCCGGGACGCACTTTCAGCTCCTCCGCGACCCCTCGGCGGAGAAGCGGAGCCTCCATCTCCCGGACTGCCGACTCCCTCCTTCCCCCTTCGCCTCCAAGGGAGGAGGGGTGCCGAAGGGAAGGGGACGGGGAGGGGGGGGCCCTCGGTCCGCCACCGCCAGGAACAAAGGGCCCTTCGATAAGCCGAGCTGCAGAGCACAACAAAGGGGCCTAGAGACCGCGAGAACCGGGGCGGCCGCCGGGGATGGACGGGGGGGGAGAGGCGGGGGAAGGGGATTACAGGCCGGGCGAGAGCGGCCCCGACGCAGGGGGGCGGGCCGTTTCATCTTAGCCCACAATGAACGGCTGCGGCGGCATTAACCACCCCATGGAGCCCAGCCCGGGCCGGGGCACTAACTCCCAGCGCAGCCCCCCCCCCTCCCCTTAAGCCGCCCGGGCCAACCGCCGCACCGGGCCGTTGGCTGCCGCTTCCCCCGGGGAGCCTCGGCGAGGGCGGCGCTGCTCCCGCCCGGCCCCCCGCACTCCCTGTCACCCGTGCACACACACACAGCACATACACACACCCCGCGGGGGAGGGGAGACCGCGGGCGGGCCCACGGAAGGGAAGGGAAGAGGCGGCCTGACCTGACAGAGCTGCGTGCAGTACTCGGTAGCCGCCTGCACCGCGGGCTCGGGGCTCTCCCGCAGCCCTGTCTCTAGCTCCACCAGCCGCTCCCGCAGGCGCTGCATCTCCAGGAGGTCGCCACCTAGACTGCCGCTCTCCTGCTCGGCTTCCTCGTCCGCCATCTTCGCACCCCGCTCTGTCGCGTACGCAGCCCCCCCTGCCGCCTCGGCCTCTCGGCCCCCACCACTCCGCTTCCAGGTCACGTGATTACACAATGCCACGTTCCAGGGAGGGGTCACGTGCCTGGAGACGACGCGGGGGGGGGCGCTCTCGCGTCCCCCGCGGCGTAGAACAGGGCAGGGGGGCGGGGCGAGAACGCGAAAGGGGGCGCGTCTCCGTGCGGCACGTGACCGCGAGCGCCACGCGCCAGCCGCCACGTGACGGCCTTCCCCACCCTCCCGCCGACGGGTTTTGGCGGCAAACGGCAGGAAATGGCGGCGATGCCGGTGTGTGCTTGTCGGTCCGCTATGGCGGCCATGGCTGCCGCCCCTCCAGCCGTGTGGGCACTGGTAGCGCCAGGGCTGCTTCCCTCACGCCAGCTGCCACAGTGTGGTACAAGGCTGCACCAGGAGATCCAGCAGTCTGGCCGTGCTGTTTGCTCTGTGCTCCCGCCTGAGGAGGCTACATGGCGCTGAGTCAGCCGTGCTCAACACTGCTGGGGTTGTGTTGTGTGGTGTTCACCTTCTTCCTCTGCAGGAGGTAACGGAGTGTGTTAGCCTTGAGGATGCCGCTGACTTATTGTCTTCGTACGTGCATTGGCCTGCTTTTAGTATAACTGGAAGTGAGATGCGTGGTTTTTCTCTTCAAGTGAAGTAGATGAGATCTGGAGGGCTTTGTTGCCCACACCACAGCTGGTGCTGTGCCAAGAGCCCTCTCACACACTGCTGATGTCCTCAGAACAGTGGAGAGCTCCAAGGATGGGCATTAACTTCCCCTGCATCTGCCAAAGAAGAAGCAGAGGAAACTCACCCGTCACAATGGTTGGCCTGGGGTGTTGACTTTGATGAGGAGGAAAACATGGACCTGATGGGCACTGAATTGGCATGGATACATGTTTTTTAGTCTTCTGTGCTGTATAGGTTGACACAGGTTGATGATTTCACACTCTTCGTGTTGCCAGTGTTCACTGTGGAGCAGAGGAAGAAATGCGTTACTGCTGCAAGAGCGTTGGCTGTCAGGACTAAATTGTTTCTCTTAGCCAGCAGTGTTAGAATGCATGCTGTGTTGAGTGGGGCATTTCACATTATCCGAAAAATGAGGAATGCACTAACTTCACCTGGCTGTACGGTTTGTTGGCTGTACAGTTTGTTGGCTGTAAGAGACTGTAGCTGCAGACTCCTAAGTATGGCAGCCAGTCTTGCTTGGACCAGATCTAATACAACATCGTACACCAGCTAACTTTTGTACCCGTTGGACTGATTTGATAATTAAGTACTCTGTCACAAAGGAAAAATGGGGCTGCCTACTTCTTGTGTACAGTTGAAAGCTGGGCTGTGTGATGGAATGAACGCTGAATCTGAGCTGGAAAGAAAAGAGTTTATTCTGAGATTGCAGAAATGTTATTCTGTAACTGTAGACATTCACAATGATAGTATTAAATATGTAACATTTTGGAGATGGACCTGGGGGTCTGGTCCAAAAATGGTCACATTTTGAGTCATAGCAGTAAACCCAAAGTGGTGTGTTTCTAGTTTTGCATACAAGTAACCAAGTAAATATTTTGTTTGCTGTTGTAAGCCTGAAACCTAAGTTTCTGATATTTGTTGTATATGATACCCATTCTGTTCTAAGCAGCAGAAGATAAAACTTTCAGCTTTCCTATTTAAGGCTTAATGTAGTACCAGAAAAATCTGTGGTCTGTATGTATTTCTCACCACTAAACTGCTTGTAGCACGAGTGCTAATGAGTGATGCAAATACTAGAAACAATGCGTGAAGACCCATTTCTTCTTTCTCCGTCACTTACTTTGTCTACAAGACCTCAGTTGCTCCCATGGATAACTCTTTCAGTCCTATGTTGCGCTATGTGTAATTATTTTCACTTCAGGGTAAACCACAAAAGCCAAATTCATATTTATAGTCCGTCCTTGTTTTAGCTTGCTGTCTTGTTTCCTCCTTGCCCAGAGAGTTTTGTGAATTGAACTCAGGCCAGGAAGTGAGGAGAGACATGGAACATGAATTTCTTGCTCATGCAAAAGGTTAGCGCTTGGAGATGATAGGGTGAGGGTCATTTGTTTTGTTTCATCAGGGTCAAGCAGAAAGGACCCTGCCTTTCTATCCTGGAGAGGACTTGCACTTAGGCCTCCAGAGGCTTTGGTCAATGAAGAATCATGGTTCACAGGCAGGTAATTGCTAAGCTTACACCTGAGGGACCAAGGAAGGAATTAGTAAGTAGAAGGAATAACCAAAACCAGCAGTGAATGAAAGTATTATACATTGTGGTAGATAGAGCTCATGAAAAAGAAAAACTGGTGCCTGATGGTGACAGGAGAGAAAGAAATTGTGCAGAGAAAACAGTCTGTTCAGATACCTCTTTTCTCCATGGATTTGTGAGGCAGGCTGTGAGTGAAAAAATGAATGGAAGACAGGAGGCTTACTACTGCAGGGGAAATAAAGTCAGGGAAGGCATTTGCTGTGCTGGAAAATACAGAGAAGAAAGAAGAAGGTGAGGAAGATATGCATATGGGGAAGGGCAATGAATCTGGGGAGGTGGGGGAGCAGGGGGAGGAAAAGATGACAACAAACCAACTGAAACAGTATAAGGAATAAAAAGAGGGTGGAGACAGTGGCAAAACAAAAAAAAAGATGGCAGACTGGAAGGGGAAGGACATGGGTTTTACACCACTACAAAGGTGGCATTTCCTGTTAAAAGGAATTGACGGGTTTGTTACTAGGGTGTGCTAGAAATAAATATTTAAGATAAAGGCTTGTGGCAATAAAGATTCCTCATAATCAGAAATTCCTTTGGGGTTTAGATACACTCTTCCCCACTCTTGTCACTTCCTTGATTGACTCAGTATTTCCACAGTGAAGTCTTTTCCTAGCTCCACATTTCAATTCTCATGTTTCAAATAAACCTGTAATTAGGAGGAGGCATATCTTATGGCTCTTCAGATACTCTGGTTGTATGTTTTGGGATGCTGGGTCTGGCTATAAATGTGTAAGAGAAAAAGGAGTCTTCATGATCTAAGATCCCCTGTATGTGGGTTATTTACCTAACAGTTGCTTGAAATCACTTTAAAAAAAAAAAAGAAACAATTTATATGATGTCCCACTACTGGTTTTAAGATGCTGGAAGAGAAGAATCCTCATGAATAGCAAGAGGAGTACCAGAGGTTAGGATGACAGACAGCAAGGAAAAAGAGTTGGAATAGTGATGAAAGTGTTGCTTAGACTGTAGGTACCTGGTAGTTGGGAGAAGGACTATAAACTCTTCCAGGGAAAATGTCGTGTTAGCAAGAAACGACTGTGATGTTTGTGTATCGTTGGAGCCCTTGCAACAAAGCTAGATCTTTTAGGCATAGAATCAAAGAAGAATAGTATGGATTGGAAGGGACCTTCAAAGGTTATCTAGTCCAACCCCCAACATAACAGAAGATAGGACAGAACAGAACCTGGGACAGGAGCACACCAGTATTAAAACACCTATGGTGTTTGTGAGGCAAAGGGGATTGATGGAGGATTAAAATTTGCAGTGTGATAGATCTTAAAGAAACAAAAGAGAGGAAAGATGAGGTACAACTTGTTTGAATCAGTGTTGGGGAAATACAGCAAAGAGCTTCTGTTTGAGAGCATGAAGATGTGTTGGAGATGTCCAACATCAAAGGTTCAAAGTCTGGAGAAAAATAGTTTTCGTAAGGTATTAGGAAAATATTGGAGCAAAAGTAGGTTGATAACTATAGTTCTTAATTTCAAAGGTCAAATTCTGACAAATTAGGGGAATGAGCTGCTGACAACAGCTACATCTAGGTGGTCAAGGACTTGCATGTGGAGAAGGCTTGGTATCTGTCAGGTCTCTCTGAAACAAAAACAAGAGGGACAGTCAGCCCCAGCTGGGTAAATAGCCACTTCAAAAGGGTTATTGGGAACAATCAAAAGCTAGAAGGGAATGGAACAAAATGATTGCTTGAAAAATATTAAGAATGGTAAGGATAAAGTGAGAATTGCCAGGAGCCCAGCTGAGTTTCCTTACAAAGGAAATTACAGCAGCGGCTAATGAGAAAGAAGCTATGAAAACAAATGTTTCCACATTTGAGATGAAAGGAAAAAATAGATCGCATACCCATCTGAAACATCAGAAGACCTTTATTCAGCCAGAAATTTCCATTCATGATGTAGGTACAAAAACATGAGCTGTAATAATGAAATGTGCTGATGACACAAAATAGTGAGACACTTTCAATATGAGAAAGATCAAGACTAGGTGACCTTGAGAACCTAAATAATAGAATGAATCAATTTTAATAACACAACACGCAAGGAGACCGATAGCAGTACTTTCTGCTAGGGGCGAACCTCATTAGTTGGAAGTGACAGTGGATAGAAATTACTCATTGTATTGGTTGATTATGACCAAGTCACAGATATGATCCAGCTACATAAAAAGTCACTGAAATCACACAACGTGCCAGGTCAGCTATTTGCATTTGATACTGCAGATAAAAACGTTGGTCTCATCTCATGTGAAACAATTTGTGTGATTCTGGTCACTGTTACTCAGAAAAGGTGAGCTCGCACTGCAGGAGGTACAGGGAAAGACTCAAAGGATGATCAGTAAAATGGAGATGCTGTTTTATGAGAGGAGAAATAAAAATGGTTCACATAGCTTAGTGAAACAAAAGGTGAAAAGAAGTATAATTTCAGCCTAGAAACACTAAAAGTCAGCATCAGTTAGGACAAAAGCTTTTCAAGCTAAAGGATGGTGCCATGTGAAGAAAATCTTATGTTAACTGATTGCTGAGTATGTTGAAACAGACTTAGCTATCACGTTAGTCAATAAACAGTGCTATTTCTAAGCCACTTGTGTGTTCCTCCACAACATTACGAAAGAAAACAGAAAAATGGTACGTTTGTGGAAGGGGATCAGGTCCTGAAAAATTATTGCGAGTGAAACATTAACTCCAAAAGGGGGAAGAAAGTTACTCTCATGTAGTCACACCTTTTTTAACGATACTGCTGGCTTTTGGCAAGGCTGAGGCCATTTTCACCCATATTCAAAATCACTGATGTACGTCTGTACACATTATTCAGTAATCAAAGTGGTTTAATTGTCTGGCAGCAAGGAAACAAAACAACTGTGCAGAGTGTGGTCTGTAGGTTGTCTTCTGCATGAACTGGGAGGAAGAAAGAAAGTTTTGTGACATCCGTTTTCAGACCACATGGAGAATCTTCTTATTCCAGAGGGAGCAAATTAACAACGGAGGGCAGCCCATTTGAAAATACAGCCTGTGTCATGGCTTGAGCTGTTTTCTCAAAAGTTTTTGTTCCTACAAAATAGTTTCAGAGCTATCTTAAAAGCAAGGGAGTGGTTTCATTCTCATTTTACATAGAATCATAGAATCATAGAATAGTTTGGGTTGGAAAGGACCTTAAGATCATCTAGTTCCAACCCCCCTGCCATGGGCAGGGACACCTCACACTAAACCATATCACCCAAGGCTCTGTCCAACCTGGCCTTGAACACTGCCAGGGATGAAGCATTCACAACTTTCCTGGGCAACCCCTTCCAGTACCTCACCACCCTTAAAGAACTTCCTCCTTATACCCAATCTAAAATTCCCCTGTTTAAGTTTCAACCCGTTACCCCTTGTCCTATCACTACAGTCCCTAATGAACAGTCCCTCCCCAGCATCCCTGTAGACCCCCTTCAGATACTGGAAGGCTGCTATGAGGTCTCCACGCAGCCTTCTCCAGGCTGAACAGCCCCAACTTTCTCAGCCTGTCTTCCTACGGGAGGTGCTCCAGTCCCCTGATCATCCTCGTGGCCCTCCTCTGGACTTGTTCTAACAGTTCCATGTCCTTTTTATGTTGAAGACACCAGAACTGCACACAATACTACAAGTAAGGTCTCAGGAGAGCAGAGTAGAGGGGCAGGATCACCTCCTTTGACCTGCTGGTCACGCTTCTTTTGATGCAGCCCAGAATACATAATTCAATACAAGTCACAGTGCTATTACCTGTAATTAATGGTGCCTTTTTTTTTTTCTTTCCAGTTGTCTTTTCTGCTTATCATTTTCCTTTGTTCACTTCCCAGTGCACACTGCCTGAATCCTTAATAGTTTTATTCTCATTGAGACGATCTTAACAGAGTTCTAGCTGTACTTAAATAATTAAAAGAAAGAAAGGGTATCCTGGAGATGGAAATGTGTTCCCCTCATTGCATTCTTCTCTTCATTCCCTCCCCGTTTGACAAGATAAGCATTTAAATGGGGAGGATTCCACACTAACTCTTTCTAGTTTTGTGTGTTTAGGAACTGGATCATTTTTCATGAGTGCAGAAAAAGGGATTTGGCATCAGGATAGGGCAGGTTTTGTAAACAGCTTGGGGAGGGAGTTTATTTGAGATAACTACTGTGAGTATCTTGCTAAGAGCTAACGGGAGAATTCGCTGGTAGGTGTGAGGTAAATGAAATAAAGACTTTTTTTTCATGTTGGATCAGCATTCTGCATTGTTGATGCTCTGTGATTTAGCTGTTTTATGGTCAGTTTATTACTTAATCGTGGCACACAGCTCTTTGCTGTGATAAAGCATAAAAAATGCTTCCCAAGAGTAGGTTTTACAGCAACGTATTTATTTAAAAAAAGAATATTTCATGGATTTCTTTTTTCAGCAAATTAGTAGTGAAAACCTTTGGTGTAATACAGATACCAGTGCCAATAGATGGAAAAAAAGGTACAGCCTGCAAAGGGCAGGAGGAAGTAAGGGACGGATTTTAAGCATGGGTAGTATAAATGCTCTGTAATCCCTTACCATTCTCTGACTGCTGATGAACTACATGTACTGCCTGTTACAGCAATATTGATTGCAATCAGATGATAAAATCATTGCACAGAGAAAGAAACCACTGCAGCAAAAATGAAAAGATGGAAATGTAATGAATTCTTGATTCAAAAATGATTTCTTGGAATAAAATGAAAACCTCATTCTTATAGCTGACAGTGAGTCATGGGAATAACAAAATGCTGAAAAAATACAACTATTTTAAAATTTGTTTCAAATTATGTTTTTATCTTCAGCAACCATCCCACACTTTCCATCAACATTCAACATTCCTTATGCTGCAAATTTTCCTCACTCCTAGCTTTAGCTTTACTTACAATTAATCCACTGGTATTATAGAGATGGAGATTCTTGCTGGAATGCATTAACTTCCTCTGTTAAATCCCCCTTCAGGCAAACCACTTGAAAAATATTTCCTTTGTCTAGGACACACAGTTTAGTAGCTCTCCTCTTACTGTGAGATAGCACTTCTTTTGCAGTGATTTATGCATACTATTCAAATACAAAAACTGCATTAAATTGTGTTACATTAAAAGATCTGAGACACACATTCCATTACTTAGGCCCTATTGTATAAGGAAAAATGTAGGTCTGATCCTGTTGCCATTCAAGCCCATGCTTACAGAAACGTTGAATCATTGTGATGTATAGTTATTAGGAGCTGGGTGACTTTTGGCTTGCAGAGGCCAAACAGACCTTTCAAACTCGCTGATGACCACATACACCTTTAGTAGTATTATTAATCATACAAAGTTTCTATGTGCTATTTCAAAGGAAGTGGGATCAGGGCTTCTGGAGGGAAAGATTTCACAGCCTCTGAAATAGCCTGTTTCAGTGCTTTGCAATCCTAACTGAATTGAATCATAATACCCAACTTAAATCTCTGCTGCAAATATGACTGATCTTTGTCCTTCCTCTAGTTGTCAAGGTGGAACAATGGCCATCAAATCTTCTGTAGCAGCTTCCTACATTTTGGAGTGCTGCTATAATGTTCCACCTTAATCTCTTAATTTCTTAATTTACTGCTCTAAGTCATGCAAACCTCATTCCTTCACCTTTCCTCACAACTGGTATTTCCTAAACACTCCTTGGTGTCATATGGCTCCCCCATGGATTGCTGCTATGTTTCTTGGAGTACAGTGACCAATGCCCAACCCAGTACTATGTTTGCTGGGGCTTTGCCAGAGCTAAGTGGAATAATTACTCTTTGTGTCATCTGTTACATTGTTGACTCTTTAATTTGTGATCTCCCACATTGTTTTTTGCCTACACAGTCATTTCCTATTCTATATTTAACTTTCTGCCCTCATTAGATTTCTCTTTCCAAAACATTGTCTGGTTTCTATTTTGTCTGGCTGATTTTAGGCTTCTGCTTCAGTCGTTGAGGCCCATTTTTAACGCTGTTTCCATCCTTAGAGCACTTTGCCTCTTTTCCCAATCTGATGTCACCACTGCACTGTGGCAGCACACCCATGTGCCATCACCCAGGCTGTTAATGGATGTGGGGAATAAAACTGGCCCCAGAACAATGTCCCGTGGCTCTTCTCCAGAGAAACCTTCCCAGATTGACAGCAAACCACCAATTACTGAACCTTGAGAACAGTTTTTCAAATGCTGTGTGCACCTACTGGGTTGCTGCTTACCCCGGAATGCACTGCCGTGGCTTATTGGGAAAATGCTGTGTGGGACAGTGTCAAAAGCTTGTCATTGTCAATATGCATCATATCTGCTATTTGCACTTACTTGCTAGAGCAATTATCCTGTCAGAGAAGGAGATTATCATCACTTGATAGAAGTCTTTTCATGACAAACCAATTTCAACTGTTTTTTTAATAATTATCATCATCTTCCAGGTATTTACAAGCTTGTTGTTTAATAATTTGTTCCGTTTCAAGGGATAGAAGTTAGGTTGACGGGTCTAAAATGCTCTGCGTCCTCCACCCTCTCTTTTAAAAATAAGGATTGCATTTATACTTTCCTAGGGTTAGAACCTTCCTTGCTTCCTGTTATTTCTTAACAGCAGTCATTGATTCAACATTACTTCAGGCAGTTCTCTGAACTTTCATGGTGAATTCTGTCACAGCCCACTAACTTAAACACCTCTAAGTATCATGGGATCAAGGGCTGGTCTCTCTAAGCTTGTACTTGACAATCCCGATACCATTCTGCAGTATGTGTGCTTAGTGTCAAAGAATTGTTGTAATCAGCAAAGCATGTGTGCTTATGTACACCCCTGCTCAGGCAACGTGTAAGTGCATGATTAAATGCTTCTGAAATCACTGGGACTTGCTACATTACCAAAGTTAATGAGACTTCACACCAGTGGCTGCTCTGCAAACAACTGCAGACTGCTCGGCTGGGGACCAGTGTGATCCCCTGCCCTAAATTGTATTTGAATGTCTGCTTGCTGTTGGAAATGATCTCTCTCTCTGCATACAGGAATAGAAGGAAAGAGTATGTTGGTGGGAAAGGAGAGCAGAGGTGAGCATAGTTGCTGCTGGGCATGAATGGGTTGCGTGCTGAGGTGTTAAACTAGGATGTGTGTCAGCCTAGCCTCAAGCACCGAGTCTTGTCTTTGGCCTCGGGCACATTGATTGGGTGAGCTCCAGGATGAGCAAGGAAACATATATAGAGGCACCAAAGCTGCGCTAGTCCTATGTACAGGCACAATGCGGTTGCACTGTAACTCTGTGACTTCAGTGACAAGCCTTGCTTCTCAGCTGAATGTACTAATTCAGGTGTGGCAGCACACTGCTGTGTCTCTACTTCTTTTGTAGTCAGTGTGTTCATACAGAGCCATACCACACTGGTGGATGTCCTGGTGCCATTCAGTGCCTGCAGAATGCTTCTAGATCCTGTGCCGATACCCTTCCTTGCCCTTTTTTAACTGTTTTCAGAACCTCAGTATCTGTAACGATGTTCTAAGAAAAGCTGTAGTGGTTGAAATAGGCAATAGATGGAGTAAATTTAGCCAGGTTGCTAAACAGCAAGTCTTTTTGGTGTTTTGGGGTTTGCTGTCAGCTTTATATGCCCAAATGTAAGTGCAGCTGTAGATGCTTGCATCTGAGATAGTTGTGTAGGTTGCCATTATAACCCAGGAGAGTGGTCAGTTTATCTTGTCCTGAGCTGCTTGTCAAAAATAGTTCTAAAAATGCAATTTTTTCTCTTTTGATTCAGAGGGGATCTAGACATCCAGCTCAGGTATCTGTATGGCATTGCAGCTGTGTGCATCCAATCAGACAAATCTCAGTCTTATTCAAGGAAATTCTGCAGAATACGTGTAGCCGTACCCTCAAGGATATGTACCAGATATGGTAAATAATGAAAGTATCAGTTTGTATCAATTCATATCCATGCCTGTTTGTTTGTTTGTTTTGATTTCTCTTCCACTCTCTTTCATCTGCATTCAATTTTATTCTGTTGGACTTTAATTTGCTAGACTGATGAATCACTTTCCTCATGGTTAGTGCTTGCTCATTACTCATTTGTAGATGGTACTGATTGCTACTCTGTATGAAGGATTTAGTTGAGTGGGAGGATTTAAACGTCTTCTTCTAAACATTTGCTAGACCATCACCCAGATATTCTGTGACCCAGCAGTGGTTCACAGACAGCAGGATTAGTAAGTAACTTAAATTGAAGGTATGCACAGAAGACTCTTTTTGTACACCCCAGGAAACTGAATACATTGCTCACCACCTTTCCTATCCTGCCGATTTGCACAGAGAAGTTATGCTCTGAGGACTACGGATTATATGTCTGCAAGTCTTATTTACTTAATATAGATTTTTAAAGCACACTAATGGGTATCAGGGCTGCAAAAGTTCCCAGGGACATTGCTTTGCCTGTTTTGTTGCACATTAAAGCAACATTGGTGGAAAAACTAAAGCAGAGAGCCAGGAAACTGTTAAAACACAAAGACATTGGCACTGAGCTTTCCTTTTCCCTGTCAGAGTGAGCTGATTTCACACACACGACCCTTTAAACCAATAAATCAATGGCAGACTCATGACCTTATTTGCTATAATGAATCAGTTGTATTGCCATGTTCTGCAGCACATCAAAGAGCAGCAAATCTGTTTTCATCGGTGCTCTGCCTGCTTCAGTGCTGCAGCGAACCTCTGTTTAAAATTAAAGATGCATGTTTCAGCTTGATAAGGCATATCAAATACTAACATTTGTTACCTAGTCATACTTCAGTTGGTGGTATTTGATACTAGCCAATAGAAGTAGCAAAGTTGTGCTGTCTTTTGAATTTCCCATCTAACATTTCGATATGGCATTTAAAATGTTGAAAAAATACCAAAAACAACTCTAAAGGATATTCCCAGGGAAAAAATACAGTCAGTTAACAAATGGTAGCATTGAAATGTTTTTATTAGCTTGGTAGCAAAAGGCTCTGGCTGCCTTCATTAAAGCTGTGTGTAGTGCACTCCTGAAAAAGACATCAATATCCTGAGGTTGGAGCTGAGGTTTGCTTGCAGGATCATGTGTGTCACCAGCACAGTTTTTCACTGGTCTGTGTGTATCTGTACCAAAGACTAGAAGCCAAAGGACCTCAGTATGTATTTCTGTGTATTATCAAAACCAGTGCTATTAAATGCACTTTGTGTTAGTCTGGGAGTTTCTCTATGCAGGCTCTAGCTTTCTGTGAAGTTATCCCTGCCTGTATATACCTGGGAATAGCTGTGGGAAGTTATGTTGCTGAAGGTCTGCTTACTGTCATCACAGCAGCTGCACTTGCAGCACCATCCTTTAGAAGGATACGATGCGTTCCCTTCTTCATATCAAGCAAACAGAGTGTTGGTCTTTAATAGTTACACTGTCTGGGAGCCCTCATCATGGTTAAAAATAGTTTGAATAAAAGGATAGTCTTTGCTTCAGAGACTTTTAAAGCTAAATACCAAACAAGATGAAAGATGACAAATGAGCACAGGCAAAGGGAAAGAATCTAGGAGGCAATTAACAGATAAGATCAATTTTCACCTTCTTTCCCTTCCTAAACTCCTGGATCAGCTGTAGGGAGTTACAGAGAACTTGGGAAACAGCATGGACTTCAGATTGTATAAGTGTAAAAAAAAAAAAAAAAAGCATGATTGTATCTATTCCTGGCATATTGGCCACAAAATTTAAGATTCTTTGGGCTGGATTCATCTAGTCAAGGGTGGATATCTTAAAAAACTGGATAGGACTGTCTAAGCCACTTTTCTTGGCCTGTCTATAACCAGTGGAGAGAAATAAGCAATTGTAGGGCATCACCCACTTCATTCTAAGGAGAATGATAGAACAGGTTGGATGAACCGCACCCTGAAAATGCCTGTGTCTTGCCATTGACCGTAGAGGTAGCCAGCGCAACCAGCTTGGTCATTGGCCATCTGTACCTCTGATGGCTAAAGTGGGGGGGAATTGAACTCTACTGTGATATTTTTTTCTCCTTCCGTGCACTTGTGCAAGGGGAAAATATCAATAACCTGTAGTTCTTGACAGCTTATTACTAAAAGGCACATGGAAGTTTGCATGCAAAAATAGTTCCTGAGTGTTGAAGCAGAGAGTGATCCCCTGAAGCATTTTCCACTGCATTTCTTGTGTCTGGAAGGAGGACACATGCACCATCTAGATCATTTGAACTAGGAGATTTTATTTAGTTTTCTCTCAGCTCTTCATTTTACAATTTAAGCTTAGCTTAAGAAATAGGCTGGACCACAAAATAGTATAAAATAGAATCTTTTACATTTTCACTGGTTTTCAGACCACCTTCCCTGCCCTCTCCCTTTCCCCAAATTTACAGCTTAGACCTTTACACTCTGCTTAAATAAACATTTAGCTTAAATTTGAGACGTAACTGTGATTCATAGCAGGCCTTTTGAGGGCAGCCATGTGAAGTTGCTGGTGATGAATGGCTGCTCTCCTGCCTTTTGAGAGTGGTTAAATTTGAGCAATATGGGTAACCAACTCTCAATATCCAGCTTCCAAAGCATGGCAAGATCTGTGTTGATGCATCACGATGTAAATGTAAGCCCTTTATATTTCTGAAAGACAGCTGTATGGAGGTGGGCAATATTGGCCTGCTTTACTTTCCAGTATGGCGTTTATTAGAACACACTGCCCATTTTCCATGTGCTGAGTCACGCTGATAACCAAGGACCACGTATAATTCCCTTCGTTGTTGCTCTGAAAGTCTTTGGGAAATGTGAAACATACACTATGCACAGTTTTTCCGGCTGGCAGGTAGCTGTATGAAGGGATTGCTTAGGTGTGTGATCAGAAGAAACCACTGTGAATGTGGGAACTGACCTGCTGCACTATGCAGACCTAGAACCTCATCTGTAAATTTTGGTGACACCCAGAACAGGAGCTTGAGATCTGATGTCTTCACAAAAATGGCCACGTGAGTGAAGCAGGAGTTCCTGCTTCTCCAAACCCGTTCTGAGATGGTGAGTTCTCTGGGGCAGGGGACCAGCTCTGCTTGGTTTCAGTGTGGGTCTCTTGGGTGCTGCTGCAATATGGATCGGAAATACAGTGATTTATTTTTTATTCAGCTGAATGACCTGGCAGTCAGGTTTCTCTGTGCAGTGACAGTGGAGAGGGCAACAGCAACCTGGCGGTGAGCCTCTGGTAATGTGATAGAAATAAGCTATTTTCTTCAGAATCCCTTTTCCAGCTACATTTCTATATCAGTGCAATTTTTTATTATCAGCACCATAGCCTGCGTCTTGCTTGCTGCAATTTTATCAGAATTTGATGAACTTAAGCATTTTTTCTGCTTTCACTTGCAAAAAACAAGAAATACAGTTCTATGAGATGTGAAAGTGATGCATGCTAGAAATCTCTACTAATAGGAGAGGTGATACAGTGGGCATATGGAAGTGTTTAGATTTGGGGCTAGAGAAGGACAACAGCTAATTGTCTGAACAATTATTTTTGTATTAGATAGCAAGAGCTGCTGAAATAGCTGGCTGTATAAATGAGATATCCTGCATTATTGATCAGGCTTCTTTGTTTTAGCTGCACTGGAAGTATACATTTCACTTTTACATGGCTGTTTATCAGATCTAAACCTGACATGTAGTGATGCATTCAGTGGCTTGTGATGGTGGGTTTTTTTATCATGAAAAAGCTAAATACCGAAATATGTTTAAAGGCTGCATTGTCTCTCTCTCATGGGCTAGCCTTATGGTACAGGAACATATTCATTGTCATAATGTTTGATCAATAGTCCATCTAGTCTAGTGCTTTACCTCTGTTTAATAATAAGCACTTAATGTTTCAGGAGTGCAACAAACCTGCTTACTTCAACAGAGCAGTGTTGTGCGTAACAGGAATGACCTTGTGAGCTGGTTTAGTCATTATATGAGGTGTAGTTACTTTTACTAATTAAAAAGTAGAGAAAAAGAATATTGAAATGCAATTTCTGAAGTCCTTGAGGTCAAACCTACACATTCATGACATTTTGTTTGCTGTTCCACAGTGCTGTGACAGTTGTAATGTTATCTATTTTGATTTTCCTCAAAGGAATTGGATTTCAAATAAACCTGTTCCAAAAAGAAGCATGAAAACAGAGCTAAAGAGAAGCTATCATCCTCTTAGTACCATAAGATGCTTGATAAGATGGCATGATTAAATGTTTTGACCTTGACAAGTTACAGTCTAAAAGGGGGAAAGAGTGTATGTATTCCTTATAATCTTACTGTTTTTGTTCTGAGGCACAATTTTTACTTAGCTTTGGTGAAATAGTGATTATTGCACCTATTTCTGAAGTATCATCTGTAATCTTAATTACTTTAAAAACAACAACAAAAAGATATGTATTAGTGAGCCCTCTTTACACTATGGTTTTAGAATAGGAGAGGCTCTGCAGTCAATTATTTATGTGCAGTAAGTACTGAAAGCCTTATTATCTCAGAATAATCAATGTTTGGCTGAAGCTTGAGAACAGTAATAGCTAATCTTAAAAGTCCTGATCCAGTGTCATTTGAAATAATAGCAGAATTCCCATCGATTTTAAGCGAGGGAGGATGAGGCCAAAAAATATTGCTTTGAGAGATAATTTTAGATAATCCTTTGAAAATATCAGTAAAAACAGAAAACTTTCGCTCTCCACGTAAGACAGTGCAAAGTATTTTGGGAGACAGGAGCTCTTGACTTGCAAATGGTGTTTATCTGTTATTTCTGTTGCCTGGGGGAGTCTTGTGTAAGTGTATATCTACTGAGATGTTGTTAGTGTCTCTGGGAATAGATGGAGGGCAACTGGAAAAGTTACAAGCAGACTGGGGGAGGCTCAGTGAAGTATCAAAATAGCTGCATCTCTTTTTGTTTAAGTTACTTCTTTTTGCTTCAACAGCTGTAAAATGTTTCTCTCCAGGATATTCTCTCACTCCGTTCTGGTGGGGCCTTTTGTTGTTATCTCTCTTTAGCAATTCTGATAATTTGCCTGCGTCAGTGCAGAGCAGCCTGTGGTACGTGGTATGTGGGAGCCTCTCTTCTCCTGGGATGCCAGGAAGATAACAGGAGAAACAAAGGAAGTGACACCCAAAATGGAAGAGATAGTACCAGTGCTTCAGGAGGCATCTGGCTCAAGGTCCAGTGCAGGCTCAGACTTGCGGGTGCTGCGTCAGCTTTTAGGGCAGGGCTGGACAAAGAACCAAAGAGGTATTCAAAGACTTCAAGGGAGAAGGAGAAAGGAGTTTCTGGCATTCGGTGAGCCATTCCATCCTCAGATGGGGGCCTGCTGTTTTCTGAGTTGCACAAATGATGAATGATGGATTTTGGCTGCATTTGGAGGAAATTCTTAAATATAAGTTAATTATTATTAAAAAAAAAAGAGTATGTCAGAATTCGACCTGTGTGTCCATCCAAGCCAAAAATGCTGTCAAACTTCATTCTAAAGTTTGCTTCTTCTCCTTTGTTTATCTACAAACTATAGGAAAACCAAGAAAGCAAGCAGGAATGGTTCTGATGAATGCAGCAGTGACAAAATCAAAAGAAGTAGGTGTGCTCTGTACTGTCTTTACTGCTGGGGTAAGGTATAGTGAAGCTTGTATTGCCCTTATTAAAAGTAGGTTTTATAGTGCTGATCTATGACCACACTTGGGGGGTGTGTGTCTATTTATTGATTGAGTGGAGTTATTTCTGAGCAGAGGACAGCCTTCTCCATTTTGGAGGGTGCCCAGCGCTGTCAGTGCTGAGTGGCCAGGCAGAAAAGCTTTCCTCTGACAAGGCAGCATCAGAAAGCAGCCTGTAGATAAGCAGATGTGACTAAGTAGGGAAGTAGGGCAGATATCCTGAGACAGCATCTGGCAGAGCAAGGGAAGAGATGTTAACTCTCCTTTCCAGAGAAAGGCAGAGAAGGAACTGTGGGGATCCAGCTCCTAGAAAAGAGCCAAAAGTTGAAACTCTACAATATGTAAGTGCTGAGCGCACACTGATTTCACTCATACCAAGTGCTATATTTAGTTTCACTTATGCTCCTTAATAGAGTCCCAGACAGATTTAGGAACATAGTGGCCTCAAATAAACTTGACAATTTTAGCAGTTTGTTGCCTTTTTCCACCTCAGAATGGATTTTTCTGCTCCTACAAATAGGAAGCAAAATACTGATCTTGGCAAAGCATATTTGATGGTCCAGTTTGGCATACATACTTACCTTTTCATCTGTATACTTACATAGACCATAAAATCTTAATATCAGAGTGTGCAAAAGCCTGTATGTTGCTAAATGATGTAAAAATAGCCTGTTTAAAGAGGGGTTTCACCTTCCCCCCCCAAACCCAAACCAACCAAACAACGAGCCACATTCTTTTATTTCTTGTTCAATCACACATCAAGACAGATTTGACCAAGTATTTTTAGTTGGAGATTTGGAGCAGCTGACATAAATCCTCTTAATACAAACAACAGCTTTTTTAAAAGCTATCTTTTATACCAGCGTAATTCTGTTGACTTCACAAGATTTATCCCTAATACATTCTGATAGGAAAAGACTACCAGGTTGTGGGCATTTTTATTTTTCTTTTACGCTTTGGGGTTAACATTGTCCCAGTGCTTGAGCCCATCTAATGAACAAACTACTTTGTATAGTGTTTCCTTTTTACTGTTTGATGACATGCTGCAATACATAGGCATATAAGTACCAACTTTGAATGTGCAATATAATAATTACATGTTTTCCTGCTGATGAAGATAGTTTTCAGGGGTTTGTGAAGCATCGGAAGTCATCTTGGTGCTCCTGTAGAACTGCAAGCTGAGGTGAGTAGGAAATGAGCAGGACAGAGCCAAGACGGAGGCACTCTATAAACTTTAGCAATTTTCATCAGTTTGTTTTGAATGACAAGAAATATTAAGCTGCTGTCTTCCAGGGGAATATTTCTCAGAAAACTATGTTTACCAATAGCTTTCAAATTCCAGCCTCATGCTTTTGTTATTAAATGAAGCAAGATTGTAGGGAGAGAGACTTTCTTTTATTTCTCTTTTATTAGACCAGCTTGTACTGTTGGACAAAGCCCAAACAAGCTTCCAGATGCAGAAATCTGTCTTCCATTTTGAAACAGAAGCTAATTTCAAGCCAAGTGTAGGCTGGAGACAACTGTTTTGAGTTTAACTTTGTTACAGTGATCAGTTGAACAAACAGAAGGGAAAAAGGTGTGCAGCACCTTGAAGCAGATGAGGATGTTAGTGTAGGCAGAAGATGTTGCAATAGATGTGTTTGAGCTAAGAGAGTCCGGGGGTGCTGCTCCTACTGAAAAAGAAAGTCAAGGCAAGATAGGAAAACTGAGCAGCATAAATCTGGACAGGTATGATTCACCAAATCTCTATACAGTAAACATTTTGGAAGAGACAGACTGAGTTGTGAATCAAAGCCTCATTTTCATAGGAAGATGATAAGCTATACAGGCCTCTTTCAGTATCGTATTTCCAAGTGAGTGACAAAAAGTAGGTGCTTAGAAAGTAGTTTTAAGCCTTTGGATGACATTTGTACATCTCTAAGGACAGGACAGTGAACAGTCCAAGCTAGTTAGGATAGGCTCTCAATGGTGAAAAACAGGACCAGAAAAGTGACTTAATCTTGTACCACAGTAGATGTTTAGGGCTATTTCTCTCCATTGAGTATAAAGGCAGTCCAAAGCTAGTAACGCAGGTTTAGGCAATTAACTTCTGAAGTGAACTTCTGACATCTGAAGTGAATCTCCCTCAGGTCTTCAGGACTTCACAACACAATAGGGTTGCAGGAATAGCTTTGAGCACCAGCATTGTTTGCATTGCCAGAGGCTGTTCCCAGTAGGTGTTTGGATATGCACCTCCCCTTTGGGAAGGGAAGTTTCCTGGATAGAAACCCTGCTGTGCTGCTTGACATTGGTGCTAGAAGTCAGAGAGGGAACTTATTTAGCCAGCATCCCCACAGAGTCTGTCACTTGAAACTGAGGACTTACGAGTCCCTAAGACTTAAAAATCTGCACCCTGATGAAGTTTTCAGAAGTGCCTTAATTGCATTAGCTTTATTCTAAAAATAAGATGAGATCTTGCCAGAAACGTTATCTTTATAAAGGTAATCCTTCCATATTTATCCATACATTCATTCTTTGGGCATTAAATTCAAAAGGAGATTATTCTTTTAAATGTGTGTATAGATCACTGCTACTCTTTATTTTGTTATTATTTTGCTAAATCAATGCCACTGCTGTAGAAGTTTTATGGAGTTTTTTTTTAAATTAAAAAAAATCACTCTAAGAAGCATTAGGAAACCTTAGTAACACTTCCTTTTTTGAAAGGAGATTCTGTTCACTAAAAACTACAGCAAATTACTGGATGCTTGATATTTTTGTTCCCCAGGAAACTCATCCAGCACTGAATTATTGCTCGCAAGCTGACCTTTCATTCATTATATAAGAAAAAAAATAATCTTCATGAAAGTCAAGTCGAAGATAAGATCAGCATGGTAGGCTGGTAATTACATAAAGTAATGTTCAGTCATTAGAGCAAATGTACAGTTGATCCTATGGCTTAGATGTGGGCGAGGAATATGATCTACCTTTACTGTATAAAAGAAAGATGCAACTTTTTCATACACCAGTTTCAGGAGCGTACACCCAAGCGTCAAGGACAGCTTACATCCAAAAGCCATTCTGCAGTTTCTCAGCTGTCTGATTTATTCTTGTTGACCAAAAGAGGTAATATATTTTTAAGTTTTTGTTACTGTTAAAGAGGAACAATTACATGTTTTTGTCATTCTCTTTTCCTCCTCTACAGAAGTTGTCTTCTCCTTCCATTCTGTCAAAGTTTTTACTTTGAATGTTAACTTTAAAGGTTGCTTTGGGACTAAAACGTCAGCAGTGGGGGTTAAACTAGCTGGGTAAGTAACAGAAAACAAGGTCTAATTTTTCAGCTAAATGATGATGTTTTGTGATTTCTGATCTGGTCTAGTAATTCTTTATCAATAACTTTGTGCTTTTCTCCTGGTCAATGGTGTTGCTGTCAGATATCAAACATTACACAACCCGTGGTATTAACACATCTTTCAGAGTCTTTACATTACCAGTCATGGTTAAATACACTAAGGGAAGAAAAAAAAATCCCTGTTAGTGAAGATTTCTCAGACTCCAGCAGTTTGCTAGCAGGTTACCGTGTACACGATGCTGGGGTGCACTTCGTTGCTGTAACACAGTCATGCTTCATGGCCAAGTGTCCAAGAATAAAATGCAGACAATGTGCAAAGTGTTTAACTGCTGCTGGATATGACAGCACCACTGTCACCCTATAGAAGAGTATAGAGGGACATCTCAAATTTATGCTGAAAATGATAGCTTATTTCATATAATTAGTATGAAGGATGCCCATTGAACAGAACTTGGTGGTATGTCTGTGCCAGGACATGGACAAAGAATTAGATGAGGGATTCTGACCCAGTGGAGCTTAACATGAATGTAAAGGCATCCACAGAGTCCCCCATGTACTTGAACAGAAGACCTGTTAGCAAATACAGATGATCACCTGTTTCTGTGATGGTCACTGTTAACATGGTAAATTATTTACAGAAAAAGGCAAGATATTGTAACCAATGAGGTGGAACTTTAACTGCTGAGAAAGACTTAAAATTACCATCTTTCCACAAAGCTCCTGGAGTTTGTGCATTATATTATGTTCCAATAGCTTAAGAAAGATCATATTGGATAGAGCAAAGTAAAAATTTAATTTGATTCGATGGTGAGATGAAATGAGTGATGTAGACACTGAGTTAGCAGCATGGGCAGAGTCAGAAAAACAAGAAAGACCGTTGGGCAAAATGGCTGTTGCATTGGAAGAATAGAGAAGATGGATGTGGGATTGACGTAAGGAAAAAATTCTTTACAATAAGGGTGGTAAAATACTGGCACAGGTTGCCCAGAGAGATGGTGGATGCACTATCCCTGGAGACATTTAAGGCCAGGCTGGATGTGGTTCTGGGCAACCTGATCTAGATGAAGATGTTCCTGCTTATTGCAGGGGTGTTGGACTAAATGACCTTTAAAGGTCCCTTCCAAACCAAACTACTGATACGGAGGGCCATGAGGGTAATCAGGGGGCTGGAGCACCTCCCGTATGAAGACAGGCTGAGAAAGTCGGGGTGAAAGTTCTCACAGCCTGGAGAAGGCTGTGTGGAGACCTCATAGCAGCCTTCCAGTATCTGAAGGGGGTCTACAAGGATGCCGGAGAGGGACTCTTTGTTAGGGACTGTAGTGACAGGACAAGGGCTAATGGGTTGAAGTTTAGGTTAGATAAAAGGAAGAAGTTCTTCACTGTGAGGGTGATCAGGTCCAGATCACTTGCCCAGAGAAGCTTTGGCTGCCCCATCCTTGGCCAGGTTGGATGGGGCTTTGAGCCACCTGGTCTAGTGTGAGGCATTCCTGCCCATGGCAGAGGGGTTGAAACTAGATGATCTTAAGGTCCTTTCAAATCCTAACCATTCTGTGATTCTAAGATCACATCTGGGTTTTATTGACAAGTATCTTTGGTGGTTTTGGTATATAAGCCTGACAGTCTGACTCAATAGAGGAAGTGCAAAACTGGATTTCAATTCCCCTTTTGGTTAATGTAATTTAAACAACTTCTTCCTGGGATTGCCTCAAACCCTTTTAATGTACCAAATCATAGCATGTTGTATTCTCATTAAAATTAGGATGGAGAATGCCATTGTGCCTTCAGCAACAAGCATGAAATCATGGAACAATCAGTCAAGAGTTGTACTGTTACTCCTGTGGCTGGCATCTTGCTGGAGCCATTGGAGCATTCAGACTACCAAAGTGCTTAGGATGATGTGGAAACAGGTCATTTGGAAAAGGCTGTCTGTCTTCTGTAGGTGCATGAGCCCCTCCAGCCAGCTTCTTACACTCTGGGCTATGTCCCCTTGAATAGAGCAGGGCTTGACATTAAAGTGTGAAATCATGTCCCAGTGCAGGCAAGTCTGCCAGCAGTCACATCCCCTCCATAGGGCTGGAAAGACCATAACCTTAAAAAAAGCCTTTTCTGTTAGAGGAGGGGATCCAGCCAGTTTATTCAGCACAACTTAATAGATGCAGCTGAGCTCAGTTCAGTTCCCAAAATGTTTGGCAGGACCACAGAAGGCTGTGGATCTAAACACTGTGAAGGACCACCTATCTACTGTAGGCACAGGTTACTCTTTTCAAGGGTGACAGGGAGCTGGCAGCTGTTTCTCAGAAACCTGAGAGCCATGTTCAACACTTCTATGGGGCTACCATGGTAACGGCATCCCCTGTTCCCTTTGCCACTTGTTGACTAACATCAAAAGACTATTTTTTGCACTCAGATGGGTTTTTTGATGAAAGCCCAAGCAAAGATGAGTAACTACAGGTTGCATTCAGCTTGCATGCATGCATACATGCATACACTGAACTGGCTTTTCAATACCTCTTCCAAATGATTCTTTCCAGGGATTCCACAATTGCTATCAGTGGGTTTTCTTCCTGATTGTTATCTGCTGCTATTAACTCCTTTATCCTCTGTGTTCTGCCAGCACAAGCTGACTTGCTGGGGGTGGGAGGGAGGATCCAGCACCCAACCCTTCCCCCCTGTTAATTGCAGCCTCATTGGCCTCTTAGCCATTCACTTTAGCTGGGCTTTAGATCAGCCTCTTACCTCTAGGTTTTGCTGTCTCAATTAGAAAGACTCTTGTTTCAACTTCTGTGTTTCTGTTCATTGCACTGTAGAGCACTGAACATTGGTCTTGCTCATAAACTTTGTTTCTTTCCACTTTGCTAACCCCATTTGGGCAAGGGCCATGTTCTTGTCATCCTGCCTTTGGTCTCAGCCTCATCTGCCTGGGCACGATCTTCTGATTGCTGCAAGGATGGAGCTGTCTTTGATTTTGTTTCCTGGTTTCAAAGCTACTCTGTAGGGCCTGTGCTCCTCTGCCATCTGAACCACTACCTTTGATGGCTGTGTTGTATGTCTGTTTAATCAATAAACCATGACCTGCTGACCTGGATGTAGCAGCCTCACATCCCCATATATCTCTGGGAATTTCTGCAGTAATGGAGCATCCCTCTGCTAAGCAATACTCTCTTTGCACACATCCCAGTGCTTCAGGTTCACTCTCTGATAATGATACCAGGCAAGTGGCTTCACTCCATGGACTGCCTAAGGTTTGCCTCTTCCTCCAGATGTGAGCAGGCATTATTTGAATGTTCCATCATTGTAGCAGTCCTTGTAAGCATTCTGCTAGGTAGATGCAAAATCTGCAAAGAAATCTGTTTCCATTATGCGAAAACTATCTTTGTTTAATTATACTTGATTTTCTTCTACCATCCTTCCTGATTAGGGTTGGCACTGCCTTCTCTGACAAGCATAGCATGCTTAAATAACCTTTAAACTAAATCCCAACATCAGTTTCTTTGTTGTTGGCATTATTGCCTTTCTCATTGCCAGTTCATTTTTAGAAATATTTCAGGCCACGATTTGATCTGTCCCTGAAGAATATCACAGAATAGCAGCATTGACTGGTGTATTTGGAAGAATAGAAGCTCGTAAGTAGTTATGGATTAAATGATTGTTATGTTTGTTTTTAAAGCACAGTAGCTTTCAGTATCTAGAATGTCAATGTTGTCAGCTTGGGGCCTTATTCCACACATCATGCTCTTGCATGACAGTTTCGGTCTTCTAGAGTCAAGGGATCGGGTGTCTCTACACAGGTACAGAAGAAACTGTTGAAAGGATCCAGTTGCAAGAATCTGGAGATGCCTTTGACACTGCAGTTCAGGCACAGCCCTGACAAGTTATGGGTTAGCTCCAGCCATGACCTGGAGGGATGATTGCAGAGGTGGAGAGATCTGCATGATCAGATAACGTTTCTGAGAAGGCAGGTAAATAGTTTGGTGATTAGGAGCTGTAGGCTTGGAATGCTGCCCCGGAGTGCTTGGCTGAAGCCAGTACGGAACAACTGGAGTCCGTGAACCTGGTGCTACTGCACAGCCACAGCCATGCACCCTCTCTTCAGGGTGAAGGTGAGTAGTGTTCAGCCCAGAGTCCCTCACAGGATGATCCCTCACAGGAAAGTCCCCTACTGAAATGTGCTCTGTGTCTCAGCAATAAAAAGACCCTGCAACTCAATCCTTCAAGGTAAGGCTGTCCCTTTGCCAGCCATGTTGGTGAAGGAGTGCTGTCGTCCCTGTCACCTTCCTCAGTTTAGGAATACAGTACTTCAAAATCCCTTATATGACTCTTTTATCCGTGCTTCACAGTATGGTATAAGTAATCCTGTTAATTTCTAAAGGAAGGGCTCAGGTCTGTGCTTTGGAAGGAAATAAGTTTTAAGGTGAAAATTCTGTTTTCTGAGTGAGAGACTTGACACAAAGAAATTGTCAATACAAGAGGCTTAGTGCTTGAGAAGGAAGGTTACAAATGTCATTCCTAAAACACATTTTGATGCTGACAAGGGCAGAAGTGAAGTTCATTCTTCTGTTTTATGTGTTCATAGCTTGTATGAATCCAAGGTTTTTAAATGTAGCATTAGCTGACCAGACGTTTATGACATGGAAATTGGAAAATGCATGTGGCAGCTCTAGCCTAATTCAAACCCTGCTTGACGCTGCAGTAAGGGAGGTCCTTCCAGGTCAGACTACAGGTGCATAGAAGTTATTTGTCTCAAAATAAATAACAGTTTCTTATGATCATTTTTTGTCTCTGAGCAGGGTGGTACAAAATGCTTCAGAGTAATTTTAAAGATCCTGTGGTACTTACCAATAAGCATCCTGCTGATCTGTCTTTAGCCCTTAGTACATCTGATTTTTGGACACGAAACAAACTGAGATTTCATTCTGCTCCCCCAGGAAATCTCATTGTCAATAATAATGAAAGAAAGTAAACTTAAAAAAAAAATAGAAAATTTGGAATTACATTAATACAGCTACAAGTTATATATTTTGCATCTTTATTGTTATGGTTCCCTTGGTTATTCATGTCAGAGATATGCATTACCCTGTGGTATAGATTTGATCTGGATCAAATATAGCCACACAACTGCATTTCTGTTGAATTACCCAGAAAACAAGCAATATGCTAGCTGTAGAAGAACAGATGTGCAGTACTGCATCTAGCCTTCCTGCACAAAAATAATCTATTGAATCATAGCATCATAGAATGATTTGGGTTGGAAAGGACCTTAAGATCATCTAGTTCCAAACCCCCTGCCATGGGCAGGGACACCACACACTAAACCATGTCACTCAAAACTCTGTCCATCCCCTGAACACTGCCATGGATGGAGCATTCACAACTTCTTTGGGCAACCTGTTCCAGTGCCTCACTACTGTTACAGTAAAGAACTTCCTTGTATCTAACCTAAACTATTGAAGGATTTGTAAAAGTTTGAGCTGACCAGGATGTGCTTGTACCAAACCAGCTTTGTGTTACTCAGAACACAAAAGCCTAGCTGTTGTATTAGTAAAATGAAGCCTAAAATAATCTCAGTCTAGAAGATTGCAATGATGCTGAAGGCCCTTGGACTCCCCTGACCTGAGGCGATGCAAGTGGCTCTGGGCTGTTTCAAGCTCTCCTGAGCTCTTTCTCTGCACCATGTCTCCTTGAGCATTCTGGAGCACAGCATGTAGTACTGTTCCAACTCCATAGATTGGAGGAGCTTTCTCCCACTGAGGGACAGGACTGTGAAAATCTGTTTATGGAGACTTTGGCACTAAAGAAGTCATAGAATTGTAAAATCATTTAGGTTGGAAAAGACTGTTAAGATCATGGAGTCCACCTGTAAACCTAACACTGCCAAGTCCACCACTAAACCATGCCTCTGGGTGCCACATCTACACATCTTTTAAATGTACACCAGGGATGGTGACTCCACCACCTCCCTGGGCAGCCTGTTCCAATGTCTGACAACCTGTTTGGTGAAAACACATTTCCTAATATTCAACCTCAACCTCCCCTGACAGCTTGAGGTCATTTCAGTGTATGGACAAATAATGTGATTCTTAGTTCAGGAAATGATGTCCTGATGTGAAATTATTTCCCCTGAAATTGGTCTTTCCATATCCTAGACTCTGCACATTCTTTCGTTTTCGCCATAGGTATTTGCTGGCTTTATCCAGTCTACCATAAGTATACAGTCGCAACATTTGAAGTTTATATGCTGTGGCTTTTGTTAATATTCAGAAGAAAACTATTAAGGCCAGAAAGAATGAAACATTTTTGTTATTGTGATGGAGTCAATTTTCTGAGCCTATAAAATGCCCATCAATGAAGTGTATTTCCGGTTTCCAATTCCAGTTTTAAATTGTTCCTGTGACTTGCGCTGAATACTGTATCAGTGTGCAGCTTAGATATTAGTACTGTACCCAGATCAAAACAGCCCTTTAAAAATGTATACCTTTGTATTTCCACACAGATCATGGATTTCTACGGGAAGTATGCGGCTGTCATTTTGACCGTTTTATCTGTATTTCTGCATCTCCTTCATGCTTTCCCAGATGGAGAGTTTCTCATGCAGGGTAAGCCGCTTTTAGCATTCAGAAATAAGACAATTATTTGTAAAGAGTATTAATTAAACTTCCACATGTTTTATAAATGTGGTCATAAATCTTAACATTCAGTTGCATTTACTGACACTGAGATATGAAGGGATAATAAATCAAGATAATTTTGCTATGGGTATACTTCCTATTTCTTCTCTAAACTTGATTTCTCCAGGTCAAGACCCTCCCATATGACTGTGTCCTCTTGTTGAAGTGGGTGATCTTAATCCTCAAAACATCATAAAATAGAAACATTTGGGGTTTTTTTGTGCTCTTGAGATTTAAATGATAATATCAGGCACAGTAGAACCATGGCTTCTCCTCATAACATTCAGAGTATTTTTCCTGTGTACATCCCAAGATATGGGATGCTGGTGGTGAAGCATTCTACAGAAGGGGTGTATTAGGAAGTATTTAGAGACATTTTGGAGGATTCAGGGGGTTTTATTCAGCCTTAAACTGAATATAGAAAAATGCAAGCTACAAAAATATTGGGATCACTGGGCATTTTTAAAACACTTGATAACAGACCCTTGCCTGAGCACGATGTCTAAGAAGCACTTACAGATCCTTCTAGTGCTATTTAACTACCTAGTAGCAGGAAGTTTTCTAGGGACAGCTAGTACAGTACATATACAACAAAAAGAACTTCCAAAACTGCCAACAAAATTGAAGAGACAACCAGAAAAGATACAATAATGTTTGGGCCTTACCTCGAAAGCCTCAGTCTAATTTTACAGCTGGCGTGTGTTGCGGAGTTGGAGGACCCTAAAGGGGTTAGGGGCAACATTGATGTCTGTCCTTCTCTGTTCTGTGCACATCAAGCAGCAGAACGTGCCTGTGCATCCTCTTATTGTCTGCTCTTTCCCTTACTTTACGAAAGTTAAAATATATCTGGAGACCAAGTAAAAGTCTCTTCCTTATGTTTTTATGGCAGGTTGTCCAGAGTGCAAGCTAGGAGAGAACAGATTCTTTTCCAAGCCAGGAGCGCCCATCTACCAGTGCACTGGGTGCTGTTTCTCCCGGGCCTATCCTACTCCAATGAGGTCCAAGAAGACCATGCTCGTTCCTAAGAACATTACATCGGAAGCAACGTGCTGTGTAGCAAAGGCATTTACTAAGGTGAGTGTGTGAATGAGACCTATTTAAGATTCTTTTAAGATGCATTGTTTTGTTGAAACAGTGAATAAAGAATATGTTTTTGATGGAGGACATCGGAGAACTATTTGAGGGAAGCACCCTTGGCAATTATATTCTTTACACTTGGGTTCTTTTTTCCTAAAGAGGAAATTAAAGTGTCAACCAGTACTCAGTATTGTCAAGCAGTAGTCAGATGGGATGTGGAAATTGGTGTGGTGCCACTAACTTCTGTGAAATTGCTTTGACTCATGACACCTGCAGTTCTGGTGATGGACTTGTCCCCTCATTTTTGACTCTTCTGGCTGTGCACCCTTCCCTTAAATGCTATGCAATGTGTATTTGATTTTAGTAATTTTCCTAGCTTCTTTCCTGCATAGACAGGAGTTCTCTGGGAAGGTGGCCAGTCAATACTATCAATTACATATATGGGAACGAGGGACCAAAACCATCTGTGCTCATTAGATTAATTGCTATTGTGTGTTAGTAGCATAACCAAGAGGGAACTGTAAGCGTGTCAAACTAGTCTGAGCATTTAACACTCTCATTTCAAATGTTGTTTTAAGGAGAGATTCTGCTAAAGCTGATTATTTTGGGAGTGATTCACCTGCAGGTGAAGAAACCTTAAATTTGATGTAATAAATGGTGACCTAGTTGAAACAAGCTAAGGTGTCTGTTCTATAGTGATCTGCACACACCAGGCTCATTAAGTGTGTCAACTAGAGGCTCAATTCAGTTACGCACTCACAGCTTTGGGGCCATTTGAGATGCCCTGGAGTACTGAAGACATCTGTGTATGGCTGGTAGACACAGGACCCAAGAAAGACCATCTCGAGTGACAGCTGGAGGCTTGTTGAGTTCCCCTCTGAAATCTCAATTGACAACTCTGTCTGCACAACTGAATGGAGCACTGGGTCTCCATGGGCTGTGAGGAGAGCCCCAGACACCTGAGTCACCTACAGACAACAGCTGAACTCATTCTGGCTCTTCATCTGAGTAGAGCACAGATCTTTTTCTAGACCACAGGCATTAAACTTGCCCTGAGGCAGCAACTAGAGTTTGGTCGAGATTAAAAACAAAGATGGCTCATAGTGTCTGTGGCCTCCATTTTTATAATCCCCATGTGGAATATTTTAAGGACACTTTCTGACTTTTCATAGATTAATAATTGATACTTTTTGAAAATTAGACACTATAAGAAGTGCCAAATAAAGGACACCAATCTATATTACTATGCATGTCACTATTGAAAACCTTCTCCTTACGGCTCCAAAAGCCACTGCTGTTGCAGCTTCACAGGCTGGTGTTCAGAGGCCATTCTAACAATACATATACCCCAAAAAGCCTGTGTAGCTCGTGGTTAAGAAGAGGGCTTCAGAACTTTTACTTGAGAATACTGTTTCTACTGTGTAGCTAATGCTAATTATCTGTTATATGTATGTGTTTTCTTTTTTTTAAGATCACCCTTAAGGACAATGTGAAGATAGAGAATCATACAGATTGTCACTGCAGTACCTGCTACTATCATAAATCCTAAAGCCTGTCCCTTTGTTAATGATCAAGGACAACAGTGAATGGAATATTTGTTTTTGAGCTTTTATAGCACTGCTGTGTAAAATGTTATGTTTTCTGGTCAAGACACTGGGTAGACTTTTGAGTAAGCTGGATGGCTGTTTTATTTCCTCTTTGCTTCTTCATGCATTTAAGTAAGTTCAATTATTTCAATTTTGGGTAAAATATAGCACTTGCATGACAACCAAACGCTTGGTCTATTTTTAAAATAAACTGTCAGTTAAATCATCAATGTTTCTTGAGGAAAAATGGTGTTTCAATAGTTCAAAGAAAAAAAGATACTGCTGCTGTTAATTTCTATTCTTTTTTTTTGTAAT
Source organism: Melopsittacus undulatus (assembly GCF_012275295.1). Classification (NCBI taxonomy): domain Eukaryota; kingdom Metazoa; phylum Chordata; class Aves; order Psittaciformes; family Psittaculidae; genus Melopsittacus; species Melopsittacus undulatus. Next base: position 49,824,577 of record NC_047529.1, on the reverse strand, counting down.
GGGAGGGGGAGGGAGGGACTGGTGAGGGATGGGGAAGGGGACAGAAGCAGAAGCAATAATTGTTCCTTATTCACTTAGTGATTAGATTTTTTGAAGACTTCTTCCAAGACATTTTGTTTCTCCTGTTTATCTTCCATTTTTTCATTACCTTATGGTCAGAAAGTGTAACAGTGTCTCATCCACGCACAGCCCTCTGTCTTTCCATGCTAGCTTTTGTTTTTCTTTGAACTTAATCTCCTACCATATAGATAGGTAAATGGATATAGAATCAGACGTTATAAAGAATTGTACAGTTTTGTATGACAGTGGTGGAACAGAGGAGAGGTACAACAGTATTAGCTGTTTAAGGTATGCCTGAGGAGCATGGTGCACGGCTTTAGTAATTCCCAAATGCACTGTGCTGGACCCAGATATGCAAATGGAAAATGTAGGGAATATGTTAGGTGAGAAGAGGACCACAGAATACATAGTCTTAATATAATAAACTGAGATTTTAGAGATGGTACTTGTTCAGTTGTAGTGGATTCAATCAGGGTCTCTGGGGGAACGGCTTGCTGGAGCTCACCCATGGGAACTGAAGTGAATGGATTCTTTTACTTTTCACCCTAATTTCTGGGATAAGAACATCAACCTTGCTATGGTTGCTGGTTGCAAGGGTTCTAAATGTGCTGCCTCAAAAAGCCTCGGATGTATTTGTGGGAGACTTCCCTGCAGCAGATGCTGCAAGAGTACCAGTAAGAGCTTCTGGTCTTAGGGATGGGGAAGCTTGCCAGGTGTGGGGTTGTGAGGGTGGCAGATCTGTGCTGGGGCATGGCCATAGTAGGTGTCTGCACCTGCGCTGGATGACTGAAGTAGTTTAGACAGGCCTCCAAGGCTAAGCTTTGATGGGGCATTTGAGCAGCCAAAGACCTGTGGTGTGGGATCTAAGGATAGTTTAAATCCACTATTCATCCACCCTTCTGTCTATCGGAGTGCAAATTCTGTGCCATTTTCTAAGAATACAATCACAGGGCTTTGAGGAGAAGAAAAGACTTCTCATAGGTAGGGGAGATGAGGTTCTTAGGGAAGCATTATTCAGCGTATATCCAGTAAAATTTATTAGCCCTGTCTCTGTGCCTGATTCAGTCTCTTCCCCACTGGGAACCACTGAGCTGGTCCAGTCCCATGTCCTAGCTGCACCGTGCACCATGCCATTCCTGGGAGATCTTTTGCCTGAGTTGCTCTTGGAAAAATCCTCCAGTGGTTACTCCAAACTGTGCCAGGAGACTGGTCTTCTTGTTTCACTATTCTTACTGTGCAGGGAATTGTCAATCTTCCGGGAAGTTTTTCCATAAAGTTTTTTGTATGTCTCGTTTGCTTTGACATTACTTTTGGTCAAAGGGGAGGTAGTCCAGCAGCATGGTCTTTAGGATGAGTTTAATGACACCAACAACGTAGTTTTTCACAATAAGAAGTTTCTCATTTCTCATTTTGTATCATCACTCAAGACAGTACAGGAGCACATGTCAAGCAGCCACTGTAGCTGACTCCCAATTCCAAGTTGTTGTACAGTGTTATTAAATGAGTACTTCTGTGGGAGAGCCAGATCCTGCCTGGAATTTCTGGGCAATGAGAGAGGAGTGATTTGAAGCTGCAAGATGATTACCTTTGGGAATGGTATTGCATTTTCTTATAACTTTGACATGACTGAAAGGGAGAGCAGGTAAACACATTCTCTAAAATTCACTTGCAGAGGAGATGTGCCCTTTCATCTTGCCAAACTTCTTGGATTACATCTTACTCAAGTGAGCTCCTTTGGCAGTATCAAGTACTTGCTTGTCTATCCATGCCTCTGCTGCCCACAATGGCAAGTTGATGACATGATAATCTTGTTCTCATCTTCTAAAACAACTTCCATTCTATGCATTGTAAAAACGTAGGAATAAGGACATAAGGGCATAGACTTGTTGGAGTGAGTCCAGAGGAGTCCACAAAGATGATCAGAGAACTGGAGCACCTCTCTTTTGAAGACAGGCTGACCTAGAGAAGAGAAGGCTTTAGGGAGACCTTATAAGCAGCCTTCCAGGTGCCTCCAAGAAAGATGGAGAGGGACTTTTTACAAGGGCATGGAGCGACAGGACAAGGGGGGAATGTCTTAAACTGAAAGAGGGTAGATTTAGATTAGATATTGGGAAAAAAAATCTTTACTGTGAGGTTGCCCAGAGGAGTTGTGGCTGCCCCATCCCTGGCAGTGTTCAAGGCCAGGTTGCATGCAGCTTTGAGCAACCTGATCTAGTGTGAGGTGTCCCTGCCCATGGCAGGGGGGTTGGAACTGGATGATCTTAAGGTCCCTTCCAGCCATTCTGTGATTCTATGAATTATTAAAGCCTAGTAACCAGGATGAAACTCATGCTTTAAAGAAGACACGAGATGCAGTAGCCCTGTGTAATTCTAGGTTGCCTAGTCTTTTTTTTCAGTGTCTTTTCCCTCTTGCTTGTACAAAAACATTTAGTCATGAACTTCTCAACTCATGGATTCCTATTCCCCCTGAAAGAGACCTCAGACATCAAGAGGTCTCGAAGTGTACTGTGAGGGTAAGTAAGTGGAGTAGGGAGAATCCACTTAATTAGCAGGCTCCAATTCAGAAGAAACAACAGGGGACAAGGAAAGTGGTAAAATAAACACACAGATACACAAACCTAACAATAGGTGATAAAGGAGACAATAAGAAAGAGCAAAGCTGCTTGATGGGTCATCAGTGGTGGCACCGGGGCACGTGGCAGGAGGGCAGCCCCAGCTCTCTAACTAGAGTCAAGGCTCAAGGCTGCCCCGGCTGCTCTGGGGCCTTGCGGGGAGGCATGGGGGTTTGCCACACTCGTGGTGGGCTATCAGAAGGGGCTCGTAGGACCATGGAAGTGTTGGTATAGGGTGTTTAGAGGAAAGGCCAAAGGTGCAGAAAGGTGGTGGTGGTCATCAAAGAGGACTGGGGGGAAGTGAGTGTGGGAAGAGAGGGATATTGAAGGTCATGTGTGCAAGCTGCCAGTCAACGTGCTTGTCTGACTGAGCTTCTACTAAATCACTGCAATCTGTCCTATCTTCATATTCAGTCTTTTATTTAACTTTTTTTTTTTTTATGTCTGTGTGGTCTCACTTTGTATCCCAGATGTGAGTGCTGCACGGCCTGAGTGCTAGCACCTGGAGAAGAAACCTATAGGTCTTGGTGCCAGCAACTAAAGAGACCAGTAGGCAGGAGAGATGTGTGTCATACCAACTGGAGGGACTGTAGGCCAGAAGGCTTGTAGGTCTATGTGTTTAGGTGTCAGAGGGGCCATGATGTGTGTTTATGGGGGAGAGGTCTATAGCAGTACCTGTAACTATTGACTAAATCCTGTGTGCATGTGTATGTGTGATTGTACATCAGATTTTAAGTTGGACTAGTTGGTGAGCAGGAGGAAGCCTGCATCTGGAAGAACTTGAGGTCTGAGCCCATGCTGGATAAGGGGACCAGGATCTGGGCACATGTGGACTGAGAAGCTGTGCCTAATATTCAATGAATCCATGATTGTGAGGATGCTTGTGAGACAAGTGTGTAGTGCACACATCTGTTTGCTAGCAAATGTCAAGGTTGAGAGTAGGAGGAGACCTTCTTAACAGGTAAGGGAGTCCAGGTATGGGCATTAGAGGGCTTTACAAGCTGGGCGGATATTCAAGGATCTGTGAATGTGACTGTGCTTGTGAATCGAGAAAGTGAGAGCAAAGTTTTCATAGAGAACTTCAGTCCTGATCAGCCAAAGAGAAGGAACAGTACTGGGCTTGAAAGTAGGAGTAAAAACCAAGGGCATAGTCAGAAGAGTGGTGGTAGTAAGTCAGTGAGCCCATAAACAGCCAGGGCTAGGAGAAACAATGCTACATGCTGTTAGAAAGCTAATACAGTTGACCATAGTAGAGAATTAATGAGATATGAATGGGAATATACGCTGGAACACAAACTAGGTTTTTATCTGTAGGGATTAAATATCAGATTTCCAGTAGGAAGAGAAAGCAAGAAAAAGAAGTACCATATAGTTTCCTTACATTAGAAAATGGCTGAGATGGAGGCTAGACTGGTCACATATATTGAAGAAATGGAGAAACGGTATCACAAAATCAGAAGAGAGACTAATCTCTTGTTTACACAATAACTAATGTGCATCTTCTATATTTTAGGAACAGGGTATTTGTGCATGGAGATAAAATGAAGTCCGTGGTTTGTAAGTAGTAATAAATCAGGATGATACTGAGGATTAAAAATGCTGAAGATCAAGCAGGCTGAAGATAAAAATGATAAATTTTTACTGTTACAGTGACCTATATAAACCTATGTTGCCATAGTCCTAATAACAGATTCATGCTGCGAGCAGAGGGACTAGTGAAACTTGATTTCTTGACTATCTGTGCCCTACCTCACCAAAGATCCATTTTGCCATGTCCTTAGCAAACCCCTCTCCCTCCTTCCTGGGTGTCTCCATCAGGTGCCCTTCTGAGCTGCTGCAGAGCCATCAGCCAGAGCCAGGGCCATGCCACCGTTTGTCCATCCAGCATGTTTTCTTAGGGCTGCTACTGTCATCTTTTCACTCAGACCCCAGTTCTTATATTTTGCCATTAGCAGGTGTTGATTTTCACAAGACTGGTAAGGCCTGCCAAGGGCTGAGGTCATTACCCATCACCCAGAAATGCTCAAAACTGACCAAAGGGTTATAGAGTTGCTGAGGAGCGGCTGTCGGACAGCTGTGTAGACATCCTCACTGCTTTGAGAAACCAGGATAAAAATCCTTCCGATGATTCATAGGTGTTGTGATTTCCAGTCCACAGCTGGTGAGCACAGGAAGGGTGTCTGCTCGGCAGAGAGATAAGCTCTCCAGCTGTAGGGATTTAATGAACTGAAATCTCAGACCAGACTGCTTGCTTACTTTTAGCCAGCCCAAAAGGCTCCAAGTGAGCAGTAGTCTTCATTACCTTTCACACTGTCTAAACAATGATTTTAAGCAGTGGTGAGTGGTATCCTGGGCCTTGGGCTAGATAAGTATAGGCTGTATGTTTTCCCTTTACAGCTGGGTGAAAGCTCTTTGTTAACTTGGAAATTGCCTAAATATGTTCATATATAGCAGGAGCCTCTTGCAGTGGAGGGAAAGGGGTTTCACTGTGCCAAAGGTTGCCATGAAAAAGAGAGATTTGAAGGTGATGTCAGGAAACAAGTAAACACATTTGGTGGTGCAATAAAACCAACAGTTAATTACTTTATTAGTGCCTGGAGGATTTACCCATTTAAAGGGTTTCTTTGTTGCTCCTCAGTTTCCCATGTCTCTGGCATATGTTAACCCAGCCCTTGGCCTGCAATCAGGTGAGAATAAAATGCCATGTCATTATATGCATACATCTACACAGTAAATTTAACAGTTACTGTCCTGCCAAACTATGCTGGGTGTTGAGATATGACATAAACCAGTATTCTTTTGGTTGAGGGAAACAAAAAAGCCAGCAGATTTCCTCTGGGAGGGGATTTCAGCTCAGTGAAATTTCCTGTGATGTTTCATTTTTCTTAATTTATTTGATAATTTATTTTTAATGTCATCTGTCATTCTCTGTGTTTTGGATGCCTTTCTGGTCAAAGCAGTCATTCTTTTAGCCCAAGTACTCTCTTTCTGACTCAGGCAATATCAGATGCCATTTCCAGCAGCACATGAATCTGGCCACTTCTTGCAGTGAGTTCCCTTTGTGACACCCCAGTATCCACATTTGTTTAATGGGGGATATTTCTCTGCCTTGTTCTTTTTGTACCTACCCATGCGCTTCTTTTCTATGAATTTATATATTCTGGTTTGAACTTGCTGTTATTATCTGCCTTCATAACCTCCTGTCACAATAAGTTAGAGAAGTGTAAAAAATACTTGTTTTACTCTGTTTTAAACTAATTTCCTAGGTATTGCCTTCATTATTTTGTAATATTCAACTGTTGCTCTTCTTAGCTTTTTCCTGTCCATCACAAAGAGCCCAGGTTTTCTTTTGCCAGGCAGCTGCTTGCTCATTTTGGTTGGTGTTCTCTGTACCTGCTTTAACTCTACTGCATCCTTCCTGAGATGCAGAAAACAGACCATGAATTGTACTCAAGTGTGGTTTTATCAAAGTTATATATAGCAGCAAAATGATGCCTTCTGTTTTGTTTCATGATACCATTTTGTCTCTTATCCATAACCATAACTTATCTGATGACTCTTTTTATCTGACATAATGCTGTCAGTTCTGTATTCAGCATCATGTAGGTGTGGTTTGGCTTATTTTTCTCGAGATGAATAAATTTACATTTATATTTTATGAAGCTTACCTGACACCTGTTTGCCCATTTCATTTTGTGTGGTCTTTCTGGGGTTCTTCACTACCAGCAGAAGAGTTGTCTGCCTGAAAAAGAGTTCGGTACAGTGTGTGAATGTGGAAATTTCACAGTGGGTTTCCTTCACTAGGTCTCTGATGAACAATTGAGTAAAACTGATTTCAGCATTTTTCCTCGAAAGTAAAAAGCTTAATTAAGCCTTACCCTTTGCTTCCTATTCTTTAGCCAGCTTTTACTTTGTCAGAGAAAACTTCCCTCCAGCACTGTGGCAACTGAAGTTTCCTTAAAAATACTATTTCAGCATTATTTTGACATGTCTGCATTTTCTGTGGTGTTACAGTTGTAAAACATCCCAAACTTAGTATCCCAAACCTGCCTCAAGCTGCTGCTTGATAGAGATGGAACAACCACCCAGTGGCTGTTAAGGCTGCCATTCCCTTGCTGCAGGGTTTGGAGTCAGGTCTCCTTAGAGCTCAGTTTTCCTTTCTTGAAACTTTCATAAAGGTGTTTTCTTTTGAAACAAGCCTAACTCTGTGAGGCTCAGAGACAGCAAGGCTTGAGCTTCCTGGCTTCCTACATCTCTGTGTGGACAGAGCCCGGAGAAGAATAGCTCCAGAAATAAAACCACCACTCTGACAACAGCTCCTATCCCCTAGCCCTGTTTCTCCTCCTTCCAGAAATGTTTACAGTAAGTCACTGCCAGCCTGTATCAACGCAATAACTTCAGATACAGATAAGCTAATCAGTGTTTACAGAGGAAGAGTCAACACACTCCTTTTGTCTCTCTATCCCTCATCCCCACTCCAATTTTGTTCCCCCTCATGATTCTCAGTTTACCTTCTCCATACTGATACTCGAATGAGTCCAGAAGCCCATCAGCTCTCATCCTCAGCAGACAGGGATAAAGGATGTTCTTCCTTGTTCTCACTCCTTAACATGAGTGTACACCCATTACTTCGCCAGGTAAGGTAAGACCACATGAGGGCAAGTTTCTGAGTTAGCTTGAATTGGAATAGCTATGCTTTTGCATGTGTTTGTCATTTCACTTGTTTTATGTCTTTATACTAAGTGGTTCATAATGTTCCTTTCATGCAAATACACTCCCAGAGGAGGATACAACAACAAAACAATTCTGAAAAGTCACCAAATAAATTAAAGTGCATAACACTCAGCCATGTATTCTTGGAAAAACATAAGGGCAGCCCAGGGAAAGGAGCTCCAGCTGATGGAGCCTCCAAGTGCAGGGTTGCAGGTCTGAAATGGCTCTAATTTAATGTTTAAAAGAGATGGGTAATTGCATGGCCATTAGTAATGTTGAATACAAAGATAATGGCAAGAATGAGCAAATCCAGTGATTCAAGAAGTAAGTTGGCCCTGTAGGCATTTGGAACAATGTTTTTCTTCACTGTGGTTTGGTCAGATCAAATACTTGTTTGTGATAGGTTTTCTTTATTTTTATTTTCTTTGGTTACTCTTCCTTGGGCTTGAGGCATTCATCATTGCTGGGTCACTGATACAGAGGTTTCTAGTAAGGATCTGCTCTTGTTTCTTAGTATTACTGAGTATTTTCTGTCCCAAGCAGAAGAGAAAACATAATCTTGCTCTGGGTGTGTTTCAGTGAAGAGACTGAAAAACAGCAGAGTGCTCACAATAATAAAGCAGCACAGGGAGACAGTGCAAAGCTGTTTGCTATAACAACTAGCTTTTCTGCGCTCTGCAGTTTCCCCACCCTTGGGCAGCATTAGCTCACTGACCTTTTGGTGGTGCCATGGGTGCAATAGATTTCTGTGAAGTGCTTGGGAAGAGAAAGAGTAGTGATGCTACCAATCAGTTCAGTGGTTAAGCTCTGGATCAGTCTGTTGGTTGTTTTATGGATAATCTCAGTAAGGAGCTGAGTTCCTGATTGTGGAACAGGATGTTAGGGCTCTACAGGCATAAACTGATGACTGTGGAACAATGTATCTCATTAGCTGAAGTGATTCTGGGTGTCCATGTGGCTGTGAGTGTAGTCCAGGCAGTGATAAAGGATTTCTTTCTTTTGAGCTGTTTGATTAGAGAGTGGCTAAGGAGTGAAGATAGGGGTGGGATTCTCAAATGAGGATTGTGTTAGAACATAATGCCTGTTGAGAAATGATCATGTACTTGAACTGTGCTTTGTAGCTTCTAAAACTCAACTTACAGTCACCGTTTTGATACTTACAGTTGAAACTCTGACCTTGATGTTTCCTATTACTTTTGGTTTATATTACACTGTACTATTAAGTGTAAAGTAAGATCGTAAATATTTTCTTCCAGTAAAAGAAAAATAAATGTGTTTTTCTGCTCTTGTTATTTTAAAACCTTATTTCAGTGGGTTGGGCAGAAAGTCTTGTGCTTGGTAGATTGTAGTTTAAGACTGAAAACCACTGCAACTACTTTCATCTTTCAGGTAACTCTTCAGGGCATTGCAGGGAAGAGGGTTTGGACTAGGTCTGTATCTGATAAGAAGTCCTCTGAGTAGGTGATGTAGAAGAAGACTAGAATATTGCTCCCCAAAAGCCTCTCCCTGCCTTCAAGCCCTGAGGTGAAGAATAGTGCACAGGCTCGGAGAACGAGGTTGTATGAGCAGGACTGTTGTAACTCCATCCTCTTCTTTCTACATCTCATAACATATGTCAGAGAGACAATTACAAGTTAACATATATCAAAGACACAGACACCAACAAGATCCTCTCCAGAAAACCAGCAGCCAAACACCCCTGAAAGTTGCGTGTAGCTGGGTTTTAAGATACCACCAGCCTGTTGTGAGGAGAGCACCCTGTGTACAGCTGGGGATCTCTGAAAAAAGGATGCATTTATAGGGATTTGAATACATATACATACATACAGATATATATATATATAGGTTTTTATGAGCTACCTGAACACTACACACACATTTACTGCAACAGGCAGTTGAAGCTCTTAGTTCATTGAGTTGATGCTCTTTGTTGCAAAGTGCCTGAACTGGTGAACATCACATTTTAACTTAGGTATTCTCAGATCCTGCCTTTTTACCTTCAGGCATCTATCCCCTGAGCCATGGTAAAATCCTCACCAAAAGCAAACATACCCTGTAGCCACTATATCCCAAATGGAACTAAACTGGAGCAGAATCCTGAGTGCATCACCAGAACCACTATGACCATCACCCCAGGCACTACAGCCTGAAAACAGCCCACCAGACGCCTTTGTGTTAGTGAGACCAGACTACCACTACGAGTCACACCTGCAGTGAGTGGGAGGAACAGTGATTTCCCAAGGCAGATGTACAAAAATTAAAAGAAGGAAGTAATATTCATAGCTAGGCTTCATAGCAAATATTCCAGACCTGGCAGGAACACTGGTTTCCCAGAACATCACAGCTTTTCCTATGAGTGTTTTGCTGCTTGTACCCCATCTTTACACTGCAGACGTGGTGGGTCTGTCAGCTCTCCTCTTCCGTGCCTTTCTTTGTACCACAGAGGTGAAAACTATCATTTTCTGTAAAGTCCTTCAATCAATGAAACTCAGCAAATATTGCCTGTCTGCAGCTAGCCTGTAGCTTGCTGTGCTCTTTCAGACCTCATCTGTTCCTGGTCTCACACTTCTTTCCCAGGTATATTAGTTGGTGTGTAAAAGCAGTTGTTTTTCTGCAAGCCCCACCATACTTGCACTCCCAGATCTTTATGGCTACTCCCCCTTCCCCATCAAATAATGTCACTGTTGGTGGGATGCTCTTCTTATCTATAGAAAAGTGTCAATCTGTCTTTATTCCTAATGAGGCTGTGGAAGCTGAAGGTGGTTCAGGTGGGAAGGGACCCCAGGAGGTCTCTAGCCTGACCTCCTACTCACAGCCAGCTCAGCTGTGAGATGGGGTAGCTTTTAATGATGCTGCCTGGCGGTAGGATGGGTCTGAGCTTTGAAGAAGGAAGACAAAGGCAGAAATGCTTTAAAGAGCTTTTTGTGTGTGCAGGTGTTGCACAACTGGAGCATCGTGTCTATGTAGACCCAAGGTCAAGTTAATACAGCTCACTTTTTCTCTCCCTGTTGGGTCCGTATCTGAAAGGAAAAACAAAAGCCCCACTTAATTGTCTGCTGCCAACCTGTATTAATATTGATGTAGCTGAGATACCTAGATATGATGGTTGGATTCCCCTAATTGAAATGCAGCTTTCTGATCTCCTGTCCTGCATTCTACATGCATATTCAGTCATGTCTCAGAGGAAAGCTCCTTTCTCCTCAGAAACTGGGTTGTTTCTTTTTTCATTTTTCCGGATTTATTTCCTTGGAACTTCGAAAACACGAATATATTACAGAAGCATTACCAAGGATCCAAAGGCTTTGGATGCTTTGTGCTTTGATTTTCTACGAGGCATTTCCTCCTGCTACAGCTCCCGGTGTGAGTATTTATGGCCCTTGAATGCCATCCAGTGGTGGGAAGGCAGGGCATCTCGCAGCCTGCTGATAGACTGCCTCCAGCCATGGCAAGCTCACACGTGAAATTTTTACATTAAGAGCATATCATTCCTGTGCCCTACTTGTAGTGAACCCAGAAACCATGAAAATGTATTTTCTACGGCAGGTCACAGCAACAGAGAAGACATCTGCTGCTTCACAGTCCTTTAAAACACGAGACAGACATATACCCTATTTATAATTTGAATTTGCCTAGCTTTGTAGCTCAAGCTTTAGACAAATGCAAAGGCCAGCTTTGCCATCTTCATCACGTTTTTTATAAGGCAGAATTTTCTCCTGGGACTTCCTAGACCAGGAGAGCTAAAATGTGAGCTCATGTGGAAGGGGACTGCTTCATTAACCATTTCCATGCAGGGCTGTGCAATAACTGGGTATTTCAGAAACTTGACATGCAGAGATTGCAAAATACGCCTTTACATAGGTAAAAGTACTTTCTGGCTTTCGTATGGTGTGGATGCAGTAAAGATTTAACTCTAGGCACTTACAAAAACACAGACTTCAGGTAACAAAGAATGGCTAGTTCAGGCTGTCCAATAAACAGCAGGTTTGTTTGGAAGCTCAAAATACATACTGTTATCTGAAAAGTTTGTTTATCATAACCCCCCAGATAAAAAAAAATAAGCACAGTTCTTCTAAGAGTTACCACTGCTCACTACTTAAACCACAATTTAAGAAGTTAGGTTTTCACTTCTTTCCCAGTTTCTGCTTTTCCCAATCCCTGCCACTTAATGGCAGCAATACAGAATGAATGAAGAGGTAAATGGCCAGAAAACAGAAATAAACAAATAGAAAACCACTCCAAAGCAGCAACAGAATGATTCCTTATTTTCTTATTTCTTCTTGCAACAAAAAGCGTCTTCATTTTTATATCACTGCAAAAATGTCATTGTCAGTCTTTCAAAGCTCATGTCATTTGGGGAATATTTTCCCATTTAAAGTATTTTCTGCCCTGTCACGTCTGCTTTTCAATGAAATTCATGTCAAACTACAGTTTCTTGCCCCCCAGCAAGATTCCTCACTTGCACCCTGAGCTGGGGACACATATGCTGCCCAGTGCTGCACACCAATTTGACAATGAGGGTGTCCAGGTATTGGTTAAACAATGACAAAGGATCAGCCCTTGTCCTGAAGCCTCAGGCTGCTGTGTGAACCCTTCCTTACAGATTGCCTTGCAAGGATTTGGAGCACAGAGGTGAATGGATGTTAATCCATTCCCCTCTCCCTGTCTACAGTCAGTGCCAGGGGACATCCCTAGCTACTTGGTGATTCATACTGGTGACCTGTTAGCACAGTCCACTACACTGTTTATGTATTTATATGTTGGTTTATGTGTTGGTTGTTGGGCACAAATCCCAGACCTGGCTCAAGAGGGAGCATTGTGGACTGTTCCAGTATGGCTTCAGTTTTGGAGGGCAAGTTTGGAGAAGGACAGGGAGCTCCTGATCTGGCCTCAGGAGCAGGGAGCAAGGACTCATACTGTTGGTTGGATGAGTGTCTGTATCTTTTGTGTACAAGTCATGGGCTTCTACAGTGTAGTACTCAAATAGCCCCTGAATCCCAGACACTGTTTATAGTTATGTTTGGCATTGGCATTAATGGCTACTCAATACTTACCTGTTGTGTTAAGGCACAAAATAGTACATATGCAGTTTTCATTTTATCCTGAGTATTTGGGATGGAAGCTCTGGGATTAGCAATGCCACAGAATTCCCTAGGTCTAACTTTCAGGGATCCTAGTGCAACAACAATGGCATGCATTTTGTGATGAACACTCCAAGTCTGCCTGCCTCTGAACACTAATCTGAGAAAAGAGGTATCACTCAGTCCTGTTGATGTTACTTCTCTTTATCCTTTGCTTTGACAAGCAGCTTCCCAAAGCCTTTTTCATGAAGATTCTGCACACACTTCTCTTGATGAGGCAAATCACATCTCTCTTTTATCTGCCACATCTCTCAAAGAACAAAGTGCTTTTAGAAACCAGGATTTGTAGCAGTTCTCCAAATGCTGAAAAATAAGCACAGATTGAGCCACGAAAATTAAAAGCCTAGCGTAAAAGTAATGAAATCATCAGCAGCAATAGATTGTAAGTTTATATGTACCCCTTAGCAGTACCATTTTAAAGCTTCCTTGCCTTTCTTGTACCTGCATATCTTGGAGGAATGCACACAAGTGGACAGAGGCAGGCAGGGGGAGGCAGGGCTGACTGTGATCCAGGGTGCTTGGTCCTTCCAGTGTTTGCCTCTGCTCCCCACTTCTGACTGCCCAAGAGGTTCAGTATCTCCCCTGTTTTGGGGGTTACCCTCTAATTCCTGGCAGAGGGATAGAGGGAGCTGATTCAAGAAGCAGGGAATGAATGTGACTTCTACACTGAGTTAGTCTTGACACAGGGACCGTTTGCACAGGTGTTTGTTCTTGCCTGCATGGCACCCTGCAACCATTGCCATGTGTCCTGCTGGTGCTTGGGACAGCAGTGGTATCAGCAGGCAGCACAGAGCTCTGTTCTTGGCAAAACCAGCCTTAGTTTGTGCTATACACCTGCTATACACCTGCTTTTCTGTCATTCCTGCACAACCAGAGGCCATGGATCTCGTATCTGAAGAAGCTGATGGGTACATTGTGCAGCCATGTTAAGCTCCATGCTCTCCCAGTGCTGCACAAGTGTTTTCTGCTCTGTGGCAGGGCTTCTAATTGAATCCTCTCCTAGTACTTCTAAGTCTGGGTAGTGTTGCACTGTTTGATGCGTTCCTCTCTATTTGCATGAAGAATAGTTAAAAGTCTTGTTTCCATCAGCACAGGCACAAGCTTGGATGTTGGGTAGAGATAATTTCCTCACCAATCATCCCCAGTTTCACCAGGACCTATCCTTACAGTTCTGTCTCACTTTGTTTTCTGTTGTGGGGATACAGATACTCCTGTTGGCAGTCTCTGTCTGTCTCCTGGCTCCTCTGTACCTCATAGCAGCATATCCCCTCTCTGCCAGTAGATGCCCTCAAAACTAATAAAATGTGAGAAGCTACAGGTTAACAAGGGGAGGACAGCCCTGCTTCTTTTCCAGTTTCTCCTCCTCCTCCACAACCAGGCCAGAAAGGGGAAGGAGTGATTAAAGACTAGACTAAAATAATTCAAAGAACAGGTTAAAGAATGTGTAAGTTTGATGTCTTGAGGCTGACCACATCTAATTAAACAAGTATGGAAAGAGCTAGTCAAAGCCATCTCAGTGTAATTAACAACTATCACAGAATTAAAGGGATGTGGGGAGGCTTCACATGCCTGCATTTAGAAAAGTGCAAATAAGGCTTGAATAATTTCATTCCTAATAAAGAAAAACCTACAGACCCAGCCAGACTAAGACTGACATCTGAGAAGATGTAGGACACACTTTTAAGCAATCAATCTCTATACACCTCCTCAAGTAAAAAGAAATAGCATTGATTTGTTGAAAATAAATTGTGTCAAAGAAAACTGGTTTCATTCTTT